>NC_069503.1:994468522-995073522 GCF_027579735.1 Bombina bombina
CTTATGTTAGCGCAGAAACCAGGAATTTCCCTGCTTTTTTACTATTGGCTGACATTACACTAACATTGGTATTCTGTGGGGGGATACAGTAAATTTAATTTAGGATAATGTACTGTAATGTGCTACAAATCAACACGCATTTTTCAGCATTGAATTTGTGGAGTTGTAGTCCTATTTTCTATTGATGACAAGGAAATTACAGCCAGAAAAGCTGTACTGCTCACATCCTTAGTTAGTTTTTGACAGCATGCCAAGGTAAGCCAATAGATGCCATAATGAGGTCAAACGATACTGCTCATATGTATCAGTCTGAAGCAGTAGAGCACTGCAGAATGAGGTGTTGACATATTAATGAATGCCAAGTACCTCTGTTTAAATATCTTTATTTTTTCCTCAATAACAAAAAATATCTATGTTGATAACCAGATTATTTCCCACTTTGCAATTTAGAGCACAATTCATACTTATCCTCAGAGTTAGTAACTCCACCATGGCTTCCTTATATATCTAAAAGTTTATTTATTTTGCAGATTATTTAGAACCATCTTATAATTGTTTGCTGACTAAAAAGCATTACTACTGTAAGTCATAACTACCCAATATATGCAAACATGCATCATCTACCATAGCTCTCAATATTTCCCAAAGGGAAAGCAAGACATTTGCCTTCATGGAGAAAGCTGTGGAAGGAACTGTAGGTAGACATTCCAACCAATGATAATCCTGTAAGATCCGGTATGGTTGGGTTTCCTAAAATCCACACAACTTCTGCACACTGCTGTTGTTGTTGCAAAGCAAAATACTTTAAAGTGAATGTCAATTTTGATGCTAAAGTGTCCGTTTTTTAAAAATTTTATTAAAAACAGGGGCACTTTAATTCATCAAAATTTACATTTCCCTCCTGTTGAGTGAAAAAACGTACCTTTTAATCTTCACAGCAGCTCCAGCTTCCTCCACCCGTTGCAAAGCCTCTTCCTGGGTCTAAAATGAGGAATCCGGCTTCCTCCAATCACGGCTTTGAATCAGACACTGATTCCCGTGGGGGGGAAGCCGTGATTGGAGGATGACCTATCCATCATTTCTGATGTCAGAAATGGCTTGCAACAACCGGAGGAAGCTGGAGCTGCAGTGAAGATTAAAAGGTAAGTTTTTTTTCACAACAGGAGTGAAATGTAAATTTTGATGAATTAAAGTGCTCCTGTTTTTAATCGAATTTTTAAAGACCGGGCACTTTAGCATCAAAATTGACATTCACTTTAATTCATATCCAAGGCTGAGGATGCTGTGATTAAAAAAAAAACTAAACTGCAGATACATTTTTCTCAGCAAACAATATGAAATAAACGTGTACAAGGTAATTTTATGAAAAGTAATAACAATAACATTGACCAAAGGATAATAGGCACAAATGAACTAACAAACATGGGTCTAAACATCAGCCGGCAAGCTCCGAAATCAAGTCAACATCATTTTTGCAAAAAGCTACATCTGGTTTCATTACACACAGACGGAATTGGGTGCTCATCCAAAGACTTGGGCAGCAAGGACAACATATACCAGTGCAGACGAGATAAAAACTCTTACTAGGAATTAACTATAAATATAAACAAACGCTAGCTGCCAATCATTCATGGACAACAAGTAGCAAATGCTAAAACATAAAATGAAGGGTTTGGGTAATGCTATTAGTCATTTGCCGAACATGTTAATTTCTAGTAAGGTGACTAATTGTGTGAACAAGAAACCCAACATTTTCTTTTATGATTCATAAAGAGCGCACATTTTTAAACAACTTTCCATTTTACTTCTGTTATCAATTTTGCTTTGTTCTCTTGATATCTTTTATTAAAGGAGCAGCAATATATTACTGGGAGTTAGGTGAACCAAACACAAGAAGACATATATGTGCAGACCCAGCTCCAAAGCCTAGTTCTGCTTTTAAACAAAGGATACCAACAGAACTAAGCAAATTAGCTAATAGAGGTAAATTGGAAAGTTGTTTATAATTATGCGCTATATCTGAATCATGAAAAAAATGGTGTTTCTTTAAGACTTAGCTGTAACATTACATATTTATGGGCTAAACATAAGTAACTAAGGTGACAGGCAATTTATAACAGTGATACAAAATATCCCCAGTCCGTAGTGTTATTTGACCCCTTAATGACCAGCACCGTAAAGGGTACAGCGCTGGTTGTTTAGCCTTTAAGGACATGCGCCGTACTATGTATGGTGGATAATGTCCTGGGTTGTTAGCACATCTGTATCAGGCCTGTCGGCACAACCGCACTAATTTTTGATGGAGGACATCCCAGGTTAGGGTGTCCCTGTGATCCCATGCCTGTCAGTGGGGTACCTCCATTCGTGAGATAAAAGCTGTGATCAGCATGTTGAAAGCTTGCATGTGAGGCTAGCTAGCCGTAGTACAGTAACTGTCAACAATCACAGTTACTGTGCATACAGCCCCTGTGACAGCAAGTCAAAGTGACTATACTTAAAATGGAGCCTAGATTCTAGCATGCTGCAATGCATGCTGGTATCAGGCTCAATGACCAATCACTAGATGCCTCAGGAGTGAGGCAGTCCAGTGATGCACAAAAATGTGGCTCATGGTCATGTGATTACTATGACATCCAGTCAAAGTGATCACGTCAAAAATGACCAGCTTTTGTTTGTTAACAATGGCTATACTTGGCCCCTCCCATTCTGTCCCAGTGAACACGTACAGTGAAAAAAGTGTAACATTTATTTTAATAAAGTGCTTTTACATATTTTTAAATACATTTTATTTTAATAAATGTATTTTTTTTAATAATGTTATTTTAATTAAAGGGACACTCAAGTCAAAATTAAACTTTCATTATTCAGATAGAGCATGCAATTTTAAACAACTTTCCGATTTACTTCAATTAACAAAATGTGCACACAGTATTTTTATATTTAAACTTTTTGAGTCAACAGCTCCTACTGAGTATGTGCAAGAATTCACAGAATAAATGTGTATGCATTTGTGATTGGCTGATGGCTGTCACATGGTATGTGTATGCATTTGTGATTGGCTGATGGCTGTCACATGGTACAGGGGGAGTGTAAATAGACATAACTTTTGAAATTGTCAGGAAAAAAAATCTACTACTCATTTAAAGTTCAGACTAAGTGCTATTGCATTGTATTGCTATATTGCATTTGTTGATTATGCAAATCTACTATGTTGACTGGTCCTTTAAGTGCTATTTTGTGTTTTTTACCCCTAAATTTTATTTTCTGCCCTTTACAATAAAAGGTTTAAACATAATGTGCCAAAATACCTATATCTAGATAAATACCTTGAAGTGTCTAAATTCTACAAATATATACTTTTGTTAGCAGTTTTTAATTTGATGACCACTATTTAGCTTACAGTACAAGCATAGCAAATTTTAGTGTTAAGATAATAATTCCATCTTTGAAGTATTTGGCCTGTATGTACCCATATGGGGTATTCCTAAAATCAGAACAACATAATGAATCTATTTGTTGGTATTTTTCTTTAGCTGCACTAGTTTTATGTTTATAAAGAAAACTGCAAAACAATGCTTTTTCCCCATTGTTTCCTTATTTTTCAGTATTAAATTCCTATTTTTTATTATTTTATATACCTATATAAAGTATCAGTAGAAAGGCCTGTTTGTCTGTAAAAAAAAAAAAAAAAAGGTGTGTAATATTGATGGGTTCAATTAGCAAGAGAGCAGACATTTATGAAATCTATAGTGAAATGCCAAAATTGCTTGTGTCATTTAAGCATGGAAACTTGGTCCTTGAGGGGTTAAAGTTGTCCCACCTAAGATGTTTGCAGTGCATCTGTTCCCTCCTTAAATATTTATCTAATAATTTATCTAAATATGATAAAATGTGATGATTCACAGAAAATACGGCATAATATGTATGGTTAACTAAGCTGTTTTATTTTCATTTCCAAATATCCTTAATTTAATTTGTAAAATTGTGCTCAGGGAAAGCTGTAGGGTGTGGTTCTCTGAGATTATAATATACTTTGGCACCCATCATCACATCTGGCAGGTTTCACCCAGTGAAGGCTTTCTAGTGAATATTGCAGCAGGTCACAATTCAGGTGCACTGGCCAATACCCTGCCAAGGAATCAGAACATCTGCTTAGCCTACACTTGACTTGAAATTCTCAGTTATTTACCAATATTTCTAACAGCTTTTTGACTGTACTCTAGAGGGACACAGGGCATTGAAATAGAACATGATAGCTATATCAGCTGTCAGTTCACGTCACTGCACCTTTCTACTTTGCCAATGTTAAAGTATTCTGGGCATCATTAAAAGGGCTTAAAAGGGCTATAATAAACTGGCATAGAAGATCTATGATGGCATATGTGCATAGCTCCCAATCCCCTGTTGTATTTACACTCTATTGCGGATCCAGAGCTGATTTTAACTATGTATTTATCAATGGTACAATTAAAAATGTTCTAGCACATTAAATTATTTTATTATTGCGCATTTAAGTTCCTTTAAATTGTGAATGGTGTCCCTAATAAACATGTTAACGTTTTACCAGATGTTCAGTAGCACCATTAGTTAGCTTTAAACATAATAGCTTTTGTTTTCCCTATCTTCAATCTATGCAAAATGAAATTGTTAGCAGATTTCTCAATCCTAGGTGTCTACCTCTAGCCTTTGAGGGATAAAAAAACAGGACAGGGTTTAGAATTTCCATATTTTATCAAACATGAGTTAGTTTGGGTTAAAAGTACACAGGGAAATCCTTACAGGACTATCTAATACAGAAGAATTACATAATTAACAAGGGCATAATAAAAACACAGTACAATAACACTTACTCTAAATTTCAAATAATTTTGTCAGAAAAGAAAACTATTGCTTTTTTCCCCATTCACTGGCCTACTGTATTATGTGACAGTCATCAGCCAATCACAGACTAGTATACATATACACTATAAACGTATGTAAATGCTCAGTAGGAGCGGGTGTCTCAGAAAGTGCGCCTATAAAATGAATGGAAAATCTCTTAAAACTGAATGCTCTACCTGAATCACAGAAGTTTAATTTTGACTTAAAGGGACAGGAATCCCCCCCCAAAAAATTCATGATTTGGATAGAACATACATTTTCAAACAACTTTCCAATTTACTTCTATTATCAGATTTGCTTAATTCTCTTGTTATCCATCAGCAGCTAGCTCCCACTTGTGTGGGATATGTGCATATTATTTTTCAACAAGGGAAACCAAAAAAATGAAGCACATTTGAAAATAGAAGTGAATTTAACCCTTTGAGTGCTAAGCACTTTGCCACCTGGGTGCTAAGATTTTCTTAAAGGGTTTTTTATTTTTAATATTTTTAAAAATATTTTTTTTACTTTTTTTTTATTTATTTCAGATCCCCACTGTTGGAAAGGTTAGGCGATTACCTTTCCAACGGTGGGTCTTGGGGGTCTGTAGCTGCTTAGATGCCTGAGATACAGGCTTCTAAGAAGCATGCCCCCTGCTCCTATATTTAACGTTGTGAATGTTAAATAAAGTTGTGCGGTGACGTCATCACGTTTATTACGCGTGACGTCACCACGCAAAACGGAAGCCCAGGGGATGCCTTTCATTATGCAGCACAGATCGCCGGGGTAGGAGCGGGTGGGAGCCCCCAGATCTCCCTCAAGTTAGGAGAGTGCTAGTGACGGCTCTGAGCCGTCATTAGCACCAGAGTGGGAAACTCTGTGACGGCTCAGAGCCGTCATTAGCACTCAAGGGGTTAAAAGTGTCTTAAAATGACCTGCTCTATCTGAATCATGCAAGTTTAATTTTGAATTTCCTATCCCTTTAAGTTTCCCTTTAATATCCTTAAATGTCTCCCTTTAAAATATAATTAAATGTCTTCAGGGACAAAAGTTGTGCATCCCGGATCTAAATGAATTCATGGGTTGTTTGTCCATTCTGGGATTTTAAGCACATTTTCTATACATAAAACTATAAATTAAAGGAACACATAATCAATCATACAAATTTAGCACAGATTGCAAACTGATTCCATACAGTGCTACTTTGTGTGTGGCATATGTAGAACATTGTGCTCACTCCCGTGGAGTTATTTATGAGTCAGCACTGATTGACTAAAATGCAAGTCTGTCAAAAGAACTGAAATAAGGGGGCATTATGTAGATGTTTAGATACAAGGTAATCACAGAGGCTAAAAATATATTAATATAACCGTGTTGGCTGTGCAAAACTGGGAAATGGGTTTTTGGTCTTTTTTTAAAAAACAATAACAATGCTGGAATAGAATGTCCCTTTAACTCCTTCTTGCCTATAAATAATTAGTACTGCTAAATAAACTTTGAGCACCATTGAATCAACCAATCAGAATCCCCATGTGAAATGCATCTCAATGCATTTCAAATTATTTGAAAACTCTGCTATAACATATTTATCTTTATGCTTTTATGCTTTTTTATGAGTTTTTGTTTTGTTTTCTTTTGCCTATATTGGGTAAGATTTCTTGGTTGTTTGCACAGCTTTTCTAATTTTTCTTATACATGCTCAGTTCATACATTAATAGATACATTTTTTATTAAAGGCTAAAAATATAATTTAAATAACATTTTTAAAGTATATAAATTAAATATGATAATTTAACTGCATTTTGATAAAAATTCTAAAATGATATGAAATTGTTTATTGCACACAAATTATCAATTGATATTATTATTACTTTAGGATTAAAATGCTTAAATAAATGTAGGAAATCAGCTTTACATTGTACTTGTATACTTTATGTTCCCCCCTTTTATTGAGGTCTTGCCAAATCTAAGGACTGAAAGAGCACACTGCACACTTTACAAGTCTTATCCTGCTACATATCTGTGCCTAAATGGGCTCAACAAGGGGTTAGATAAGAGGCTGCACTTTTTGCTAATAAAATGACAGTGGCAAGCCTTGTCTACTTCAGTAATAAGTGTAAATTGGCTCCTACAAATAAGACAAGTGGTCGCCTATTGAAAAACATTTGCAGCAAACATGGTGTTAATGCATTGCAAAAATCATACTTACATAGTTTATTAATTAAATATATGATTGTAAAACAATCTTGTGATTATAAGGTAGTTACAGTCCCTTTAAATAGTTGTAATTTTTTAATACTTCCCTGAAGGTCTGTGAAAATCTATGGTAAAATAATGTTGGAAAACATTTAATATCTGTGTTTCTTACATTTTTAATGTGTTTAGCAACCTTATGCTGTTATATTGTATTCTAATAAAAAAACTAGTTCTAACTCAGGGGTTTAATCACAATCCATTGTCTGCTGATGGTACTTCTTTGTGCCAGTGCAATCACAATCAGCCATTTTCATTGTTTTTAAGCAGCACAGTTTACCTTATCTTTTTATTATGGCCCTATTATTTAACTTGTGCAGTTCTGTCTGGCTGATCACAATCCAATTTCTTGAAAAAGACAATAAACCCAAGCTTTTTCTTTCACGATTCAGAAAGATTATAACATTTTTAAATAACTTTCAAATTTAATTCATTCTCTTGGTATCTTTTGTTGAAGGAGCTTCAATGCACTTCTGGGAGCTAGCTGAACGCATCAGGTGAGCCAGCGACAAGAGGCATATATTTGCAGCCATCAAACAGCAGCTAGCTACTAGTAGTGATTTGCTGCTCCAGGGTCTACCTAGGCATGATTTTTAACAAAGGATACCAAGAGAACAGAGCAAATTAGATACTAGAAGTAAATTGTAATTTATTAAAACTGCATGCTCTTACTGAATCATGAAAGTTTAATTTTGGCTTTATTGTCTCTTTAATGACACATTTACAGGGCATTTAATAACTTATTAAACTTAACAGCTAAAAGGACAATACATTCCATTTTTTTTTTTAACTTATAACAGAGTACAACAAAGGTTTTTGAATGTAGCACTGGTTTGCGAGTGAACAAACGCACTTAAAGGGACAGTATACACTCATTTTCATATAACTGCATTTAATAGACACTACTATAAAGAATAAGATGCACAGATACTGATATAAAAATCCAGTATAAAACTGTTTAAAAACTTACTTAGAAGCTGTCAGTTTGGCTCTGTTGAAAAGGTAGCTGGAAAGCCCACTGCAAGTGGCAAATAAGACACTCCCCCCTCCCCCTTCTTTTGCATATGAAAAGACCCTTTACACAAACAGGAGCAAGCTGGAGAAGGTAGCTGACGGTATTCACATAAAACTTCGGGGCTTGGTTAGGAGTCTGAAAATCAGAGTAATGTTATTTAAAAATAAGCAAAACTATACATTAAAAAAAACAAAAAACTTGATGGGCTATATAAATAGATCATCTACAAAACATTTATGCAAAGAAAAAATGAGTGTATAATGTCCCTTTAAGCTTCCCCTGCCATATTTAACTGCAGTCAGCAGACAAATACAAATGCCTACTACTCTATTCATTAAAGTAAAAAAAAAAATTAGCAATAAAAACGTTTACAATAATTAAAATGAGAGAAATAAATAACCCAACAAACATACATACTCACTTTACCGATAATGCCCCTGTTCAAAACCTTTAGAGGGAAATACACACATATCTCTATGGTTTTGGAGCACACCAGGTTAAATAGACAGTCAACACCAAAATTGTTATTGTTTAAAAAGATAGATATTGCCTTTACTACCTATTCCTCAGCTTTGCACAGCCAACATTGTTATATTAATATACTTTATAACAATTAACCCCTTAAGGAACAGCCCCGTACCCTGTACGGCGCTGGTTGTTAAGCCCTTAAAGGGACATTATACACTTGTTTTTTCTTTGCTTAAATGTTTTGTAGATGATCTATTTATATAGCCCATAAAGGTTTTCTTTTTTTTAAAAAAACGGATAGTTTTACTTATTTTTAAATAACATTACTCTGATTTTTAAACTCCTAACCAAGCCCCAAAGTTTTAGGAGAATACCAACGTATACCTACTTCAGCTTGCTTCTGTTTGTGTAAAACGTCTTTTCATATGCAAAGGAAGAGGGAGTGTCTGAAATTTCCCACTTGCAGTTGGTGTTCCAGTAACCTTTTAAACAGAGCTAAACTGGAAGTAAGTTTTTAAACGGTTTTATATTGGATTTTGATATCAGTATCTGTGCATATTATTCTTTATAGTAGTGTCTATTACATGCAGTTATATGAAAAGTGGTGTATACTGTCCCTTTAAGGACCAGCGCCGTACCCTGTTCGATGCTCTTGTCCTGGGCTCTCTCTGCCGCGATCTCGCTAACAGTAGTGAGATTGCACTATTTCTGCATGCCCCACGAGTGGGGCAGTGCAGAAATAGAGTTGCAGAGTTACCGATGCAGAGAGAGACACTCTGCATCGGGTAGCTGTGGTGCCGATCATTGGTGGTGTGGGAGGGTTAGGAGGGAGGGGGGTGGGCAGCCCATTACTGGAGGGGGGAGGGGCGGGAATGGGTGGGACCACTACACTGCAGACAAAAAAAAATGCATAGAGCGTGAGGGGGAAGGAGGGAGGGGGAACAGAGGGTAGGGGGGTAATAGAGGGTAGAGGAAAAGATTGTGGAGGGTAGGTGGGGTATATGAGGGGGTAAGCTACACTACAGAAAAAAAGTTTTTTTTATTATTATTAACAATCAATTAAAAATAAAACATAGAAAACTGGATACTGCAAGAGAGCTGTTTGGGAGGGATCAGGGGTGGGAAGTTTCAGGTGGGAGGGTAATCTATACACTAAAGCTAAAATTAACCTTACAAGCGACCTGATTAACCCCTTCACTGTCGGGAATAATAGAAGTGTGGTGCGCAGCTTTCAATTAGGGGTCTTCTAATTACCAAAGAGCAATGACAAAGCCATATATGTCTGCTATTTCTGAACAAAGAGGATCCCAGATAAGCTTTTACAACCATGTGTGCCATGATTGCACAAATGGTATGTAAATAATTTTACATATTTGATCGCATTTGGTGGTTAATATTTTAATATTTCCAATAGATTTGTGACAATATTGCACTGTTACTTTTTTATTTGCATTAACAAACGCCTAGCTTTAGAGTTCTGCGTTAGCCGTAAAAATCAGTGTTAGGGGGTCCTAACGCTGGTTTTGGCCACCCGCTGGTATTTAGAGTCAGTCAGGAAAGGGTCTAACGCTCACTTTCCAGCCGCGACTTTTCCATACCGCAGATCCCCTTACGTCAATTGCGTATCCTATCTTTTCAATGGGATCTTTCTAACGCCGGTATTTAGAGTCTTGGCTGAAGTGAGCGTTAGAAATCTAACGACAAAACTCCAGCCGCAGAAAAAAGTCAGGAGTTAAGAGCTTTCTGGGCTAACGCCGGTTCATAAAGCTCTTAACTACTGTGCTCTAAAGCACACTAACACCCATAAACTACCTATGTACCCCTAAACCAAGGCCCTCCCACATCGCCGCCACTCTTTTAAACCAAGGCCCTCCCAACGTCGCCGCTACCTACCTACAATTATTAACCCCTAATCTGCCGACCGGACCTCACCGCTACTCTAATAAATGTATTAACCCCTAAAGATAAGTCTAACCCTAACCCTAACACCTCCCTAAGTTAAATATAATTTAAATCTAACGAAATAAAATAAATCTTATTAAATACATTTTTCCTATTTAAATCTAAATACTTACCTGTAAAATAAACCCTAATATAGCTACAATATAAATAATAATTATATTGTAGCTATTTTAGGATTAACATTTATTTTACAGGCAACTTTGTATTTATTTTAACCAGGTACAATAGCTATTAAATAGTTAATAACTATTTAATAGTTACCTAGTTAAAATAATTACAAAATTACCTGTAAAATAAATCCTAACCTAAGTTACAATTAAACCTAACACTACATTATCAATAAATTAATTAAATAAACTATCTACAATTATCTACAATTAAATCAACTAAACTAAATTACAAAAAAAAACACACTAAATTACAAAAAAAAACCCCACTAAATTACAAAAAATAAAAAAAGATTACAAGAATTAAACTAATTACACCTATTCTAAGCCCCCTAAAAAAATAACAAAGCCCCCCAAAATAAAAAAATGCCCTACCCTATTCTAAAATAAAAATTTAACAGCTCTTTTACCTTACCAGCCCTTAAAAGGGCCTTTTGCGGGGCATGCCCCAAAGAAAACAGCTTCAAGATGATCCCGCTCCACGCCGGATGGAAGAAGATAGAAGATGCTGCTTGGATGAAGATGTTTGCCGGTCCGGATCTCCTCTTCTTGCTGGATAGGATGAAGACTTCGGAGCCTCTTCTGGACCTCTTCTTGCCGGATAGGAGTCAGACTTCGGACCCTCTTCTGGACAGATCGGGGATACCCAGCGTGGTGAAGACAAGGTAGGAAGATCTTCAGGGGCTTAGTGTTAGGTTTTTTAAGGGGGGGTTGGGTTAGATTAGGGGTATGTGGGTGGTGGGTTGTAATGTTGGGGGGGTATTGTATGTTTATTTAAATGCAAAAGAGCTGTTTTCTTTGGGGCATGCCCCGCAAAAGGCCCTTTTAAGGGCTGGTAAGGTAAAAGAGCTGTTAAATTTTTATTTTAGAATAGGGTAGGGCATTTTTTTTTTAGGGGGCTTAGAGTAGGTGTAATTAGTTTAAAATTCTTGTAATCTTTTTTTATTTTTTGTAATTTAGTGGGGGGGGGTTGTAATTTAGTGTTTGTTTTTTTGTAATTTAGTTTAGTTGATTTAATTGTAGATAATTGTAGATTGTTTATTTAATTAATTTATTGATAGTGTAGTGTTAGGTTTACAGTAATTGTAACTTAGGTTAGGATTTATTTTACAGGTAATTTTCTAATTATTTTAACTAGGTAACTATTAAATAGTTATTAACTATTTAATAGCTATTGTACCTGGTTAAAATAAATACAAAGTTGCCTGTAAAATAAATATTTTCCTAAAATAGTTACAATATAATAATTATTTATATTGTAGCTATATTAGGGTTTATTTTACAGGTAAGTATTTAGCTTTAAATAGGATTAATTTATTTAATAAGAATTATTTTATTTCGTTAGAATAAAATTATATTTAACTTAGGGTGGTGTTAGGGTTAGAGTTAGACTTAGCTTTAGGGGTTAATACATTTATTAGAGTAGCGGTGAGGTCCGGTCGGCAGATTAGGGGTTCATAATTGTAGGTAGGTGGCGGCGACGTTGGGGGCTGCAGATTAGGGGTTAATAAATATAATATAGGGGTCGGCTGTGTTAGGGGAAGCAGATTAGGGGTACATAGGGATAACGTAGGTTGCGGCGGTGTACGGAGCGGCAGATTAGGGGTTAAAAATAATGTGCAGGGTTCAGCGATAGCGGGGGCGGCAGATTAGGGGTTAATAAGTGTAAGGTTAGGGGTGTTTAGACTCAGGGTACATGTTAGGGTGTTAGGTGCAGACTTAGGAAGTGTTTCCCCATAGGAAACAATGGGGCTGCGTTAGGAGCTGAACGCTGCTTTTTTGCAGGTGTTAGGTTTTTTTTCAGCTCAAACTGCCCCATTGTTTCCTATAGGGGAATCGTGCACGAGCACGTTTTTGAAGCTGGCCGCATCCGTAAGCACCGCTGGTATTGAGAGTTGCAGTGGCGGTAAATATGCCTGTATGCTCCCTTTTTGGAGCCTAACGCAGCCCTTCTGAGAACTCTAAATACCAGCGTTGTTTAAAAGGTGCGGGGGAAAAAAGCATGCGTAGCTTACGCACCCCTTTGGCCGCAGAACTCTAAATCTAGGCGAAATCGATTAAGTCTGCTTAAAAACACTACAAGCAAACATTTACTAAGGATATATTCCCAAGGAGGAACAACTTCAATCAATTATCAACACATTGAATTATTCACACTACACATTCTAATTTGCACCATTTATATGGTTGGATACAACTATTTTTAAAGGATATCACCTATTTTTTCATATTTTTTCACATTTTTTCACATTTTTTAAGGACAATTATTAATTTTAAGGATATTTATTATTTTTTAATTTTTTAATAATTTATTTTTTTTGCTCCATCAAGACATTTTTTCACTTTTTTTCACCATTTACCCACAATATATATATCCTTCATATCTTAATTTTTAATTTTTATTGTTCAAATCATTCAGGATTTCTCACTATAAAATGTTTTTCCACTAAGAAGAGGACTCACATGAATAAGGAACCATATACACTTTTTTCTAACTCAATCTAATTGGGACAACAGCAGATTTAATACAGAGATTCATAAATGTGATTTAATTACTACATCATCATAACTTATTGTCTATTAATTGTATATCTATTGCACCTTATTTTATTATACCATATTATTTCACTAATTGTTTTAATCATTTGTAACATGGATCCATGATTTTAACTTATATTGTATGGGATTTTTTCTGTTAATGAATAAATATGTTCAATTATTAATTGATTGAGATTACATTTTCAGTCTAAGACCCACTTCCCATAGCTAATTAAATAGAGAGAGGGGGGCTGGGGGCAAGTGGGTTAAAAATAAAAATTATAGGGCAAAAATAATAATCAAGTAGTACCAATATATTAGCCCTATAATTTAAGAGAAAGGCTGGAAAGATACATATATATGTACCATTAATTGCAAAGACAATGAGAAATCTTGCAAGAAAAGGACCAGGCCTGCTTACTCTAAATAAATATCTTGACAGATACCCACTGTTTTAAATTATCAACATATTGTAATAAGATTATGTGAGAGAACAACACTCTGTGTCATAGGGTAAATGGAACCGCAAATACCCAATAGAAATTACTTATGTGGTTAAAATTGTCTAAAAAAAAAACATTCATACTGAAAAACTTTATTGGAGACAAAAGTAAAGTCCAGCAGGACTCAGACAAACACTCACACATGCACTGGTTAAAAATAGCTCCAGCTCCTGGCTCCTATATAATTTGAGTATTAAATATATAGCGAGGTGAACAAAAATAATTGGTGTTGCAGCAATCTCTGCAAATGATACTCTCAAGGATATCCTGTATAAGCCAATGCTATGAGATTCCTTAGAATATCGATAGTCTGCAGACTAACTTAACACAGTAAATTATGGACCATTGGATGGTGTATTGCAGTGATAATAGCCAGGATTTATATATAACAATTTAGCGGTCAAGTTGCGTGTTTAATACCTCATAATGCTTAGTTTTGTGTAAAATTAAAGTAAACAGGAATTACACCCGATATGCTAGTAATGGGTTAAACATGTTTCATTGTAACTAAGAACTTTGGTTCAGCTGTGTTTCTCAAATTGACACTGGCATAACCTGTTCAATATCATATAGCCCAGTATTGTGAATGGTTTAAACAGTATCCACGTTGTTGCTAATAAATAAGGTTTAATATAAAATGTATGTTTGATACAAATTAGCACCAACCGGATAACCAAGCCGATATAAAGTATACCTTAGTAGCAAAAAGTTATTCGCTAGGCTGAACAAATGTTATTAACATTGCTTAGTCAGTGAGAGAATGCAATTGTGTTGCAATATATAAAAAGGTACTAAAGGCTATAATAATAAATATTTTATACCATGTGTGTCTTTGTATGCAAATTATTATGACCCTTGGGAAGTCTCCCTATGGGTGATGGGGGAAACCAGACGTGGACTCCTTGCCCAGTGTGCTTAGAGGAATGTGGCTGCACCTCACTGACAAGGCCCATAGGAGGCCGAAACGATCGTCTGGGGTTGTCATGTTCCTTGTTCAGAGGAGAATTGCCTGGTATTTCGGGGCTGGACTGACCTTACTTGGCAGGATCAGACTGATATACTTCAGGAAAGTTTTCTTCTGTGAAAAGCACACTGGTCTAAAAGAGGCTACTTCCGGGTGGTAAATCGCCATAGAACAAGCCACTGAGCTGTTGTTCGTTCCTGGTAGAGCGCTTCTCTCTTTGTATGCAAATTATTATGACCCTTGGGAAGTCTCCCTATGGGTGATGGGGGAAACCAGACGTGGACTCCTTGCCCAGTGTGCTTAGAGGAATGTGGCTGCACCTCACTGACGAGGCCCATAGGAGGCCGAAACGATCGTCTGGGGTTGTCATGTTCCTTGTTCAGAGGAGAATTGCCTGGTATTTCGGGGCTGGACTGACCTTACTTGGCAGGATCAGACTGATATACTTCAGGAAAGTTTTTTTCTGTGAAAAGCACACTGGTCTAAAAGAGGCTGCTTCCGGGTGGTAAATCGCCATAGAACAAGCCACTGAGCTGTTGTTCATTCCTGGTAGAGCGCTTCTCTCTATTTATGCAAATTATTATGACCCTTGGGAAGTCTCCCTATGGGTGATGGGGGAAACCAGACGTGGACTCCTTGCCCAGTGTGCTTAGAGGAATGTGGCTGCACCTCACTGACGAGGCCCATAGGAGGCCGAAACGATCGTCTGGGGTTGTCATGTTCCTTGTTCAGAGGAGAATTGCCTGGTATTTCGGGGCTGGACTGACCTTACTTGGCAGGATCAGACTGATATACTTCAGGAAAGTTTTCTTCTGTGAAAAGCACACTGGTTTAAAAGAGGCTGCTTCCGGGTGGTAAATCGCCATAGAACAAGCCACTGAGCTGTTGTTCGTTCCTGGTAGAGCGCTTCTCTCTTTGTATGCAAATTATTATGACCCTTGGGAAGTCTCCCTATGGGTGATGGGGGAAACCAGACGTGGACTCCTTGCCCAGTGTGCTTAGAGGAATGTGGCTGCACCTCACTGACGAGGCCCATAGGAGGCCGAAACGATTGTCTGGGCTTGTCATGTTCCTTGTTCAGAGGAGAATTGCCTGGTATTTCGGGGCTGGACTGACCTTACTTGGCAGGATCAGACTGATATATTTCAGGAAAGTTTTCTTCTGTGAAAAGCACACTGGTCTAAAAGAGGCTGCTTCCGGGTGGTAAATCGCCATAGAACAAGCCACTGAGCTGTTGTTCGTTCCTGGTAGAGCGCTTCTCTCTTTGTATGCAAATTACCATGTGTGTTAGTACCAATTATTTTATCGTTTTATATTAGTCACTTGCATATAATAAACCCAGCACTGATATCAAGTTACCACCTTGATTACCAGACGCATATAAGTGAAAATATTAAAAACATATAAGAAACCCAGCACTGATATCAAGTTACCACCTTGATTACCAGACACATATAAGTGAAGATATTATGAACTGTTTGTTGTTCAAATTTACAAAATAAGAGACCCACGTAACAAATGGCTAAATAAAGCCTCTTCTATAGCGGAGGCTGTAATTAATATTACTTCTGGCTAATGAAGATCAAACATTCACACCACCATCTACAAAAGTCTCTACTATATCGGAGACTGTGTTAATATTATCCTGCTCAAGTTTCACACACGCATATATTATATGAATATAGAAAATATTATGTTGAGCGAGCAGCTAAAAACAGTGAGGTGCTATGACCTCGTGAACAGTGCCCCTGACGCGCGTTTCACATAACGCTTCTTCAGAGGGGTACGCGCCGGCCGGACTTGTCATGTAATATTCATTTCAAAGACCCAGACAGGATCATTGATTGGCTCATTGGATTTTAAATTGCCAAACGTTATTGGTCAGTATGAATGAGACACACCTTTAAATGATCCAATTATTATATTTCCTTTGCGAGCATCATTCGTTGTCAAGTAGAAATTTTAGGAGATACAATTATTGATCTGGTTTGTGGTTTGGCCTCTAGTCTAGTCCCATAGCCTCTAGTTAGGCGCTTTTTGATACCCTACTACTTAAATTGTTCACATCTAGGGGTATCTAGGTACCCTATTATCTCAAAGCCATTGGGAATATTTTGAGCGCTGTGAGGTATCTTTCAATTACGTGGTTAAATGGTGTCATGAAATATACCAAAAAGGGCCTAGATCAATACTTTGGGTTGTCTACTAAAAAAAAATATATAGTTTTGATAGGTAAATAAAAAAAAAAAAAAAAACGAGGCTCTATTTCTGTTTAAATGGAGTGATGGCAAAAATGCTAAAAATGCTCTGGACTTTTGGGGAAGTTTTAGTCTGAAATGCCCGGTCCTTAAACCTCTAAATTTCTGCCTGTTTCAAAGCCACTACAGACAGACTCTGATCACATGCTGTTTTATTTGCTTTACACAACATGAGACTGCTAGTTCATGTGGGCCATATAGATAGCTTTTTTAACTGTCTTTGAGGGTTCTCAGCTGGGTACTTGCCTGCAGATATTCATTCATTATGTGGTCCAGCTCATCCCAAAGCATCTCTATTGGATTTAGGTCAGTTGACTGTGGAGGCCGGGTCATGTGCTGTGGCACTCCATCATTCTCCTTCTTTGTAAACTAGCTTTTACACAGCATAGGTGTATGTTTCAGGTCATTGTCCTGTTGGAAAAAAAACAAAAACATCCCACCTAAGTGCATGCAGCTGCAGAATGCTGTAGTAGCTATGCTGGTTAAGTGTATTAAGTTGTAACTAAATCACCAATGGTGCCACCAGCAAAGCACCATAAAACTTCCTTCCCTTATGCTTCATGGTGAGAACCACACATCCAGCAATACATTCAACTTTTCTGAGTCTCGTGAAGATACGGGGGTGGGAATAAAAAATCTAAGATTTGGACTTATCAGACCAAAGGGCAGATTTCCACTGGTGGAACAATCTATTGATCCGTTGTTTGTCCATGGTTGAACGATTTGTATTATGATTCCGGGGAAAGTCTCCCAAAGGGTGATGGGGGGAATTAGATGTAGACTTATGGGCCTAGAAGAATATGGCTGCACATTACTGACGGGGCCCAGAGAAGGCCAAAATGATCATCTGGGGTTGCCATGTTCCTGGTTCAGAGGAGAATTGTCTGGTATTTTGGGGCTGGACCATCATTTTTAGGTGGGATCAGATTGATATACTCCTCTGTAAAGGCTCAATTGGGCTAAAAGAGGCTGCTCACAGGTAAGAAACTCCAAAAAAACAAGCTACTGAGCCATTGCTCATTTGTGTTTGAGCACTTCTTTCTCTTTGTATAGAATGAAAGACTTACATAGATATCTCTATGCCTGTAAATGTTTCCCAACTCTACTAACAACAAAATTAATTTGGTTGTAAATCTGTGCATTGAATGTACTGTAAATGAATGTGTCAATATGATAGAATATTACATGAAAAAAACTTTGATTAATAATACTACTGATTAAAATATTAACATGTTGCCCTTCTCCTTGTGATTATTACATCTTTTACTGTCTTAGGCAAATTAGCTTTAATGTTTTTTTATATAATGAAGATGTCTAATTTTTGGGTAATATAATGTTGTATATAATTTAAAGTGACTTGCATTGTAAACAACCATAAAACTAACCTTTAGAATGGATTCATATTCTACTGGAGAGATCCCAGAGGCTAAATATAGGTTAACTATTTTCCATTAATTTTTTTTTAGGCTCATCCTCTGTCTGTATGTTTAGCAGATACTTCAAGTGCTATAGCATGGGACATAAATCTGAGCTGAGCGCCAGTCATAACACTGCATAAAGGATATTTATTATAGCAAAACAGATGCAATTCTAGGACAAATCATAATTACATGGAAATATGCACTAAAATAGAAATACACTATTTAAACTGACACCATGTACCTGCATTCAAGTGATGATAGAAAGCTTATAATTTTTTTTACATTATCTAAGCCATAGGCTAGATTCAAAAAAAGGTTTCTTCATTAAAGGGACAGTCTACACCAGAATTTTTATTGTTTTAAAAGATACATAATCCCTTTATTACCCATTCCCCAGTTTTGCATAACCAACACAGTTATAATAATATACTTTTAACCTCTGTGATTATCTTGTATCTAAGCCTCTGCAAACTGCCCCTTTTTTCAGTTCTTTTGACAGACTTGCAGTCTAGCCAATCAGTGCCTGCTCCCAGATAACTTCACGTGCATGAGCACAGTGTTATCTATATGAAATATGTGAACTAACACCCTCTAGTGGTGAAAAACTGTTCAAATGCAATCTGAAAGAGGTGGGCTTCAAGATCTAAGAAATTAGCATATGAACCTCATAGGTTAAGCTTTCAACTAAGAATACCAAGAGAACAAAGCAAAATTGGTGATAAAAGTAAATTGGAAAATTGTTTAAAATTACATGCTCTATCTGAATCATGAAAGTTTATTTTGGCCTAGACTGTCCCTTTAAAAAAAAAAATTCCTTTGTGAAATTAAAAAAATAAACCATTCCACTGAACTCACTATAACATACACATTCCATGCTATTTTACATATTTAAAGGGACATAATACTCATATGCTAAATCACTTGAAACTGATGCAGTATAACTGTAAAAAGCTGACAGGAAAATATCACCTGAGCATCTCTATGTAAAAAAGGAAGATATTTTACTTCACAATCTCCTCAGCTCACCAGAGTAAGTTCTGTGTAAAAAGTTATACTCAGCTGCTCCCAGCTGCAGGTAAAAAAAATTAAAAAATGAAGAAATGAACAGCAGCCAATCAGCATCAGCAGTGCTGAGGTCATGAACTCTTACTGTGATCTCATGAGATTTGATTTAACTCTCATGAGATTTCATAGTAAGCTTCCTTTACCTGATTGGTGAAATAATATGAGAGTTCACGAAGCTCATCCTTTCAGTTGTCCCGGGACAGACATACTAATATGCTGCTTAGAAATCCTTTACAATGGGAGGTGGCTACTGAGGAACTTTTGAGGTAAAATATCTTTCTTTTTTACACAGAGATGTTCAGGAGATATTTTCTAATCAGCTTTTTACAGCTATGCTGCATCACTTTCAAGTGTTTAAACATTTGGGTATTATGACCCTTTAACAAGTCATGGAATAAAAAAGTTAAATTTGAGTTATTTAAGTGCATATTTTACATGTATAAAAACTACAAAGTGTAAAGTGAATGAAACTCATTTTAGTGTACTCAATGTAATGGTATTTTTATTAATGGCGAATCACAAACTCAGTGGGGCAAGTATCAATTATCTGTGGGTGTTGGAAAACCTTAAACATTACCAAACTCTAATGCAGCATTGTTAATTGTTAGACCTAAAGCGCGAAACCTGAAGTGTTACACATATTTTACATTTCAATGTTCTCATAGAAACAAATGTGCTTTTTTATTTTAAAAAAATATATATATATATATATATATATATATAATAATGTTAATGTAAAATATACATCTATACCTATATAGCTACAGTATAAAATATGAATATATTCAGTTATAGATAAATATATATATGAATATCAATTTAAAAATACAAGAACGTTTTCTCCAATATAAAGAACATTTACAGTAAATACACAGCAAAACGCATGATTACATTTTAATATTTAGACAAACATATATATACATAGTAACATAGTAGATGAGGTTGAAAAAGACAGAAGTCCATCGACTCCAACCTATACAAATCTTAATATATTTACAAAAAAGCTCCAGTTGAGCTTAAATTAATCCCATTAAAAAAGGTTTCTAGCAAGACATGTATCTAAACCATTTTTTTAAATGTAACTAGTAAAACTGTAAGGTTTTGCCATTTACTACCACCTCAGGTAATAAGTTACACAATTTTATTGCTCTTACAGTGAAAAAATGTTATGTTGCATGAGATTAAATCGCCTTTCTTCCAGCCTTAAAGTGAAGGTAAACTTACCTATATACTGAAATAGAATTCAATTATATGTCACAAATAAATATGAGTTTCATTCATCAACCTGTATGAAATGATCTTAGAAATAAAGTTATAGCCGTATAAAAGCTATATTTTAAGCTGATAACAATCAACCCTTTTTTTTTTTTTTTTTTTTTTCCCTCTTGATCACGTTCTTCAAACTACCAACTGAAATTCTGGCCGTTAGGTGGCCGTGGATCTACGTCACCCGCCTACTATTCAAAAAGCGCATGCGCTACTGTCCTATTCAACATCTTGTACTCCAGCGCGCGCTCCCGTTCGCGCATGCGCAGTAGCTTTAATTCAGACCACCTACAGCAAATATTGTTACAAACGTGTCCGGTCAAAAAAAAATATGCTGATCTCTCAATCGCACAACATAGCACTGAATGAACACTGTATAGTTGTTCCTTCAGCGCTATGTTGCTGTCAGGGTTGGGTGCTGTACTTTAATTTCACTTTACTTATCCTGAAATTGTGCTACTCACAAGACCTTCAGATTGAAGCCTTACTAACTAATTCTTACACGGACTTCTACAAACTAACGTCTGTGTGCACAGCTCACGATAACTGTTTCCTGGCGATCATCCAAGGACTCACCCGGTCTCATACCGGCTCCAGAGGTACCACTGCAGCACTCACTTCGCTAGGAAGGCATTGCTCAAATACGTCCAAGAGACCAGTCAAATACAAGTTGCCACATCCGATAACGGTAACTCCGCTCTCAGCTGACTCTGTCTCAGGCTATCCTGCACATCACTCGCTTAGCCTGTCAGCAATTCCAGCAAGCTGATTGGACATCGCAAACACACCCCCAGGGACACTGAACGGCTCGCACCAAACGCAGTCTCAGAACAGCCATGCGCATTGGTCATAGAAATCGGAGGTTTGCGCATGCGCAATGCTTTCGATCGTCGTGTACGAGCTTTGGAGATGCGCATAGAGCGGGTGGGACCGCTCTATACGTAACAGCCTAAAAAATACAGAAGCTGAGGTGGGGTGGAGTTTACACGCTAACGGTAGGCAGCTTACTATAGTAAAAAAAAATAGAAATAAGTGATATAAAATGGAATAAATTTAGCGAATAGCTTATTATGTTAGCCAATGATGCATTAATGTCTTGAAAACATGAAAACTTTACCTTCACTTTAAAGGGACAGTAAACCCAAATTTTCTCTTTAATGATTCAGATAGAGAATACAATTTTAAACAACTTTCTAATATACTTCTGTTATCTAATTTGCTTCATTTTCTTGATATTCATTCCTGAAAAGCATATCTAGATAGGCTCAGTAGATTCTGATTGGTGGCTGCACATATTTGCCTCATGTGATTGGCTCACCAATGTGCATTGCTATATCTTTAACAAAGGATATCTAAATAATGAAGCAAATTAGATAATAGACGTAAATTGGAATTTTGTTTAAAATTGTATTCTCTGTCTGAATCATGAAATAAAAATTTGGGGTTTAATGTCCCTTTAAATGGATAGTAAACAACAAAAATTGTATTGTTTAAAAAGATAGATAATTCCTTTTTTTCCCATTCCCCTGTTTTCCATAACCAACACTGTTATATAAATATACTTTTTACCTCTGTAATGACCTTGTATCTAAGCTTCTGCTGACTGCCTCCTTACCTCAGATCTTTTGACAGACTTGCATTTCAGGCAATTAGTGCTAACTTCACTTGCATGAGCACAGTGTTATCTATATGAAACACACAAACTAACATCCTCTATCTGTGAAAAAATGTCAAAAGCATTCAGATGAGAGGCGGCCTTCAAGGGCATAGAAATTAGCATATGAGCCTACCTAGGTTTAGCTTTACACTAAGAATAACAAGAGAACAAAGCAAAATTTGATGATAAAAGTAAATTAGAAAGCTGTTTAAAATTACATGCCCTATCTGAATCATGAAAGTTAAATTTGGACTTTACTATCCCTTTAAATTGTGACTTTTTGTCACAAACAATTTTCTTGGAATAAACAGAGCTTCTTCCATCTCTGTATATGGGCCTGGAATATATTTATATAAAGTAATCATGTCCCTTCTCAAACGTCTTTTTCTAGAGAAAATAGAGCAAGTTCGGCTAACCTTTCCTCATATCTTAAATTATCAATTCCTTTATTAGCTTTGTGGCCCTTCTCTGAACTTTTTCTAGGCCTGCAATGTCTTTTTTTGAGATTGGTCCCAAGAACTGCACGCCATACTCAAGGTGAGGTCTTACCAGGGATTTATATAGTTAAGGAATTATGCTTTCCTCCCTTGTATCAATGCCTCTTTAATACATGCTAGGATCCTATTAGCCCTAGAAGCCGCTGCCCTGCATTGTGAGCCCATCTTTAGCTTGTTATATATTACTACCTCCAAATCCCTTTCATCCTCTGTTTGGAGTCTAGGTCCATTTAAATAATAGATTGCCTGCTTGTTTTTACTTCCAAAATATTTTCTATTTATCTGCCCATTCTTCTAATTTTTGCAGATCCCCTTGAAAAGCAAATTCATCCTGACCTTACACAACTTTGTATCATCTGCAAAAATAGAGATGTTGCTATTTAATCCTTGCTCCAAGTCATTAATAAAACTATTAAAAGATCAGGGCCCAGTACTGATCCATTAGGGACTCCACTGATTACCTTTGTCCAATCTTAGTATGATTATTTTACTACTACTTGTTGTTCCTGTCTTTTATCCAGTTATCTATCCATGAGCTAACATTTTCAAGTATTCCCAATCCCTTAATTGTGTACAATAATCTCTCATGTGGCACTGTATCAAACGCCTTTGCAAAATCCAAGTTTATCACATCAACTGACTCCCTTTTATCTATATTTACTTCCTCGTAGTATCTAATTAGAATAGTTTGACATGATCTATTTCTCATAAAACCATACTGATTTGAACTCATAATCTTGTTTACACGAATATACTCATCAATATAATCCCTTATAGTCATTTCAAGTATCTTCCCAACTATTGATGTCAGACTAAATGATATATAGCTTCCTGGATCAGCCCTGCTTTCCTTTTTAAAGAGTGGCACCACATCAGCTTTATGCCAGTCCTGGTGTACTATGCCTGAGGATGAATCTTGAAAATAATTAGGCGTAGAGGTTTGTCTATAACAGTGCTAAATTCCAGTAAAACCCTTTGGTGTATTCCATCTGGGCCTGAAGTATAATTTACCTTAGTATTATCCAATTTTATCCTGATTTCCTCTAGAGATAACCCAGTTAATTGTATGGGCTTGTATGTTCTAGTTCGTTTCAAAGTATCTCCCATTGGTTACTCTCTTGTATATACTCAAGAAAAGAACTGGTTTTGTACCTCCACCTTCTCCTAGTCACTGGTAATCATGCTACCCATCACACATTTTTTTCCCATTAATGTACTTATAAAACCTTTGCAATGAATCCATCAATTTTGGCTAATTTGATTGCCTTATTGCATGCTTTGTTACATTGTATAGACACTCAGCATTAGTCAATAAGACATGCAGTGCCAGATTATGAGTGTAGTGCTCTCAGTTACGCGCAAGTGAATAGGGGTTTATCAAGGGTCAGTGCGCATCAGATGTAGCGCTTGTATTACAAGTTGAAATTATTGCACAAAAAAAGTTATAAGGGCTCAAAGATATGAGGTATCAGGTGTTGGGGGAAAAAAAGGCAAGCTAAGGGCTTTAACATAGGGATACCTACATATAAATGTCTAAATATGCATGTGTGTACAAATATAAATATATATATATATATATATATATATATATTTATATATATATATATATATATATTCCTCGTTTGCAAGAAGGCACTCACTGGTCTTAGTAAAAAACAACTTTTAATTCATATATTTAAAAAGCAATTACATCCATAACGTTTCGATGTCGTTATGACATCTTTGTCAAATGTTCTGCTAACATCACCAATATAGGACAATCATGTTCCCAAAGTAAACATTTTTTTACTTTTGGAACATGATTGTCCTATATTGGTGATGTTAGCAGAACATTTGACAAAGATGTCATAACGACATCGAAACGTTATGGATGTAATTGCTTTTTAAATATATGAATTAAAAGTTGTTTTTTACTAAGACCAGTGAGTGCCTTCTTGCAAACGAAGAATGGATACAATTTATATGAAGTGCACCCTGGCAGTTGTGGTAATGTAAGACTGTGCTTATCTCTTTTTGGAGGATATTTTTATATATATATATATATATATATATATATATATATATATATATATATATATATATATATATATATATATATATATATATATATATATATATATACTGTATATATATAAATATGTGTGTGTACATATGTATTTGTGTATTTATATGTGTATATATGTTTTTGCAGACATATACACACATATAAAAACATAAATACATATGTACACATATATAGATAAGTACATTGGAGCCCTTTGCAGTTAAAGGGACATGAAACCCAAATTTATTCTTTAAACAACTTTCTAATGTACTTCTATTATCTAATTAGCTTCATTCTCTTGATATTCTTTGCTGAAAAGCATATCTAGATATGCTCAGTAGCTGCTGATTGGTAGACGCACATAGATGCCTCGTGTGATTGGCTCACACATGTGCATTGCTATTTCTTCAACAAAGGATATCTAAAGAATGAAGCAAATGCAATAATAGAAGTCAATTGGAATGTTATTTAAAATTGTATTCTCTACCTGAATCATAAAAGAAAATGTTTTGGTTTAGTGTCCCTTTAAGTATATGAAAACATGAAAAAACAAAATTTATGCTTACCTGATAAATTCCTTTCTCCTGTAGTGTGGTCAGTCCACGGGTCATCATTAGTTCTGGGATATTAACTCCTCCCCAACAGGAAGTGCAAGAGGATTCACCCAGCAGAGCTGCTACATAGCTCCTCCCCTCTACGTCACACCCAGTCATTCGACCAAGAACCAACGAGAAAGGAGAAGCCAAAGGGTGCAGTGGTGACTGGAGTATAATTTAAAAAATTGTTTAGACCTGCCATAAAAAACAGGGCGGGCCGTGGACTGACCACACTACAGGAGAAAGGAATTTATCAGGTAAGCATAAATTTTGTTTTCTCCTGTTAAGTGTGGTCAGTCCACGGGTCATCATTACTTCTGGGATACCAATACCAAAGCTAAAGTACACGGATGACGGGAGGGACAGGCAGGCTCTTTATACGGAAGGAACCACTGCCTGAAGAACCTTTCTCCCAAAAACAGCCTCCGAAGAAGCAAAAGTGTCAAATTTGTAAAATTTGGAAAAAGTATGAAGAGAAGACCAAGTTGCAGCCTTGCAAATCTGTTCAACAGAAGAATCATTCTTAAAGGCCCAAGTGGAAGCCACAGCTCTAGTAGAATGAGCTGTAATTCTTTCAGGAGGCTGCTGTCCAGCAGTCTCATAGGCTAACCGTATTATGCTACGAAGCCAAAAAGAGAGAGAGGTAGCCGAAGCTTTTTGACCTCTCCTCTGACCAGAATAAACGACAAACAGGGAAGACGTTTGTCGAAAATCCTTAGTTGCCTGTAGATAAAATTTCAGGGCACGGACTACATCTAGATTGTGTAGCAGACGTTCCTTCTTCGAAGAAGGATTAGGACACAAAGATGGAACAACAATCTCTTGATTGATATTCCTGTTAGTGACCACCTTAGGTAGGAACCCAGGTTTAGTACGCAGAACTACCTTGTCTGAATGAAAAATCAGATAAGGAGAATCACAATGTAAGGCAGATAACTCAGAGACTCTTCGAGCCGAGGAAATCGCCATTAAAAACAGAACTTTCCAAGATAACAGCTTGATATCAATGGAATGAAGGGGTTCAAACGGAACACCCTGTAAAACATTAAGAACTAAGTTCAAACTCCATGGTGGAGCAACAGTTTTAAACACAGGCTTGATCCTAGCTAAAGCCTGACAAAAAGCTTGAACGTCCGGAACTTCTGACAGACGTTTGTGTAAAAGAATGGACAGAGCTGAAATCTGTCCCTTTAAGGAACTAGCGGATAAACCCTTTTCTAAACCTTCTTGTAGAAAAGACAATATCCTAGGAATCCTAACCTTACTCCATGAGTAACTCTTGGATTCGCACCAATATAAGTATTTACGCCATATTTTATGGTAAATCTTTCTGGTAACAGGCTTCCTAGCCTGTATTAAGGTATCAATAACTGACTCAGAAAAACCACGTTTTGATAAAATCAAGCGTTCAATTTCCAAGCAGTCAGCTTCAGAGAAATTAGATTTTGATGTTTGAAGGGACCCTGGATCAGAAGGTCCTGTTTCAGAGGTAGAGACCAAGGTGGACAGGATGACATGTCCACTAGATCTGCATACCAGGTCCTGCGTGGCCATGCAGGCGCTATTAGAATCACTGATGCTCTCTCCTGTTTGATTCTGGCAATCAATCGAGGAAGCATCGGGAAGGGTGGAAACACATAAGCCATCCCGAAGGTCCAAGGTGCTGTCAAAGCATCTATCAGAACCGCTCCCGGATCCCTGGATCTGGACCCGTAACGAGGAAGCTTGGCGTTCTGTCGAGACGCCATGAGATCTATCTCTGGTTTGCCCCAACGTCGAAGTATTTGGGCAAAGACCTCCGGATGAAGTTCCCACTCCCCGGGATGAAAAGTCTGACGACTTAGGAAATCCGCCTCCCAGTTCTCCACTCCCGGGATGTGGATTGCTGACAGGTGGCAAGAGTGAGACTCTGCCCAGCGAATTATCTTTGATACTTCCATCATTGCTAGGGAGCTTCTTGTCCCTCCCTGATGGTTGATGTAAGCTACAGTCGTGATGTTGTCCGACTGAAACCTGATGAACCCCCGAGTTGTTAACTGGGGCCAAGCCAGAAGGGCATTGAGAACTGCTCTCAATTCCAGAATGTTTATTGGCAGGAGACTCTCCTCCTGATTCCATTGTCCCTGAGCCTTCAGAGAATTCCAGACAGTGCCCCAACCTAGTAGGCTGGCGTCTGTTGTTACAATTGTCCAGTCTGGCCTGCTGAATGGCATCCCCCTGGACAGATGTGGCCGAGAAAGCCACCATAGAAGAGAATTTCTGGTCTCTTGATCCAGATTCAGAGTAGGGGACAAGTCTGAGTAATCCCCATTCCACTGACTTAGCATGCACAATTGCAGCGGTCTGAGATGTAGGCGTGCAAAGGGTACTATGTCCATTGCCGCTACCATTAAGCCGATCACCTCCATGCATTGAGCTACTGACGGGTGTTGAATGGAATGAAGGACACGGCATGCATTTTGAAGCTTTGTTAACCTGTCTTCTGTCAGGTAAATCTTCATTTCTACAGAATCTATAAGAGTCCCCAAGAAGGGAACTCTTGTGAGTGGAAAGAGAGAACTCTTCTTTTCGTTCACCTTCCATCCATGCGACCTTAGAAATGCCAGTACTAACTCTGTATGAGACTTGGCAGTTTGAAAGCTTGAAGCTTGTATCAGAATGTCGTCTAGGTACGGAGCTACCGAAATTCCTCGCGGTCTTAGTACCACCAGAAGAGCACCCAGAACCTTCGTGAAGATTCTTGGAGCCGTAGCCAATCCGAATGGAAGAGCTACAAACTGGTAATGCCTGTCTAGGAAGGCAAACCTTAGATACCGGTAATGATCTTTGTGAATCGGTATGTGAAGGTAAGCATCCTTTAAATCCACTGTGGTCATGTACTGACCCTTTTGGATCATGGGTAAGATTGTCCGAATAGTTTCCATTTTGAACGATGGAACTCTTAGGAATTTGTTTAGGATCTTTAAATCCAAGATTGGCCTGAAAGTTCCCTCTTTTTTGGGAACCACAAACAGATTTGAGTAAAACCCTTGTCCTTGTTCCGACCGCGGAACCGGATGGATCACTCCCATTAGTAAAAGATCTTGTACACAGCGTAGAAACGCCTCTTTCTTTATTTGGTTTGTTGACAACCTTGACAGATGAAATCTCCCTTTTGGGGGAGAGGATTTGAAGTCCAGAAGGTATCCCTGAGATATGATCTCTAACGCCCAGGGATCCTGGACATCTCTTGCCCAAGCCTGAGCGAAGAGAGAAAGTCTGCCCCCCACTAGATCCGTTCCCGGATCGGGGGCCCTCAATTCATGCTGTCTTAGGGGCAGCAGCAGGTTTCCTGGCCTGCTTGCCCTTGTTCCAGGACTGGTTAGGTCTCCAGCCTTGTCTGTAGCGAGCAACAGCTCCTTCCTGTTTTGGTGCAGAGGAAGTTGATGCTGCTCCTGCTTTGAAATTCCGAAAGGAATGAAAATTAGACTGTCTAGCCTTAGGTTTGGCTCTGTCTTGAGGCAGGGCATGGCCTTTACCTCCTGTAATGTCAGCGATAATTTCTTTCAACCCGGGCCCGAATAAGGTCTGCCCTTTGAAAGGTATGTTAAGTAATTTAGATTTAGAAGTAACGTCAGCTGACCAGGATTTTAGCCACAGTGCTCTGCGTGCCTGAATGGCGAATCCGGAATTCTTAGCCGTAAGTTTAGTTAAATGTACTACGGCATCCGAAATAAATGAATTAGCTAGCTTAAGTGTCTTAAGCTTGTTTGAAATCTCATCTATAGTTATTGAGTCAAGAGTCTCTTCCAGGGACTCGGACCAAAAAGCGGCCGCGGCCGTGACAGACGCAATACATGCAAGGGGTTGCAATATAAAACCTTGTTGAACAAACATTTTCTTAAGGTAACCCTCTAATTTTTTATCCATTGGATCTGAAAAGGCACAGCTATCCTCCACCGGGATAGTGGTACGCTTAGCCAGAGTAGAAACCGCTCCCTCCACCTTAGGGACCGTCTGCCATAAGTCCCGTGTGGTGGCGTCTATTGGAAACATTTTTCTAAACACAGGAGGGGGGAAAAGGGTACACCGGGCCTATCCCACTCCTTAGTAATTATCTCTGTAAGCCTCTTAGGTATAGGAAATACGTCAGTACTCGCCGGTACCGCATAGTATCTATCCAGCCTACAGAATTTCTCTGGGATTGCAACGGTGTTACAATCATTTAGAGCTGCTAAAACCTCCCCTAACAGTACACGGAGGTTTTCGAGTTTAAACTTAAAATTAGAAATGTCTGAATCCATTCTATTGGGATCAGAACCGTCACCTGCTGATTGAAGCTCTCCGTCCTCATGTTCAGCATACTGTGACGCAGTATCAGACATGGCTCTATTATCAACAGCGCACTCTGTTCTCACCCCAGAGTGATCACGCTTACCTCTTAGTTCTGGTAATTTAGCCAAAACTTCAGTCATAACATTAGCCATATCCTGTAATGTGATTTGTAATGGCCGCCCTGATGTACTCGGCGCTACAATATCACGCACCTCCCGAGCGGGAGATGCAGGTACTGACACGTGAGGCGAGTTAGTCGGCATAACTCTCCCCTCGTTGTTTGGTGAAATATGTTCAATTTGTACAGATTGACTTTTATTTAAAGTAGCATCAATGCAATTAGTACATAAATTTCTATTGGGCTCCACTTTGGCTTTAGCACATATAGCACAGAGATATTCCTCTGAATCAGACATGTTTAACACACTAGCAAATAAACTAGCAACTTGGAAATACTTTTCAAAGTAATTTACAAATAATATGAAACGTACTGTGCCTTTAAGAAGCACAGAAAAAGGTTATGACAGTTGAGAACTAATAAACTGAGAAACTATAACATCAAATCTTTTCCGGTAAATACACAATTTTAGCAAAGGATTGCCCCCATTAGCAATGGATAACTAACCCTGATAGCAGAAAAAAAGTACAGAAATAAACGTTTTTTATCACAGTCAGCTACAATCTCACAGCTCTGCTGTGAGTGATTACCTCCCTCAAAATAAGTTTTGAAGACCCCTGAGCTCTGTAGAGACGAACCGGATCATGCAGGGAAGACAAGAGACTTCTGACTGAATTTTTTGATGCGTAGCAAAAGCGCCAAAATAGGCCCCTCCCCCTCACACACAACAGTGAGGGAGATCAGTAAACTGTCTTAAATTAAATAAAACGACTGCCAAGTGGAAAAAAACAGTGCCCAAAACATTTTTTCACCCAGTACCTCAGAAAATTAAACGATTTAACATGCCAGCAAAAACGTTTAACATCAAATAAATGAAATGACATTAGAAAGCCTGTTGCTAGTCACTGCAAATTAGTCTAAAGTCTTATGCATACAGTATTATCCCAGTGAAGTGCCATTCCCCAGAATACTGAAGTGTAAAATATACATACATGACAGCCTGATACCAGTTGCTACTACTGCATTTAAGGCTGAGATTACATTATATCGGTATGGCAGAATTTTCTCAGTCAATTCCATTGTCAGAAAATAATATGCTGCTACATACCTCTTTGCAGATTAACCTGCCCGCTGTCCCCTGATCTGAAGTTTACCTCTCCTCAGATGGCCGAGAACAGCAATATGATCTTAACTACGCCGGCTAAAATCATACAAAAAACTCAGGTAGATTCTTCTTCAAACTCTACCAGAGAAGGAACAACACACTCCGGTGCTGTTATAAAATAACAAACTTTTGATTGAAGGTATAAAACTAAGTATAATCACCACAGTCCTCTCACACATCCTATCTATTAGTTGGGTGCAAGAGAATGACTGGGTGTGATGTAGAGGGGAGGAGCTATGTAGCAGCTCTGCTGGGTGAATCCTCTTGCACTTCCTGTTGGGGAGGAGTTAATATCCCAGAAGTAATGATGACCCGTGGACTGACCACACTTAACAGGAGAAAACTTATTTATGCAATATTCATACTTAATGAAGTGTTATACTGTGCGTTTACTGTAACTATTTCACATAGGTAAATATGTTCTATGTATTTTTTAATAGATATTCCTATACATATCTGTGTATATATATATATATATATATATATATATATATAGGTATATATATATATGGGTGTGTAAGTCAGAAAGCTACTGGATGAAATCCTCTAGCTAACCCCACAGCGCTCCTAGGATTTAGAGACTAGTACTTACAGTAATCTAAAATACCCCTATATATGTAAATAGCTCCTTTAAAATCACACAGGCTGCCAGTCTCCAATGGTCGGAGGAGTACCCAGTACCTCCAAAAGAATAGGTATACACAAGATTTATAGAGATGGCGCTATGTGAGTAAGGAGATACTGTAAAAGCCTGAATAGGGCTAATAGTAAAAAATAGTAAAAAATAGAGGGCGATACAGGGTAACAGGTTAACACACTATATGCACAATGACAAATAGGCTTAAAAATAAATATATTAAAACACATATTCAAGGAATGCACAAAAACTAAATGAAAAAGAGGTATTAGACATCAAAAGTTCCTTTGTGTGTCAAGATAAATAACAAATGAAGAGTTTGTTTCTATCCTCTTCTGTTCTTGTATAAATCCCCCTAGGGGTATGCACTTACATTAGATACCTTCAATCGTATGAGGTAAGGATGATTCAATAATGCTGGACAAGAATTGTGTCCTCTTGGATATACAACCACTGGCAGATTAAACTTTCTTTGCTTTAGGATACTTGTGCCCTTCTTGGTGTCCTGGTAGATGGAAACTTTCGGTCTCAATCACCATGCCATGTAAGAAAGCCAAAGAGAAATATATAGTGTAATACTGTTTAATAATATTACATATATATACAAATAGACAAATACAAACTCACATTTAAAAACCTCAGCAAATGAGGTATGGCAACAACATATATAAACAAACATATATTTTGTCCCAATAAGCAGATGGTACTATTTCAGTCCAGTCAATAGTGGGTAAGCAAGTCTGAGTGAAAGTTCGTTTTCAAAGTGCAAGTGTGCATGAAGTGCAATCCTAGCCCTGTATAATACCTAACGCGTTTCAAAGGGTTAATTCAGCTTTACTCTCTTCTTCATCAGAGGTTATAATAGACATTAAGTTCCTACCTTATATAGGGAACTCCATGTGGCGTTAAAGATCATCCTAATTCAATATCCGGTGTGTGGGTATATATTTTCCAATATCCGGATTCGTTACACCTGTCTTCCGGTCTTTTTTAGTTCCTACCTGAGTATAGCTTATTATGTCCTTCTTTACTAGTACAAGCGCGCTCATCCGAAACAAGAGACACTTGGCGTCACTTCCGGTATCGGTATTTGCTACTAAGCCTGACGCACTATCCTAATGGAATGCACAGAGACTTCCAGAGCGGTGACACGCATAACGTCACTTCCGGATAGTCTCTAATTCAAGTATCCCTAAAGGTCATGGGGCTAAAGATAGTGACGGAGCTATTAATTGTCAACGTAATCCTTAGGGTAGTTATATCCTAATCAGGACCAGTATATTATTATGTTTATAAAATAGTGAATATATTTTCGTACTAGTGGGATGACACATCTGATTTACAACTCTACACTAGGGCACCTGGCACTGATATAGATTATATCTTGATATAGGACCCTAGAAGTCCAAATGTTTAGGATGGTTAATACTTTCATCAGTCCAACGACTGTCATTTGCTAAATCATATATCCCTAATCATAAATAATATAAAATAGTATAAAATAGTATAAGGTTAAAACAGGTCATGAACATATATAATATAATATACATACACTAATACATATACATACACATATACACATGCATGTGAAAAAGTAAAACCTTAAAACACACCCACACATGTACAAATATATATACAAACATAAAAAGGAATATGTAAACATTATGGTAAAATCTATAGGACCTTTTAAGCAGACCCATACAATATGTATTACAAATCTTATTTTTAAAAAATCTAAATATAATAATTATTATAATTCATACTAATAAAAAGAAGTTCATTTGCACAAATCTTTAAAACACTGGGCATGCGTAATAAAAAAAATCATTAAAAATTGTTGTATGATTGGACTGATACATTTTCTATATCATAGTATCCCAGTCTACAATAATAGGCTCCTGTTGTTTAGAAACTATATACATAGCATATTGGAGGATTCTGCAATAAGTGAATAAATGTTTTTAAGGGTTTTAAAATATCCACAATAAATCAGTAGGGGCATATAGAAAGAAATAGTATTTATATTTATAAAAAGGCTGCTATATCAATATCCACATTGAGACCTGCTGGACATCTAGTTCCAAATGCATGGATCCAGAAGGTCTCCCTTTGTCTAAGTAAAATTTCTCTGTTACCTCCTCTTTTTCCCACATGTACATGTTCTAAGATGGTTCCCCTCAGACATTCAAGATTTTTATTATGGACCTTCCTGTAATGGTCAGATAGACTATTTTTTTTATCATTTAGAGTAGAATTAACTACTTTCGTAGGTCTGTTGCCATGGTACATGTGCTCGCAAGACACACAATTTAGCCTATTGCACTTATAAAAACCCACTGTGCCTTTATTAAGCCATGTGCTATTATATATATAGTGTACCAAAATACCATATGTAGAAACATATATTTATGAATATATAGAATATATTCTGCTATGTGAAGAACATTTGAATGTGAAATATTAATATTTTCATGTTGGGTTTAGTGATGTCGCGAACCTAAAAATTTGGGTTCGCGAATGGAGAACTCGAACTTCCACAAAAGTTTGCGAACGGGCGAACCGCCATAAACTTCAATAGGCAGGCGAATTTTAAAACCCACAGGGACTCTTTCTGGCCACAATAGAGATGGAAAAGTTGTTTCAAGGGCACTAACACCTGGACTGTGGCATGCCGGAGGGGGATCCATGGCAAAACTCCCATGGAAAATTACATAGTTGATGCAGAGTCTGGTTTTAATCCATAAAGGGCATAAATCACCAAACATTCCTAAATTGTTTGGAATAACGTGCTTTAAAACATCAGTATGATGTTGTATCGATCAGGTAGTGTAAGGGTTACGTGTAAAGGTTACGCCCGCTTCACAGTGCGCAGTGTAGGTGATATACCTGCCCTGACCATGCTTTGCAGATCAGATATCAGTGGTCAGATGGACCCTTGCCCCAACACTGTGTGCCAGACATGCCATTATAGCAGACTTATATGGCTTTGGCATTGCTTTTTGGTAATTAGAAGGCTGCTAAATGCCACTGTGCACCACACATGTTTTATGCCCAGCAGTGAAGGGGTTAATTAGGGGGCATGTAGACAGCTTGTAGAGTTAATTTTACCTTAAGTGTAGTGTAGTAGACAACCCAAAGTATTGATCTAGGCCAATTTTGGTATATTTCATGCCCCCATTTCACCGCCAAATGCGATCCAATTTAAAAAAAACTTATATTTTTTCGCAATTTTAGGTTTCTCACTGAAATTATTTACAAACAGCTTTTGCAATTATGGCACAAATGGTTGTAAATGCTTCTCTGGGATCCCCTTTGTTCAGAAATAGCAGACATATATGACTTTGGCGTTGCTTTCTGGTAATTAGAAGGCAACTGAATGCTGCTGCGCATCACACATGTATTATGGCTAGCAGTGATGGGGTTAATTAGGTAGTTTGTAGGGAGCTTGCAGGGTTAATTTTAGCTTTAGTGTAGAGATCAGCCTCCCACCTGACACATCAGACCCCCTGATCCCTCCCAAACAGCTCCCTTCCTTCCCTCCCCCACCCCACAATTGTCCCTGCCATCTTAAGTACTGGCAGAAAGTCTGCCAGTACTAAAATAAAAGGTTTTTAATTTATTTTTATTTTTTTTAGCATATTTACATATGCTGTGGTGTAGCATCCTCCCTTAGCCCCCAACCTCCCTGATCCCCCCCAAAACAGCTCTCTAACCCTCCCCATCTGCCTTATTGGTGGCCATCTTGGGTACTGGCAGCTGTCTGCTATTATTTCACAGTCAAATTTTTTTTTTTTTAAATCTACACTACTGTTACACCAGATATGAGTGGTGGCACTGGTCAAGTGGGTACAGTATATGCTGTGAGCCTGACACACACGCTGGCAGGCAGGCAACTGCAATTAGATTACACAGGAAAAAAAAAAAAGCAGACTGATGTTCTAGCCCTAAAAAGGGCTTTTTGGGGGTGCTGTCCTTAAAGTAGAGATCAGATGAGTCCTTCAGGACTGTAGTGGACACTGAATAAACAGCCTAGCTATCGATTTCCCTATTAAATCAGCAGCAGCTACACTGTCCCTCCTCTCACTAAGAATGCAGCTTCCAAATGAATCTAAAATGGATGCTGTCCAGGAGGTGGGAGGGTCTGGGAGGGAGGGTCTGCTGCTGATTGGCTGTAATGTGTATTCTGACTGTGAGGTACAGGGTCAAAGTTTACTCAATGATGATGAATAGGGGGCAGATCGAACATCGCATATGTTCGCCAGCCGAGGCTAATGCGAACATGCTATGTTCGCGGGGAACTATTCGCTGGCGAACAATTCGTGACATCACTAGTTGGGTTAGGTCACTTGAGAATATTCGATCAGGTTTGCATGCGAGTAAGGTGTTTTTTTCCACTTTTTTGCTCCATTGACTTTTATGGGGAATACTTTATCACAATCGTGACATTCTAAGTTCGGGTTTTTGCGCTTATTGGCTTAGCGAATGACAAAAACGTTTTACTTTCAACTTGTAATACGATTGCTACCTTACATCTCGCAGAGTTAGGGCGTCAGCAGGAGCGTTAAATACCACTCCACTTGTAATCTGGTGCATAGTTTGTTAGTACCCCTCCACTTTTATCTTGGTTTTTCTGAGTGTTTATATTATATTGAAGAAAAAATAAAACAAAAGTAAGGTTTGATATTACCTTCCATAGCTTTCTATATATTTTTTTTCTTACAACGTCCAAAAGTGGCCTCATGTGTCATTTAGAAGTTTTATAAATTGTTAGCATGCTGGCTGTATACTGTTCTGTTTTGAAATCATTCCTTGAAGTACTCGTAAACTTGAAATTTAGTTTTTTGTGTGTCGCATTATTTATCTTATTATTTATCATTTATCTTTTATTGTTTCATACTGTAATAATAATAATAATAATAATTAATATTTTTATGAATACATTTTATCAGACAGTGTTTACAAGATTGTAACCGTTTATTTTAATGTATTTATGTTGTGTTTGGTTAAACTTTTATTTTATCCCTAACCCTCTAGGTGTCTTCAGTTACGTTAACCCAATTGCGCTCGAGCAAACGAGTTTACGTTCAACTTGTAACACATGCTCAAATCAAATAAATATTGCAATATTTATTTTGTTTAGATAGGGTGGGCAGCAAAAGAGCTGAATGCCCTTTTAAGGGCAATGCCCAACAAATGCCCTTTTCAGGGCAATGGGTAGTTTAGCATTTTTAGTGTTAGTTTTTTTGGGGGGTTTGGTGGGTGGGGGGGTTTACTGGTAGGGGGGCTGTGTGTAATTTTTGTGCAAAAGAGCTGATTATCTTGGGGCAATGCCCTGCAAAAAGTCCTATTAAGGGCTACTGGTAGTTTATTAGATTTCATAGGGATTAGGTGTAATTTATTTAAAATTTTGTAATTTTATTTATTATTTTCTGTAATCTTATATTTTTATTATTTTCTGTAATTCTTGCTTAAAGGGACAGTCTACTCTTGAATTCGGATTAGACTGCCCCTTTAATTTATACTTAGTTTATTTTTTAAGTAGTGTTATTTTTTTTTACATTTAATAGTAACATTAGTATTTTGTAAATTAGGTAATTTTAGTTCATTTAGAGGGTGTTAGGTTAGGGGGGTTAGGTTAGGGGTCAGTTTTATTGCTTTGTGGGTTATGGCGGTTTAGGGGTTAATACTTGATTAGGTTTATTGCGTTGTAGGTTAATGGCAGATTAGGGGTTAATGGTTTTAATAGGTAGTTTGCGATGTTGGGGTTGGCGGATTTAGGGGTTAAAAGACTTTATTAGTTATTGCGGTGGGGGATTGTGGTTGACAGGTAGATAGACATTGCGCATGTGTTAGATGTTAGTTTATTTTTGCAGGCATTTTCGGGAGTTACGGTGCTCCCATACTCAGCGCAAGGCTTGCTGCGGCTGCCTTTTATGGCGGGGTAAAAATGGAGTAAGATTTCTCCGTTTTCGCCATGTAAGTTCTTGCGCTGGATATTAGATACAGATTTGCGACGCGGTTCTATGTTAGCTTATGGGAGTAATAATTGCGGGCGACCAGTGACATATACGCGCGTAACTTGTATGCTACGCCATATAAGTAATACCAAAATCGCGTAAAATCTGGCGGCGGAGGATTTTGCGGCCGACGCTGCATATGTAATGGAGGCCAAGGTGCTTTATCAAATAAACAAATCTAGAGTAACAGATTTGATCTGATAACTGCCAAATGTGATGAACTTTACCTCATGTATTCATGATAGTTTTTTAATACTCCTTTTTAATAGGCCAAGATTCAATAATAAATAAAAAAATTGTGAAACTAATATTTTGCCTAAAATATCTTGTCATGCCTCAAATTGAGAATTGCACAATTTATAAAGGTTTGTACCCATCGCTCGCTCTTCACATCTGTGAGTTGTGAGTCACTCTCCTTTATAATCAATAGAGCCACAGCTAACTCTATCTCATAAATGTTCACTTCCCAAAGCATAGGACAAGTTCCACTGAGGATACCAGCACTACAAAAAAAAAATGCCTTTAAAATGTTACAGAGCAATGAAATTAAAAAGAAAAACAACCCTCACTAACATATACAAAAAAAAAGAAAATCTGAAAACAGTTAAAGGGACAGTCAAGTCCAAAAAAACCTTTCGTGTTTCAAATAGGGCATGTCATTTTAAACAACTTTACAATTTACTTTTATCACCAATTTTGCTTTGTTCTCTTGGTATTCTTAGTTGAAAACTAAACCTAGGAGTTTCATATGCTAATTTCTTAGACCTTGTAGTCCGCCTCTAATCTAAATGCATTTTGATAGTTTTTCACCACTAGAGGGCATTAGCTCACGTGTTTCATATAGATAACATTGAGCTCATGCACAGGAATTTACCATGGAGACAGCTCTGATTGGCTAAAATGCAAGTCTATCAAAAGAACTGAAATAAGCGGGCAGTCTGCTGAGGCTTAGATACAAGGTAATTACAGAGGTAAAAGGTGTATAATTATAACTGTGTTGGTTATGCAAAACTGGGGAATTGGTAATTAACGGCTAGATTTAGAGTTCTGTGGCCAAAGGGGTGCGTTAGCTACGCGTGCTTTTTTTCCCCCGCACCTTTTAAATACCGCTGGTATTTAGAGTTCACAGAATGGTTGCGTTAGGCTCCAAAAAAGGGAGCGTAGAGCATATTTACCGCCACTGCAACTCTAAATACCAGCGTTGCTTAAGGACGCGGCCAGCTTCAAAAACGTGCTCGTGCACGAATCCCCCATAGAAAACAATGGGGCCATTTGAGTTGAAAAAAACCTAACACCTGCAAAAAAGCAGCGTTCAGCTCCTAACGCAGCCACATTGTTTTCTATGGGGAAACACTTCCTACGTCTGCACCTAACAATCTAACATGTACCCCGAGTCTAAACACCCCTAACCTTACACTTATTAACCCCTAATCTGCCGCCCCCGCTATCGCTGACACCTGCATATTTTTTTAACCCCTAATCTGCCGCTCCGTACACCGCCGCAACCTACATTATACCTATGTACCCCTAATCTGCTGCCCCTAACACCGCCGACCCCTATATTATATGTATTAACCCCTAATCTGCCACCCCTGCTATCGCTGACCCCTGCATATTATTATTAACCCCTAATCTGCCGCTCCGTACACCGCCGCAGCCTACATTATACCTATGTACCCCTAATCTGCTGCCCCTAACACCGCCGACCCCTATATTATATTTATTAACCCCTAATCTGCCCCCCACAACGTCGCCGCCAGCTACCTACAATAATTAACCCCTAATCTGCCGACCGGATCTCGCCGCTACTCTAATAAATGGATTAACCCCTAAAGCTAGGTCTAACCCTAACACTAACACCCCCCTAAGTTAAATATAATTTAAATCTAACAAAATAAATTAACTCTTATTATATAAATTATTCCTATTTAAAGCTAAATACTTACCCTAAAGCTAAAATAAACCCTAATATAGCTACAATATAAATAATACTTATATTGTAGCTATTTTAGGATTAATATTTATTTTACAGGCAACTGTGTAATTATTTTAACCAGGTACAATAGCTATTAAATAGTTAATAACTATTTAATAGCTAAAATAGTTAAAATAATTACAAAATTACCTGTAAAATAAATCCTAACCTAAGTTACAATTAAACCTGACACTACACTATCAATAAATAAATTAAATAAACTACCTACAATTACCTACAATTAAACCTAACACTACACTATCAATAAATTAATTAAATACAATACCTACAAATAACTACAATTAAATAAACTAACTAAAGTACAAAAAATAAAAAAGAACTAAGTTACAAAAAATAAAAAAATATTTACAAACATTAGAAAAATATTACAACAATTTTAAACTATTTACACCTACTCTAAGCCCCCTAATAAAATAACAAAGACCCCCAAAATAAAAAAATGCCCTACCCTATTCTAAAACCTGACACTGCACTATCAATAAATAAATTAAATAAACTACCTACAATTACCTACAATTAAACCTAACACTACACTATCAATAAATTAATTAAATACAATACCTACAAATAACTACAATTAAATAAACTAACTAAAGTACAAAAAATAAAAAGAACTAAGTTACAAAAAATAAAAAAATATTTACAAACATTAGAAAAATATTACAACAATTTTAAACTAATTACACCTACTCTAAGCCGCCTAATAAAATAACAAAGACCCCCAAAATAAAAAAATGCCCTACCCTATTCTAAATTTAAAAAGTTCAAAGCTCTTTTACCTTACCAGCCCTGAAAAGGGCCATTTGCGGGGCATGCCCCAAATAATTCAGATCTTTTGCCTTTAAAAAAAACATACAATACCCCCCCAACATTACAACCCATCACCCACATACCCCTAATCTAACCCAAACCCCCCTTAAATAAACCTAACACTAAGTCCCTGAAGATCTTCCTACCTTATCTTCACCATGCCAGGTTCACCAATCCGTCCTCCGAAGTCTTGATCCAAGCCCAAGCGGGGGCTGGCGATCCATAATCCGGCTGAAGTCATCTATCAAGCCGCGGCTGAAGAGGAGATCCGGACCGGCAACCATCTTGATCCAAGTGGCATCTTCTATCTTCATCCGATGACGAACGGCTCCATCTTGAAGACCTTCAGCGCAGATCCATCTTCTTCTTCCGACGTCCAACTGAAGAATGAAGGTTCCTTTAAGGGACATCATCCAAGATGGCGTCCCTCGAATTCCTATTGGCTGATAGGATTCTATCACCCAATCGGAATTAAGGTAGGAAAATTCTGATTGGCTGATGGAATCAGCCAATCAGATTCAAGTTCAATCCGATTGGCTGATTGGATCAGCCAATCAGATTGAGCTTGCATTCTATTGGCTGTTCCGATCAGCCAATAGAATGCGAGCTCAATCTGATTGGCCGATCCAATCAGCCAATCGGATTGAACTTGAATCTGATTGGCTGATTCCCTCAGCCAATCAGAATTTTCCTACCTTAATTCCGATTGGCTGATAGAATCCTATCAGCCAATCGGAATTCGAGGGACGCCATCTTGGATGACGTCCCTTAAAGGAACCTTCATTCTTCAGTTGGACGTCGGAAGAAGAAGATGGATCCGCGCTGAAGGTCTTCAAGATGGAGCCGTTCGTCATCGGATGAAGATAGAAGATGCCACTTGGATCAAGATGGTTGCCGGTCCGGATCTCCTCTTCTTCCCGGATAGGATGAAGACTTTGGAGCCTCTTCTGGACCTCTTCAGCCGTGGCTTGATAGAAGACTTCAGCCGGATTATGGATCGCCAGCCCCCGCTTGGGATTGGATCAAGACTTCGGAGGACGGATCGGTGAACCTGGCATGGTGAAGATAAGGTAGGAAGATCTTCAGGGGCTTAGTGTTAGGTTTATTTAAGGGGGGTTTGGGTTAGATTAGGGGTATGTGGGTGGTGGGTTGTAATGTTTTTTTTTTACAGGCAAAAGAGCTGAATTATTTGGGGCATGCCCCGCAAATGGCCCTTTTCAGGGCTGGTAAGGTAAAAGAGCTTTGAACTTTTAAATTTAGAATAGGGTAGGGCATTTTTTTTATTTTGGGGATCTTTGTTATTTTATTAGGGGGCTTAGAGTAGGTGTAATTAGTTTAAAATTGTTGTAATATTTTTCTAATGTTTGTAAATATTTTTTTTATTTTTTGTAACTTAGTTCTTTTTTATTTTTTGTACTTTAGTTAGTTTATTTAAATGTAGTTATTTGTAGGCATTGTATTTAATTAATTTATTGATAGTGTAGTGTTAGGTTTAATTGTAGGTAATTGTAGGTAGTTTATTTAATTTATTTATTGATAGTGTAGTGTTAGGTTTAATTGTAACTTAGGTTAGGATTTATTTCACAGGTAATTTTGTAATTATTTTAACTATTTTAGCTATTAAATAGCTATTAACTATTTAATAGCTATTGTACCTGGTTAAAATAATTACAAAGTTGCCTGTAAAATAAATATTATTCCTAAAATAGCTACAATATAATTATTATTTATATTGTAGCTATATTAGGGTTTATTTTACAGGTAAGTATTTAGCTTTAAATAGGAATAATTTATATAATAAGAGTTAATTTATTTCGGTAGATTTAAATTATATTTAATTTAGGGGGGTGTTAGTGTTAGGGTTAGACTTAGCTTTAGGGTTTAATCCATTTATTAGAGTAGCGGCGAGATCCGGTCGGCAGATTAGGGGTTAATTATTGTAGGTAGCTGGCGGCGACGTTGTGGGGGGCAGATTAGGGGTTAATAAATATAATATAGGGGTCGGCGGTGTTAGGGGCAGCAGATTAGGGGTACATAGGTATAATGTAGGTTGCGGCGGTGTACAGAGCAGCAGATTAGGGGTTAATAATAATATGCAGGGGTCAGCGATAGCAGGGGTGGCAGATTAAGGGTTAATAAATATAATATAGGGGTCGGCGGTGTTAGGGGCAGCAGATTAGGGGTACATAGGTATAATGTAGGTTGCGGCGGTGTACGGAGCGGCAGATTAGGGGTTAAAAAAATATGCAGGTCATATTCCAGTTTGCTATTAGTTTCCAATTGAGGTACGGGTACACACACCTATTTTTTCTTATTACCTGTTGTGCAAGGGTCTGTATACTTACATATGTATATATAGACAGTAATTCCATGCTAAAATTTGATGACTATATTAGCAATCTAACCTACTATATTACACACTTGTGATATTACTTAAGGCTTATAAATATATATTACCATTATTGGGTATGTACAGTATATTCAGTTAATCTAATATTAGAAGCTAGCTTAGCTATTTAACTCCTAGTTTTACATTTATATGTTTAGTAATGTTTGTTTATCACACAGTATGTTCTCTTTGCTTAGTCTTTAAATGACATACCCTCCTGCTAAGGTCTAAGTTTATATAGCCATATCAGTTTGAATATCATATTTGCCGTGTATAGCCTAGCCCATATGAATATTGGTAGCAGTTATTGTATATGATTCACATTTTCACATTTTACTTCAGCCGTTCTGGTTCTGATAGCTAGTCCTGAGGCTATAGGTACATAATACCTATGCAGAAATTGTTAAGCATAGCAGGTGCTTGATCCAGATAGGATTATTTGACTCATAGATATTCTGCCCCTGCAAACCTGTCTATTTTAACTCCCTAGCTGGCAGAAAGACACTGGGCATTTGGCTATGTCATCTTATAACTGCCTCTATGAAAATAAATTTTAAACACGACTAATCCTCACAGGAAGTTCTTCCTTATGGCTCCGCCCCCCCCCCCCACATCCCCCCTATTTCATAAGCGGTGCTTACCCGCTGAATTTCCCCCCCCCCTTTATTATATTTTCATTCTATGCTACTCTTTGGCCCAGTAGAGGCCACAGAACTGACTACCACGTGCTATCCCATTTTCATGAAACTAATGGACTTATTAGAGACCTGTTAACTAGTCAGCCAGCTACGCCATTATATACATAAAATCTGAGGTTTGAGATGCTTGTCTATTTTAAGGCATTGTTATTCTTTCTGTTGTATTTGATTTTTATTGCCTTGCTATGTTCAGATTTGTTTATTGACGAATGATGTAAACACATTTACTATCGCAAACTTATTATTGTATGTTGTCATCTTCAAGCCTAAACCTCAATAAAAAATATTTAAAAAAAAAATAAAAAATATGCAGGTGTCAGCGATAGCGGTGGCGGCAGATTAGGGGTTAATAAATATTATGTAGGGGTCGGGGGTATTAGGGGCAGCAGATTAGGGGTACATAGGGATAACGTAAGTGGCGGCGGTGTACGGAGCGGCAGATTAGGGGTTAAAAAAAATTAATAGAGTGGCGGCAATGTGGGGGGACCTCGGTTTAGGGGTACATAGGTAGTTTATGGGTGTTAGTGTACTTTAGAGCACAGTAGATAAGAGCTTTATAAACCGGCGTTAGCCCAGAAAGCTCTTAACTACTGACTTTTTTCTGCGGCTGGAGTCTTGTCGTTAGATTTCTAACGCTCACTTCAGCCAAGACTCTAAATACCAGCGTTAGAAAGATCCCATTGAAAAGATAGGATACGAAAATGGCGTAGGGGGATCTGCGTTATGGAAAAGTCGCGGCTGCAAAGTGAGCGTTAGACCCTTTCCTGACTGACTCCAAATACCAGCAGGAGGTAAAAACCAGCGTTAGGAGCCTCTAACGCTGGTTTTGACGGCTACCGCCAAACTCTAAATCTAGGCCTAAGTGATTATCTATCTTTTAAAACAACAAAAATTCTGGTGTTGACTGTCCCTTTAAAATGAATGGCAGCTTTGAGTTAGCAAGGCACAACTGTGAGTGGAAATACTTCACAATAGAGTCTTTATGAATTCCACTGTCAGCACATTCATCAAATCACAACAAAATCACAATAACAAACATTTACATAAACCATTGCTAGAGTGTTTCCTAAGTGTGGTGGTGGCAATTATTTTTTTCTGTGTTGCTGGTGGTTGGCATTTAATATGTGAGATATCATGTATTGGGCACCACACACAACTATAAATGTTAATGGCATGAACACCTACTAATGAAACTGTGAAAAGGGCCCTCAAACAACACGTGCTAAATGGGTGCTTTATAAAATAACTGGAAGTTGAAATCTCCACTTTTATGTTGTATTGGAATAGATCCCACAATTAGATATCATGTGTGGGGCCAAATTCTGTTCATATTTTATATATTTTACAGGATAACACGGTCTTGTCTGAAGAAGGACCCATATTGTGATCCAAAACATCGCTTTATTCTCAATTAAACTGAGTTTATGGCTGAATGAAGACCAATAGAGACGTGCATTCATTTAATTACTAATACACATTTATAATGAAAAAACGATATTCTTTTCTTTTTGATTAAACGAATATCCGAAAAAATGCAGCAACAAACATGAAAGAAAATGAATAATTACTGACATTTTAGCCATTTTGAATCGCTCTGAAAAGGAATAAAACTATCTCACCAAAAAATCAAATTCAGAAAAAAATAAAATTAGATTCTGTTACAAATATTTATTTATTTTTTAATATATATTTTTTTAACTGAGGTAAATAGTTACAGGAACAAACAAAGCAAATACAATCACAAGAGACAAGTGATGAGGTTACATGACTAAGAAGAATCGTGTGTAGGACCCTGCAAAAATAAGTGAAAATAAAAATGAAAAAGGACCATGGTCATTATCTTCTGTCCATGATACCAAGTCAAATATTTCATGAAGTAATAACAGGATAACAAAATACAAAATTTATATAAGTAGTAGTACATTTGGTCACAAACCTCATTTTTTATAATTTCATTATTGTTATTAACGGCATTAGAAGAACAATAGGTACATTGAAATTATAAGCATGAGATAAACATACCTATGTTGCTGTAGCCTACAAAATAGTGAGAGGAAAATAAACAAAAATGAATTGGAAGAGAGGAGAGATGAGAAAAATAAAAAGGGGGAGGGGGCGGAAGAAAGGTAGAGAAAAGAGGTGAGGGGGCAAATGGCTATAGTTGTTGGGTCACATAAACATTCAATCTGGAAAGATCTCCGTCCATGGTGACCATATCTTCATATATAAATAAACTTTGTCTAGGGCCCTGTAGGGATAGGCCTCCATGTGCTTGATTTAATAAACAATGGAAATGACTTGACATATGGATGGGAGATCCTGATTTCTCCAGGCTCTAGCTATAGCCAACTTAGTGGCCATTAATAGGTAAATTAAAGGGACAGTCTACACCAGAATTGTTATTGTTTGAAAAGATAGATAATCCCTTGTTTACCCATTCCCTAGTTTTGCATAGCCAACACAGTTATATTTATATATTTTTTACCTCTGTGATTATCTTGTATCTAAGCCTCTGCAGACTGCCCCTTTATTTCAGCTCTTTTGACAGACTTGCAGTTTAGCCAATCAATGATGGCTCCCAGGTAACTTCACGTGCACGAGCACAGTGTTATCTATATGAAAAACATGAACTAACACCCTCTAGTGGTGAAAAACCTTTTAAAATGCATTCTTAAGAGGCGGCCTTCAATGTCTAAGAAATTAGCATATGAACCTCCTAGGTTAAGCTTTCAATTAAGAATACCAAGAGAACAAAGAAAAATTGGTGATAAAAGTAAATTGGAAAATTGTTTAAAATGACATGCCCTATCTGAATCATGAAAGTTTTTTTTGGACTAGACTGTGCCTTTAAAAGAGTTTTTCTGGCTGCTCACTTCTGGTCTGTAGGGAGTGTCTATGGAGATTCGATTAAAGATGCTGAAGATTTTGGTCCAAACAAGTTGGACTTTGGGGCAATCACACCACATATGGGCTATCGTGCCTATTTGACCACATTCTCGCGAACATAGGGGTTAATGGCAATTAGATATCTTGTAGAGAGTAGCTGGAACTACAGTAAGTGCTATCTAACTGTTATTTTATATTAAAGTTCTCAGAGTGTGGCACAATGTAAGGAACGTTTGGTGAAGAGGATCTTTCTATATCAAGTATCGGTGTCCACTGTGAAACCCAAGTCCTGTTCTATGGGTGCTATGAGTCTTGAGGAAGAGCCTATAGTGATATACCAAAACTCCTTTCACAGAATGAGCTTGGGTCCATCTCCGTTCCCAAGATGTCAAATCCCTAAGATTAGTTTTTGGGTAACCCCAAGACCTTTAACAAACAACTCAGACGAAAGGACTGAAAATGGAGGTGGACTGGTATTTGATATTTTTCACATAATTGAGGATGGCTTAGCCATATATTATTTTCATAACAATTAAGAGACATAGAAGGCCTTCAAACATGACCAGGTTTCAATATGTGTATCAGGCAGACAATGCAGTGAGCTAGAAAGTGTTTGGGCTGGGAAGGGATGAGGAGCTATCTTAAGGTCATGTCTCACATGACCCCAGAATTTGAGTGTGTCTTGTATAATGGGATGATCTAGACCAGACCTTTTTAAACTGTGTCTCACGGAACCCTAATGTGGGGGTCGCGGGAGCAATGGGGAGCACTTTTTTTTTTTTTTTTTAAATCTTTATTTCTTTATTTTTAAAAAATGTAAGTGTTGCGCAAAGCAGTTCACGCGGGAGGAATTAGTTTCCTTTTTCCCGCGCCTGTACACACTCTGTCAGTGTGACTGACTGTGGTGAGAGAGTGGTGTTGCTGGCAGCTGCTGTCAGAGGCTCAGAGCTTTAGAGACTGTCTGGTCCCGGTCTGGACAGCAAGTACTGTTGTCAGTGTTGTGCACACTTTAGTCTTCAGTCTGCAGTATCCCTGAACTCCGAAGTCCAGCTCCTCAACAAAGGTAAGTTCCCATCCCTCCCACCCTCTGTCTCATAGGTTGGATGCGCCCAGAGCTGTCATTGAGAGCATCTGACAGCCTTGTTAGGTTTAGTAAAAATATACTGTGACACGGAGCCCGCTGTATCTCTCTCTCTCTTCTAGTCACCAGCAGGAATTGAATAATTATATAACTTTTATACAATGAGCAGTGCTAATACCAGGGTAACGAACAGTGGCAGCCGCAGACTGCCAGCTAATGTGCTTGCCAACCCCAGGACCCCCATACAATGAATTACAGATACCCATATATGATGTAGTGTGTGTGTCTATCTGTATCCATAACTGTGTGTGTGTATCTGAATGTATATATGTATGCTATGTAGTGTGTGTGTATCTGCATGTGTAAGTGTATGCTATGTAGTGTGCTACTGTGCATTTTTGATGACTTTAAAGGCCAGAATCTAGAATATTAATGGGGAATGCAGAGAGCAGTTTTAAAGAATTTATTATTAAATGTCCAATTAAGATAAAAATATTTAGCAATGTCTTTGCAAAGGCTAATTAAATACAGTGCTCACATAGCTATACCAGTGGTTTCAGCTTGTGTTTGATTTGCTGCCTAAATGTATTAAAATATATGACTTTATTTAGAATTTTATTTACATTAAATTTAATCTTATGATTTTAAGCCCCGCCCACCACATTTCAATATTTGTTGCCGCGGGGTGGGGGGGTCCCTCTTTTTAATTTTGAAATGTTGGGAGGTATGTATAATGTGTCACTGTCAGACTCAGAGATGTTTCCCTAGAATCTCCAGTGAAACATCTCTGAGTCTGACAGTGACACATTATATATTAATTAGTCAATTCTTGCTGGTGTTTTTTTTTAATAATTTCTTTTCTGCAGGGGGCCATGGGGGGGGGGAGTCAGCCGTGCCGGCTCTGGCTGGTTCTAGTGGGGGCATCATTTTATTGCTGGGAGGCTGGGGCATAATTTATTGCAGGGGGCTGGACATCATTTTATTGCAGGGGGGCTGGGGTCTTCATTTTATTGCTGAGGGCATCATTTATTGCAGGGGGTGGGGGCAAAATTTATTACAGGGGGCTGGGGACATCATTTATTGCTGGGGGGCTGTGGGCATCATTTTATTGCTGGGAGCATGATTTTATTGCAGGTGTGCTGGGGGCTTCATTTTATTGCAGCAGGCGAGTGGGGCATCATTTTATTGCAGGGGGGCTGGGGGCATCATTTATGGCTGAGGGCATCATTTTATTGCAGGAGGGCTGGGGAAATAGTTTATTGCTAGGGGTGGGGGAAAATGTATTACAGGGGACTGGGGACATCATTTATTGCAGGGGCTGGGGTCATCATTTATGACTGGGGGCATCATTTTATTGCAGGGGGCTGGGGAAATCCTTTATTGCAGGGGGAGTGGGGGAATAATTTATTGCAGGGGGACTGGGGGCTTCATTTTATTGCTGGGGGGCTGGGGGCATAATTTATTGCAGGGGTACTGGGGGCATCATTTTATTGCAGGGGCTGGGGAATTCACTTATTGTTTGGGGGCGGCATAATTTATTACAGGGGGCTTGGTGCTTCATTTTATTGCTGGGGGCATCATTTATTGCAGGGGGAGCTCAGGGCATCATTTCATTGCAAGGGGCTGGTGGAATCCTTTATTGCTGGGGGGCTTGGGGGATGGGGACATCATTTATTGCGGGGGCTGTGGGTATCATTTTATTGCTGGTAGCATGATTTTATTGCAGGTGTGCTGGGGGCTTCATTTTATTGCAGCAGGCGAGTGGGGCATCATTTTATTGCAGGGGGCTGGGGGCATCATTTATGGCTGAGGGCATCATTTTATTGCAGGAGGGCTGGGGAAATAGTTTATTGCTGGGGGTGGGGGCAAAATTTATTACAGGGGACTGGGGACATCATTTATTGCAGGGGCTGGGGTCATCATTTATGGCTGGGGGCATCATTTTATTGCAGGGGGCTGGGGAAATCATTTATTGCAGGGGGAGTGGGGGCATAATTTATTGCAGGGGGACTGGGGGCATCATTTTATTGCTGGGGGGCTGGGGGCATAATTTATTGCAGGGGGACTGGGGGCATCATTTTATTGCAGGGGCTGGGGAATTCACTTATTGTTTGGGGGCATAATTTATTACAGGGGGTTTAGTGCTTCATTTTATTGCTGGGGGCATCATTTATTGCAGGGGGAGCTCAGGGCATCATTTCATTGCAAGGGGCTGATGGAATCATTTATTGCTGGGGGGCTTGGGCATCATTTATTGCAGGGGCTGGGGCATCATTTTTTTTTATTTATTTTTTTATTGAGATTCATAAAAAAAGGCATACAAAACTGAAATGTCATAACAAAATAAGAATACAAGTCACTTTCAAATACTCAGTCAATAAACAAAATTGATCAATAAAACAAAGTTAGGAGACATTTATAATATCAAAATATATGGATAATGCCTTACCAACTGTACGCCTTCTAAATGAACGAGGAGGCCACTCTTGGACCTCTCCACAGTATAGGGAGTATAGTGAGCTAAAGAAGGCTATTGAGAACTGTAAGAGACCACTCTTGGGTCCCAATCTGTGAATCTCATTTTTTCTGTATTAAACATATGAAAATCCTGCAAATATCATTACTGACCATGTCTAGTAAGGGGGGAGTTCAAATACCTAATACATTATGGTCAGGAAAAGTAATAATTTAAATCTGCTAACCTTCCATCTATGGCTATATGGGTATATATGTATATGCAGCTGATCGTATAAATTGGAACTAATAGGGGGAAGAGAGATATGGATCCAGCCCCAGTAATGAAGCTCTTTAATGTGCATATGCAGTATACTTAATTGGGGTGATCACAAATTAAAGTGAAAACAAACATATAAAAACAAACCCTTAGCGGGGGGCACTATAGGCTCTCACCAAATTCAGGAGAAGGAAACAGTAACAGAGAAGTACTAGAGAGCTAAAATAGACGCTTCAACCTGAACAATAGTTGTACTAGAGCCAGTATAATCATATAGGAGAAATATGCTATCTGTTTTAGGGAGACTACCTGTTATATAATACAATATTTGGATATAAACATGAATACAACCTGGATTAGCAGCCTGTCATAGTGGAAATATTTAAGACTTTTTGTCAGATAAAATGCAGGCGCATATATTATCTACTTTAGCTAATATAATGTGAGCTAGGCAAAATATACTCAAAATCTGGGCAGATATTGTAAGTAACAGGACCCAAAAATTAAAACTTGCAGAGCTAAGTGACACTACTTGCTGCTCCCTCAAAGGGTGAAAGGACCAAAGGACATATATCCCAATGTCAGGCATATAATCCAGCAAACAGTTATAAAGGGCCACCAAGAGGGAATAGACAAAGGTCATATATTGGCATAGTAGTGAATGTTATGGGTACTGTGGAGTTATAAAATATTATCAACTTAAATATAAACCCAGTCTATCAAGTGAACAGTTTAGAAAAGTATAATATAACTTGTCAGGCAGTGTGGTCCGTTTTGATAGATAGATAAATGGTACCAAATAATTATAAACTGGCCAGTCTTTAGTAGATAGTGGATTGCTGGTAATAGGATCTTGATTTAAGAAGGTGGTCCACTACTGCTTTATCATGTCCCAGCCATTGTCAAACTTATGAAAAGGAGAACATAAACATCGGCATGTATTATATGGCTTAACATCATATAGGGTCCTTAACGTGGGGTTGGAGAGTCAAAGGATATAAGAGCTGGCACCCATAAACCCAATAGCGTATCTGCAGGAGTTCACCCTATTCCCCTTTTGATATCAGGTAAGGCGCAGCACTTAAATATGGACCATGTGGCTAACGGAAGGAGAAAGGTAAGAGCTATGCGGGAGCCAGCAGCACAAAGTCTGTCTCCTTCCCCAGTAGTTATATCAGCTCTCAGTATCATCCAGAATGCGCTGGAAGGCATACCTAGAATTTCGCTTTGGTGCAGTACTCGCCCTCCTGAAGAAGCACCGATTAGCGTAGTACTGGTGTTGTCCGCAACCCCGCCTCTCAAAAAGAGCTGGCTGTTGCCTGATACAAAGGTGACAGCGGGTTGCGGCTGTGTGTGTCCCCGGAGGGTGGCGGTGGGCATAGTACCCTTCTTCACTGGGCTGCTTTGCACTGAGCATTCGGAAGAGATCAAACACGCTACCTCCCTAGTGCAGGCCAAAGTGGGGACTTGCGAGGGCTTTACGCCCGGAGCCATGTCAGCACATTGCAGCCCGTGGCCCCCTGAAGTATTCACACCAGATTGCACAAAAGACGGCGATAGTGTCTCCGGTTGCTCAATGGGTAAGCAATCCCGTGTTTGATCCCCATCTGCTAAATTAAAGTCCTCCACAGGCAGTTCTCCGCCATTTTCATACTTCCATGCTGCCGCTATTTGCCGCTCAAGTCGCACAAAGTGGGCTGATAAAATAGTACAAATCTGCTCCAGTAGTAACGCAGGTTCACGCTCCATTCTGGTGGTCTAAGGTTGTATTTGCAGAATAAGGCTTAAAGATGTGACAGTTTCAGTGTCTACGCACTGTATACCCGGCTGACAAGATACCGGGGGGTGTTGAGTGCCTCACACTAAGGAGTCTGCCCTAGGCCTCAACGCTCCGGATCGGCTGACTGAAGTAGAGTGTCAACAAAAAACATATCATTCGGTTCAGTGCGGGTAGTTGATTCTAAATGTTTTAATGCTGTAGCTTGGATGATCTTGCTGTACACTGATAATAGGCAGATTATCAGTGATCTATCTAGAGCAGCCAATATTGCAACCAGTCAAGGTGCTGCCCAGAGACACGCCCCTGGGGCATCATTTTATTGCAGGGGGCTGGGGTCAAAACTTATTACAGGGGGCTGGAGACATCATTTATTGCTGTGGACTGTGGGCATCATTTTATTGCTGGGAGCATCATTTTATTGCAGGAGGGCTGGAGGCATCATTTATTGCTGGGGGCTAAATGTATTACAGGGGCTGGGGACATTATTTATTGTGGGGGGATGTGGGCATCATTTTATTGCTGGGAGCATGATTTTATTGCAGAGGTGCTGGGGGCTTCATTTTATTGCAGGGGGCTTGGGGCATCATTTATGGCTGAGGGCATCATTTTATTGCAGGGGGGCTTGGGGAATAATGTATTGCTGGGGGTGGGAGCAAAATGTATTACAGGGGCTGGGGACATTATTGCAGGGGGGATGGGGGCATCATTTATGGTTGTCAGCATCATTTTATTGCAGGGGGCTGGGTGAATAATTTATTGCTGCTGGGCTGGGGCATAATTTATTACAGGGGGGCTGGGGGCATCATTTATGACTGGGGCATCATTTTATTGCAAGGGGCTGAGGGAATTATTTATTGCAGGGGGGCTGGGGGCATCATCTTATTGCAGGGGGCTGGTGGAATTATTTATTGCTGTGGGGCTGGGGGCATAATTTATTGCAGGGGGACTGGGGGCATCATTTTATTGCAGGGGGCTGGGGGAATCATTTATTGCTTGGGGACTGGGGGCATAATTTATTACAGGGGGATGGGGGCTTCATTTTATTGCTGGAGGCATCATTTATTGCAGGGGGGCTGTGGGCATCATTTTATTGCTGGGAGCATAATTTTATTGCAGGAATGCTGGGGGTATTATTTTATTGCAGGGGGCTGGGGGCATCATTTATGGCTGAGGGCATCATTTTATTTCAGGGGGGCTAGTGGAATACTTTATTGCTGGGGGTGGGGGCATCATTTATTACAGGGGGCTGGGGCTTGATTTATTTTGGGGGCTGGGGGCATCATTTATGGCTGGAGACATCATTTTATTGCAGGGAGGCTGGGGGAATAATTTATTGCAGGGGGGATGAGGGCATCCTTTATGGCTGGCAGCATCATTTTATTGCAGGGGGCTGGGGGAATAATTTATTGCTGGGGGGCTGGAGGCATCATTTACTACAGGGGGGCTGGGGGCATCATTTATTGCAGGGGGCATTATTTTATTGCAGGGGGCTGGGGGAATCATTTATTGCAGGGGAGCTGGGGGCATCATCTTATTGCAGAGGGCTGGTGGAATAATTTATTGCTGGGGGGATGGGGGCATAATTTATTGCAGGGGGCTGGGGGCATCATGTATGGCTTGGGGCATCATTTTATTGCATTTTATTGCAGGGGGCTGGGGCATCATTTTATTGCATCTTATTGCAGGGGGGCTGGGGGATCATGTTAATGCATGGGGCTGGGGGAATCATTTATTGCTGTGTGCTGGGGGCATAATTTATTACAGGGGGGGGCTGGGGCATCATTTATTGCATGGGGATCATGGGGAGATATACTGTGCATATGTAAACATGTATTGTGTGTTCAGACCTTTTGTAATGAGGTACTTAAGTGCTGATATATACTGTGCATATATAAACATGTATTGTGTGTGCAGACCTTTTGTAATAAGGTGCTTAAGTGCTGACATATACTGTGCATATATAAACATGTATTGTGTGTGCATAACTTTTTTAATGAGGTGCTTAAGTGATGATTTGTCAGTAAATGTTTTATTTGTCTACCTATTTTATATACCTGGGGTCACATCATTTTATTTTGCATTAAATGGGGTCACGAGAGGAAAATGTTTAAGAAGGGCTGATCTATACCCAGCTCTCTTCTATGATGCGAAGGAATCCAAGGATCTGCTAGTCTTAAACCCAACGGGATGAGAGCGCTTTCTATCTCATGCCATCTGGGATATTGTCATGTATGTTCCAACCTAATAGGTGAGATAGTCTGGCTGCATTATGGTACAGGATGATATTCGGAAGAGCTAAACCTCCAGTGGCAATGGACTTTTGTAAGGTCTGTCTTGAGGTGCTAGGCTTTCTGGCTCTCGAAACATACGTGGAGATCATGCCCTGTAATTTATTTAGGATTGGTCTGGGAATGTTAAGCAGGAGGCATCTAAATAGATATTTCAGTTTGGGGAGAAAGGACATCTTAATGGCAGCAATCCTCCCTGACCAAGAGATGTCGGGCTTCCGTTTTAGTAATATTAAGCTTTTGAGCCAAATCGTGTAAGAAGATCAAAGACTGCTGGGAGGGAGGTGACTGGGGAGGATATGAGTAGAGTGATATTGTTGGCAAAAAGGGAGATTTTATGTTGCAGACCTGTCTATTTTTATATCTAATCTATCCTGTGCAATAGGTTCAATTGCTAGTGTGAACAGCCACTGGGACAGGGGACATCCCTGTCTCTTTCTATTGGTGATCTGGAAAGAGTCTGATTCCACTCCCCTAAACGTAGCTGTTAGCAATGAATATAGGACCTGAATTTCCAATAGGAACCCCTTTGGAATATTTAAAGCCTCCAGAGTCTCCCAGAGATACTCTCATCTCACCCAAATATGTATTTTAAACTTTTACAAAATAATTTTGTATATTATTTTTGGTGAGCCTGTGGTCTAAGGCCTGAAGGGGATGTGGCAGGCTGGACATGTTTGGATCTGATTGGAGAAATTTCTACCGCTTTGATATTTGAATTTACATTTATTGTCTTTGCTTTTTGGTTGTTATCTATCTGCATTTCAATTTGTTTGGCATATTGTTTATCATGCCCTGATTAAAGGGACAGTTTACTCAAAAATGTTCTCCCCTTTAATTTGTTCCCAATGATCCACTTTACCTGCTGGAGTGTATTAAATGTTTTTCAAGTATTTCCATTACCCTTATAATGGCATTTTAAATAATTGATTTAGCCTATGCTTTCCCCACCTATCCTGAAAGTTTTTGGCCTTAAGACCAAGCTGTGTAAACACAGCCAGTAGAAGAAAGAGATAAGGTTATAAAATGTTAATTTTCCATTGTTCTCTACAAGTATTGGTCTTTGGCTACAGATATAATATTATACAATGTGATAAAGTAATTAGATCTGATTATAACTACAAGCTCAACCCATTTTATTAGGTTGTGGCTTCAAAACACAAAACCAGCTAATTCATATACACGTATTAACCATAAAAAGCAAATTCTCAAACATTTTATACTCTGCAGCTGGTAAAAAAAGTAATTGGAAACACATTAAGGGAAAAACAAGTTTATAATATACAGTCCCTTTAATGAATAATGCAACTTAATAATATAACCAAGAAACCTTGATACATCAACAGTAAGATACTTTATTGATATTTAAAGTGCTAATTTGTGTTAAAATGCAAAATAATGCATTTTAAAGCTCATTTAAAGGGACATTAAACACTAAGGGCAAGATTACAAGTCGCAGCAGCAAATCAGTTGCGAAACCACCATGCACATTTTGGCTTTTTCTCATTTGGAGTTGCGCAGCTATTATAAGTTGCAAAATAACTTATTTTGCGTGCGCGTTAAGCGGCGTAATGCAAACAGCCAAATCATAAGTGCATTCACGTATTCCCAATATAAGTCAATGCAGAAGACATATAGAAAAAAAAACACACAAAAACCCTAATAAGTTGTGCAAAGCCCTTGACTTATTCTCCTCGAAAAGTGTACATGAAAATGCGATTATTTCAAATTGCGAAAAAAAATTGTGACGGAATATGTTCTATTTATTTCTAAAAAAATATTTCTCTATATTTGTGATTTTTGGACTGATATATTTATTTATAGAGAGATATGTATATGAATATATATACAGGTGGCCCTCGTTTTACAACGGTTCAATTTACACCGTTTCAGAATAACAACCTTTTTTTCCAGTCATGTGACTACTATTGAAAAGCATTGAGAAGCAGTGCATTTATTAAAATAGCCAGTAGGTGGAGCTGTCCACTTGTGTTGCCAAGCAAGCTGAAATCAATCAGTTTAACCAGACCTGAGCTATCGAGCAGATTTCAAAGGTACAAGATCTTCCGGTCTATAAATCAGTCCAGATTGAAATGCATAGAAATAACTGTTTGCAGAAAAATGCAAGTGAAGTCTGTGTTGTGTGATTATTTTATTAGGTTTATAATGCTGTTTAGCATTTAAAGTCTTCATTTCAAAGCTTTAAAAATAATGTATTAGATGTTACTTATGACAATTTTGAGAGGGGCCTGGAACCTATCTCCCTCACTTCCCATTGACTTACATTATAAACTGGTTTTCAATTTACAACGGTTTCGATTTACAACCATTCCTTCTGAAACCTAACCCTGGTGTAAACTGAGGGCTACCTGTATATATATTTCTAGATATCTCGAGATCCATATGCGAATATATGTGAAAATCCCTCTGAGATATTGTTTAATGTGCATAGGATTGTACTGTAAATATTTTTATTATCTCTATAGTTAAACATATCTCTGTACATATAAATCCATATTTGTGTATGTATGTGCATGTATGTGTATGTAAAATCCCGCAATCGCCTATGTTTGAGCCCTTATAACTTTTGTGTGCAATTAATTTTTAAATAATTTTTATTATACAGTGTTAATATGAGTGTAACTGTACTTTGTAATATATTTTTGAAGTGTTTCATGAAATGTTTAAATTGGGGAAAACTGTTAACTACAGCTCTTCGAGCGCGGAAAGTATTGTTGTAAAAGGCGAATGTGCTCCGAATCACGATTTTTAAAGACTTGTAATAGCTGTGCAATGGAAATTGATTGTGAGACGCACGTGGAAAACTCTTAACGCGCAACTTATAATCTTTCCCTAAATAATTGCTAGATAGAATGAATCATTCAAAAAAAAGATTAGTCTGAGAATCACATGTAGATGTATTTTTTAAAGTTTAAATAGTGACACAATAAGTGTAAAGTTTTAATGTCTATAAAACAATGGGAGCTGCCAAGTTGTAAGCTACTTTCTTTGCTGCGGCCATTTAGGGACAGTTATAAATAAGTCACTAGAATGTGCAGCCAATGGCTGTGTTCTGCACTTCCATTTCTAAAGGGAACTGAAAAACTCACAATTTCAGAATTGAATTACAGTAAAAGGGGACAAAACAAATAATGAAAGTATATGGTAGAGTTTTTTTTATATAAATGTGATTTATCATTTTATATTTCCATCTCAAATTGTTTATTGTTCCTTAAACTATAAATGCTTATATAGATATTAGATATTATATTTAGGGTATTCTTTGAGCATTATATTGTAATGCATTTGTCTTTCCTTCCCATCCAGAACACTGCTAGATAGAGAGCTCTCAAGCTAACATTTTGCCTTTATAAAATTATTTGAAGGCTCACACAGTACTGTGAAACCAGTTAGATAATCTCGCCATTAGTGTGCATTACAATAGGGATTTTATATTATTTAATTATAGTTTAAATCACTAACAGATTTTCTGTCATTTCCATCTACCCACAACTTAAAAAAATAATAATAATCTTGAGTAGGAAAAAAACAATACAGTAAATATAGTTTATAGAAATTTACTGGAAAGTTTAAAGTATTGCATGTAGTGCTCATAAATATCATGTAATACCTTAGTAACAATTTATATGTCTATAGTTTCTATAGTTTCTTAGAAGTTGAAAACATATGAAAGAAAATGTCACATTCTAAAATCCTGTAATTAGGGCATGATGCTTTGTTTCCTATTCTTTCAGTAAGTATCCGCCAATCTAAATCAAAGCTTGCTCACATCACCTTTGAGGGATCAAAGCCTACATCAATACATTGGATGACACAAATGACTCATATTCACAAGAAGAAAAAAAGGGAAAAAATGAGTCATTAGCGATTAGATAAGTAACTGGCTGTTAAAGGTAGAACTACATATCTGCCATACAGAAACGCAGCACATTTTAGAAACTAAATAACATATATATATATATGTATAAAAAAAATCACATTTCAAATAATAATACTAAAATCCTTTGGAATGTGGAAGAGTAAATGTATGAATGAAATGTCTAGTTAGAAACACTCCAATAGTAATTCTGAAAGACAATGGGATTTTAACATTCTGAGCAATGCTCAAATATATTTCCTTATAAATTTACATTAATGATAATATTTTTCAACATTTAATGACTACATAAGCGCTTAAAGGATTAGTAAATACAGTACATTTGCATAATCATCAAATACATAACAAGACAATGCAATAGCATATAGGGGTCAATTTATTAAAGTCTGGTGGACATGATACGCTGTAGCGTATCATGTCCACCAGACAACGCTGAATGTGGACAGCATACGTTGTCCGTATTCAGCATAATCTGTCCGTATTTAACATTGCACAAGCAGTTCTAGTGAACTGCTTGAGCAATATTGCCCCCTGCAGATTCTTGGCCAATCGGCCGCTAGCAGGAGGTGTCAATCAGCCCAATCGTATAGGAACGGGCGGATTGCTTTACGCAGCCTCAGAGGTGGAGTGTGAGTTAAGGAGCAGTGGTCTATAGACTGCTGCTTCTTAAAGGGACAGTCTAGGCCAAAATAAACTTTCATGATTCAGATAGAGCATGTAATTTTAAACAATTTTCCAATTTACTTTTATCACCAATTTTGCTTTGTTCTCTTGGTATTCTTAGTTGAAAGCTTAACCTAGGAGGTTCATATGCTAATTTCTTAGACCTTAAAGCCCACCTCTTTCAGATTGCATTTTAACAGTTTTTCACCACTAGAGGGTGTTAGTTCACATATTTCATATAGATAACACTGTGCTCGTGCATGTGAAGTAATCTGGGAGCAGGCACTGATTGGCTAGACTGCAAGTCTGTCAAAAGAACTGAAAAAAGGGGCAGTTTGCGGAGGCTTAGATACAAGATAATTATATATATTATTATATAATTATATTATATAATTATATATATGGAATCAGCCAATCAGATTTAGCTCGCATTCTATTGGCTGATCGGAACAGCCAATAGAATGCGAGCTCAATCTGATTGGCTGATTGGATCAGCCAATCGGATTGAACTTGATTCTGATTGGCTGATTCCATCAGCCAATCAGAATATTCCTACCTTAATACCGATTGGCTGATAGAATCCTATCAGCCAATCGGAATTCGAGGGACGCCATCTTGGATGACGTCATTTAAAGGAACCGTCATTCGTCGTTCAGTCGTCGGCCAAGATGGATGTTCCGCGTCGGAGGTCTTCAGGATGCTGCCGCTCCGCTCCAGATGGATGTCGATAGAAGATGCCGCCTGGATGAAGACTTCAATCGGATGGAAGATCTCTTCTGCCCCGCTTGGATGAAGACTTCAATCGGATGGAAGACCTCTTCTGCCCCGCTTGGATGAAGACTTCTACCGGATCATGGACATCTTCACCCCCCGCTTGGACTTGGATCAGAACATCGGAGGAGCTCTTCAGGACGGATCGGTGAACCTGGTATGGTGAAGATAAGGTAGGAAGATCTTCAGGGGCTTAGTGTTAGGTTTATTTAAGGGGGTTTGGGTTAGATTAGGGGTATGTGGGTGGTGGGTTGTAATGTTGGGGGGGGGGTATTGTATGTTTTTTTTACAGGCAAAAGAGCTGAACTTCTTGGGGCATGCCCCGCAAAGGGCCCTGTTCAGGGCTGGTAAGGTAAAAGAGCTTTTAACTTTAGTAATTTAGAATAGGGTAGGGCATTTTTTATTTTGGGGGGCTTTGTTTTTTTATTAGGGGGCTTAGAGTAGGTGTAATTAGTTTAAAATTGTTGTAATATTTTTCTTATGTTTGTAGATATTTTTTTATTTTTTGTAACTTAGTTCTTTTTTATTTTTTGTACTTTAGTTAGTTTATTTAATTGTAGTTATTTGTAGATATTGTATTTAATTAATGTATTGATAGTGTAGTGTTAGGTTTAATTGTAGGTAATTGTAGGTAGTTTATTTAATTTATTTATTGATAGTGTAGTGTTAGGTTTAATTGTAACTTAGGTTAGGATTTATTTTACAGGTAATTTTGTAATTATTTTAACTAGGTAACTATTAAATAGTTCTTAACTATTTAATAGCTATTGTACCTGGTTAAAATAATTACAAAGTTGCCTGTAAAATAAATATTAATCCTAAAATAGCTACAATGTAATTATAATTTATATTGTAGCTATATTAGGGTTTATTTTACAGGTAAGTATTTAGCTTTAAATAGGAATAATTTATTTAATAAGAGTTAATTAATTTCATTAGATTAAAATTATATTTAATTTAGGGGGGTGTTAGTGTTAGGGTTAGACTTAGCTTTAGGGGTTAATACATTTATTAGAATAGCGGTGAGCTCCGGTCGGCAGATTAGGGGTTAATAATTGAAGTTAGGTGTCGGCGATGTTAGGGAGGGCAGATTAGGGGTTAATACTATTTATTATAGGGTTAGTGAGGCAGATTAGGGGTTAATAACTTTATTATAGTAGCGCTCAGGTCCGCTCGGCAGATTAGGGGTTAATAAGTGTAGGCATGTGGAGGCGACGTTGTGGGGGGCAGATTAGGGGTTAATTAATATAATATAGGGGTCGGCGATGTTAGGGCAGCAGATTAGGGGTACATAAGGATAATGTAAGTAGCGGCGGTTTACAGAGCGGCAGATTAGGGGTTAATAATAATATGCAGGGGTCAGCGATAGCGGGGGCGGCAGAATAGGGGTTAATAAGTGTAAGGTTAGGGGTGTTTAGACTCGGGGTACAAGTTAGAGTGTTAGGTGCAGACGTTAATGTTTCCGCATAGCAAACAATGGGGCTGCGTTAGGAGCTGAACGCGGATTTTTTGCAGGTGTTAGGTTTTTTTTCAGCTCAAACAGCCCCATTGTTTTCTATGGGGGAATCGTGCACGAGCACGTTTTTGAGGCTGGCCGCTTGCGTAAGCAACTCTGGTATCGAGAGTTGAAGCTGCGTTAAAAATGCTCTACGCTCCTTTTTTTGGAGCCTAACGCAGCCTTTATGTGGACTCTCAATACCAGAGTTATTTTTATGGTGCGGCCAGAATAAAGCCGGCGTTAGCTACGCGGGTCCTTACCGACAAAACTCTAAATCTAGGCCTTAGTTACAAAAAAATAAACACTCAAATATTTAAACTAATTACACCTAATCTAAGAGCCCTATGAAAATAAAAAGCCCCCCCAAAATAAAAAAAAAAACCCTAGCCTACAATAAACTACCAATGGCCCTTAAAAGGGCCTTTTGCGGGGCATTGCCCCAAAGAAATCAGCTCTTTTACCTTTAAGTAAAAATACAAATACCCGCCAACAGTAAAACCCACCACCCACACAACCAACCCCCCCAAATAAAATTCTATCTAAAAAACCTAAGCTCCCCATTACCCTGAAAAGGGCATTTGGATGGGCATTGCCCTTAAAAGGGCATTTAGCTCTTTTTCCGCACAAAGTGCCTAATCTAAAATTAAAACCCACCCAATAAAACCTTAAAAAAACTAACACTAACCCCCGAAGATCCACTTACAGTTTTTGAAGACCCGACATCCATCCTCAACGAAGCGGCAGAAGTCCTCAGCGAAGTCGGCAGAAGTCTTCATCCAAGCGGGCCGAAGTCTTCATCCAAGCTGGCTGAAGTCTTCATCCGGTCTGCATCTTCTATCTGCATCCATCCAGCGCCGAGCGGCTACATCTTCAAGACATCCGGCGCGGAGCATCCTCTTCTTCTGACGTCTTCTGGAACAATGAAGTTTCCCTTTAAATTATGTCATCCAAGATGGCGTCCCTTACATTCTGATTGGCTGATAGAATTCTATCAGCCAATAGGAATTAAGGTGGAAAAAATCCTATTGGCTGTTGCAATCAGCCAATAGGTTTGAGCTTTCATCCTATTGGCTGATCCAATCAGCCAATAGGATTGAGCTCGCATTCTATTGGCTATTCCAATCAGCAAATAGAATGCAAGCTCAATCCTATTGGCTGATTGGATCAACCAATAGGATGAAAGCTCAATCCTATTGACTGATTGCAACAGCCAATATAATTTTTTCCACCTTAATTCCTATTGGCTGATAGAATTCTATCAGACAATAGGAATGTAAGGGATGCCATCTTGGATGACGTAATTTAAAGGGAAACTTCATTGTTCCAGAAGACGGCGGAAGAAGAGGATACTCCGCGCCAGATGGATGAAGATAGAAGATGCCGTCTGGATGAAGACTTCTGCCGGCTTGGATGAAGACTTCGGCCTGCTTGGATGAAGACTTCTGCCGGCTTCGCTGAGGACTTCTGCCACTTCGTTGAGGATGGATGTCGGGTCTTCAAAAACTGTAAGTGGATCTTCTGGGATTAGTGTTAGTTTTTTTTAAGGGTTTATTGGGTGGGTTTTAATTTTAGATTAGGGACTTTGTGCGGAAAAAGAGCTAAATGCCCTTTTGAAGGGCAATGCCCATCCAAATGCCCTTTTCAGGGCAATGGGGAGCTTAGGTTTTTTAGATAGAATTTTATTTGGGGGGTTTGGTTGTGTGGGTGCTGGGTTTTACTGTTGGGGGGTATTTGTATTTTTATTTACAGGTAAAATAGTTGATTTCTTTGGGGCAATGCCCCACAAAAGGCCCTTTTAAGGTCCATTGGTAGTTTATTGTAGGCTAGGGTTTTTTTTTATTTTGGGGGGGCTTTTTTATTTTCATAGAGCTCTTAGATTAGTTTAAATATTTGATAATTTATTTATTTTTTGTGTAATTTAGTGTTTTGTTTTTTTTAGTAACTCAGTGTTTTTTATTTTGTGTAACTTAGTGTTTTTTATTTTGTGTAACTTAGTTGTTAGTTTTTTGTAACTTTGTCATTTTTAATAGTAGATTTAAATAATTTGAGTAGGGTTAGGTTTTTAAATATATAATATAGTTAATTTAATTTGTAGTTTAATGTAATTTTAGTATAACAGTTAGGGTAGGTTAATTATTAGTTTAATATAGTTTGTTTTAATTTTAGTATAATAGGGTAGATTAATTAATAGTTTAATATAGTTTAATGTCATTTTAGTTTAATAGGGTAGGTTAATAAATAGTTTAATATAGTTTAATTTAATTCTACAGGTAAGTTTAAATTTATTATAAGATATTGATGATGTAATTTTAATGTACAGTTAGCGGGTTGTTAGGTTTAGGGGTTAATAGGTTAATTTAGTTTATGGCGATGTGGGGGGCTGGTGGTTTAGGGGTTAATAGGTTTAGTAAGTGTTAGTGATGTGGGAGGCCAGGGGTTTATGGGTTAATAACTTTATTTAGTTTCGGTGGGCTCCGGGAGCGGCGGGATAGGGGTTAATATATTTATTTGGTTGCGTCGGGGTCCGGGACCGGCGGAATAGGGGTTAATATATTTATTTAGGTGATGGCAGGGTCCGGGAGTTGTGGAATAGGGGTTAATAACTTTATTTAGTTGCAGAGATGTCCGGGAGCGGCGGGATAGGTGTTAATACATTTATTTAGTTGCTGTGGGGTCCGGGAGCGGTGGGATAGGGGTTAATAAGATTATGTAGGTGGCGGCGATGTCAGGGAGGGAGATTAGGGGTGTTTAGACTCGGGGTACATGTTAGGGTGTTAGGTGTAAACGTTACTTTTATTATACCATAGAATTTTTATTCGGAACATCTGTAATGACGTAAGCATCGATCTGTGTCGGACTGAGACCGGGGGATCGTATGTTCAGTCACAAATTTCAACTTTTGCCGGTCTGTAGGCTTTGATAAATGAGGCGAATCAGACTCGCCACAATTACTCTGCGGAATTCGAGCGTATTTGCGGTTGACGGCTTGATAAATAGGCCTTAATGACTAAAATAATATGCATTATACATGAAAAAGCATTTGATTTAGGCTAAGGATAGTGGGCCCGATCCGATATGCAGCGGGTTTGGTATCCTATATACGGCGTAACCTAGAAGTTACGCTCGTAAATTTCTGCCTTCGCCCATAGTTTTTTGGGCCATAGACAGGTATACCAAACCCGCGCAGTTTGGTATCCAATATAAAGCGTAAGGACTTACGTGGCGAAAATGGAGAAATATTACTCCATTTTCACCTCGCCACAAAGTGCAGCCGTAGTAAGCCTTACGCTGAGTATTGGAGCCCCGTAACTTCCTAAACTACCTGCCAAATAATTGCATGCGCAATGTCTATCTACCTGTCAACCGCAAACTGCTAAATAAAACCTAATGCATGCGCAATGTCTATCTACCTGTCAACCGCGATTCCCCGCCGCAATCCCTAATAAAGTATTTAATCCCTAAACCGCCGCTCCCGGAACCCGCCGCCACCTACATTAAATGTATAACCCCCTAATGTGATCCCCCTACACCGTCGCCACCTACATTACATACCCCCTAATGTGAGCCCCTTACACCGCCGCCATCTACATTACATACCCCCTAATGTGAGCTCCTACCCCGCCGCCAGCTATATTAAATTATTAACCCCTAATCTAATCCCCCTACCCCGCCGCCAGCTATATTAAATTATTAACCCCTAATCTAATCCCCCTACACCGCCGCCAGCTATATTAAAATTATTAACCCCTAATCTAACCCCCCTACACCGCTGCCAGCTATATTAAAATTATTAACCCCTAATTTAATCCCCCTACACCACCGCAAGCTATATTAAATACATTAACCACTAATCTCATCCCCCTAAAGTAATCACCTCTATTACCAGCCCTTAAAAGTGCTTTTTGCGGGCATTTCCCCAAAGTAATCAGCTCTTTTACCAGCCCTTAAAAGGGCTTTTTGCGGGGCATTGTCACAAAGTAATCAGCTCTTTTGTATCTAATCTAAATCCCCCTACACCACCGCCACCTATAATAAATGTATTACCCCCTATTCTAATCCCCCTACACCGCCGCCACCTATATTAAATAGATTAACCCCTAATCTAATCCCCCTACACCGCCGCCAGCTATATTAACTACATTAACCCTAATTATATTAGAGTTAATATAGTTAATATAGTTATTATATTATATATATTAAATATATTAACCCTAATTATATTAGGATTAATATAGTTAATATCGTTATTATATTATATATATATATTAAGTATAATAACCCTATCTAACTCTGTTCCGATCAGCCAATAGAATGCGAGCTCAATCTGATTGGCTGATTGGATCAGCCAATCGGATTGAACTTGAATCTGATTGGCTGATTGAATCAGCCAATCAGATTTTCTTACCTTAATTCCGATTGGCTGATAGAATCCTATCAGCCAATCGGAATTCGAGGGACACCATCTTGGATGACGTCATTTAAAGGAAACTTCATTCATCGTTCAGTCGTCGGGCCAGATGGATGTTCCGCGTCGGAGGGCTGAAGAAAGAAGATTGAAGATGCCGCTTGGAAGAAAACTTCGCCCCGATGGAGGACCTCTTCTTTGCAGCTTGGATGAAGACATCACCGGATGGAAGACTTCTTCTTTGCCGCTTGGATGAAGACATCGCCGGATGGAAGACTTCTTCTTTGTCGCTTGGATGAAGACATCGCCCGGATTGGATGAAGAGTTCGGCCCGGCTGGGTGAAGACGACTCAAGGTAGGGAAATCTTCTGGGGCTTAGTGTTAGGTTTTTTTAAGGGGGGTTTGGGTGGGTTTAGAGTAGGGATATGTGGGTGGTCGGTTGTAATGTTGGGGGTGGTATTGTGCTTTTTGTTACAGGCAAAAGAGCTGATTTCTTTGGGGAATGCCCCGCAAAAAGCCCTTTTAAGGGCTGGTAATAGAGCTGTTAACTTTTGTAATTTAGTTTAGGGTAGGGAAATTTTTTTATTTTGGGGGGCTTTGTTATTTTATTAGGGGGCTTAGAATAGGTGTTATTAGCTTAAAATTATTGTAAATTTTTTTTTATTTTTTGTAATTTAGTGTTTGTTTGTTTTTTGTAATTTAGTTTAGTTTATTTAATTGTATTTTAGTTTAGATATTTGTGGTTTATTTAATTTATTGATAGTGTAGGTGTATTTGTAACTTAGGTTAGGATTTATTTTACAGGTAAATTGGTAATTATTTTAACAAGGTAGCTATTAAATAGTTATTAACTATTTAATAGCTATTGTACCTAGTTAAAATAAATACCAAGTTACCTGTAAAATAAATATAAACCCTAAAATAGCTACAATGTAATTATTAATTACATTGTAGCTATCTTAGGGTTTATTTTATAGGTAAGTATTTAGATTTAAATAGGAATATTTTAATTAATAATATTAATATTAATTAGATTTATTTTAATAAGAATTTAGTTAGGGGTGTTAGAGTTAGATAGGGTTATTATACTTAATATATATATATATATATATATATATATATATATATATATATATATATATATATATATATATATATATATATATATATATATATATATATATATATAATATAATAACGATATTAACTATATAACCCTAATATAATTAGGGTTAATATAGTTAATATATATAATATAATAACTATATTAACTATAGTAGGGTGGTGTAGGGGGGTCAGATTAGAGGTTAATCTATTTAATATAGGTGGCGGCGGTGTAGGGGGATTAGATTAGGGGGTAATACATTTATTATAGGTCGCGGTGGTATAGGGGGATTTAGATTATATGCAAAAGAGCTGATTTCTTTGTGACAATGTCCCGCCAAAAGCCCTTTTAAGGGCTGGTAAAAGAGCTGGTTACTTTGGGGCAAAGCCCTGCAAAAAGCCCTTTTAAGGGCTGGCAATAGAGCTGTTTACTTTGGGATAATGCCACGCAAAAAGCCCTTTTCAGGGCTATTTGTAGGGTTAGACTTAGGTTTAGTGGTTTAGTATTTTAGGGGTTAATTAATTTAATATAGCTGGCGGCGGTGTAGGGGGATTAAATTAGGGGTTAATAATTTTAATATAGCTGGCGGCGGGGTAAGAGCTCACATTAGGGGGTAGTTAATGTAGCTGGCGGCGGGGTAGGAGCTCACATTAGGGGGTAGTTAATGTAGCTGGCGGTGGGGTAGGAGCTCACATTACGGGGTAGTTAATGTAGTTGGCGACGGGGTCCGGGAGCGGTGGTTTAGGGGTTAATAACTTTATTAGGTGCGGCGGAGTCCGGGAGCAGCGGTTTAGGGGTTAATACATTTTTTATTATTAGGAGAGTGAGGGGGGATAGCGGATAGAGGGATATACGTGTCGGGCTATGTTTGGGAGGCGTGTTAGACAGTACGGGAGATTTTATAACTTAGTCAGGTTTTGTAGGCACCGGCAGTTTCTAAAGTGCCGTAAGTCACTGGCGACTCCAGAAATGTGTACTTACGCAGATTTCTGGACATCGCTGGTTTATCCGACTTTCGGCACTTTAGCATTTGACGGCGCCGTATATTGGATAGCTCGAGTTGCGAGCTGAAACTACTGGCGGCGGGGGTTCCCTCGCTTGCGCCACAAACTACGATCTATATCGGATCCCGCCCAGTGTTTTTTTGTTTTTGTACTTATGTCTTCAGGGTTTTTTTTTTTAAAATAGGTTATTTATTTTTTTTTTAGAATAGGATTTTTTTATGCAAAGAGCTTAATCACTTTAGTGCAATGCCTTATAAAATGCCCTTCTCATGGCAATTTTTATTGTAGGATTTTTAAGATAGGCTTTGTTGGGGGGGGGGGGGGCGGTGGGGGTTACCTTGGTTTTAGAATAGGGATATTTTTTGAAAAGCAAAAGAGCTAAATCAATTCAGGGCAATGCACTACATAATGCCCTTCTAAGGGCAATCTTTAGAGTAAGTGTTAGTATAAGCGCTTTTTATTTTGGTGTGGGCTTTTTTTTAAAGGGGACTTTAGTCTTAGGATAGGCATAACTGTTTGGGTTTTTTATTTTTGTTAGTGTTTTTTTTTTTAATTTTTTTTTTTTTTTTGTAATTTAAAGTTTTTTGTGTAACTTAGGGGGTGTTAGGTTAGGGCTATTGAGGTGTTAGCTGTTAGGGGTTTAAGTAGTGAAGGGGTAGTTTGCAGTGGGGGTGTGGCGGTTTAGAGGTTAAGTAGTGTAGGGGCTATTGCAGTGGCATTTTGGTGGTGTAGGGGTTAATTAGGTTAGGCGGATAATGTGGTGGTGTATTGGCGGTGTAGGGGGTAAGTAGGTTAGGGGGATAATGCTGTGGGGTATTGGTGGTTTAGGGGTTCATAGTTTATTAGGTTGTGCAATATATTTAAAGGGATCCTTTATTTTACATCACCAATGTCGGTGTCGATGCTGCTTGGAATATTTTGTCAGCATCGGCACCCATTGCAATGTATAGTAAAATGCTTCTAAGTAATGGTGCCTTTAAACACTGACATCATTTGGAATATTTTGCTTGGTTTCTCGACATTGGGTCGGATCCCTTTTTAATATATCGCTACATCACAGTATTTTTCATCAGAGCCTAAGTATTATGCTTTGGTATACAGACAGGGATAATATAAAGAAGCCTGTATGTGAACAGAAAGTGATCAAATAAAGAGATCTGATTTCCTGTCCAGTTCAACCTATTTTGATGGGTTATGGTTTCAAAGAACAAAACCAGCTATTTAGTACACAAAAAATAAACCCAATGAAAGATTTTTTTTCATACATTTTATGCAGCTGGTATAACAAGTCATTAAGGGAAAAACAATAATGCAGTACACTGTCTCTTTAAGTCCTGGGATACTGAGAACCTAGTAAAAGAATTACCTGGGTTAACATTATAGACATTTTAATTAACCCATTGGCTGCCAGTGGGTTTAGAGATAGGGACACTAAAGTAAAAAAAAAAAACACTTTTATGATTTAGAATTAAATGCAGTTTTAAGACACTTTCCAAATTACTCCCATTATAAAATGTTACAGTCTTTTTATATGCACACTTTCTGAGGCACTAGTTCCTACTGAGCATGTGCTCAAGCTCACAGGGTATATGTTTACTAGTCTTTGATTGGATGATGTCTGTCACATGATAAAGGGAGCTGGAAAATGGGTGAAAAAAAAGAAATTTGGCAGAAAAAAATCTACTTCTTATTTGAAATTCAGAGTAAGTGCCACAGTATTGTCTTTTTATTATGCATTTGTTAATTATATAATTCTATTGTATTTAATGGTCCTTAAAATGGACAGTCTGCACCACAATTATTATTGTTTAAAAAGATAGATAATGCCTTTACTATCAATTCTAATCTGTTAATGCAATTAAAGGGATACTAAACCTAATTTCTTTCTTTCATGATTCAGATGCAATTTTAAGCCTAATTTTCTATTATTATCAATTTTTCTTTGTTCTCTTGCTATCTTTATTTAAAAAGCAGGAATGTAATGCTTAGAAGCCAACCGATTTTAGGTTCAGCACCCTGGATTGCTCTTGCTTATTGGTGGCTTCCTTAGAAAACCAATAAGCAAGCATAACCCAGGTTCAGAACCAAAAAAGGGCCGGCTCTTAAACTTTAAATTCCTGCTTTTAAAATAAATATAGCAAGAGAACAAAGAAAAATTGATAATAGGAGTAAAATAGAAATGTGCTTAAAATTGCATTTTATCTAAATCATTAAAGAAAAAAATTGGGTTTAGTATCCCTTTAAGGACACAAACCTGTGTGGAGTACAGCAATATTCCACACAGCCACTTAATGTGTCCCTATTAGTCCTCAGCAGAAGAAATTAGAAATGAAAACCCTAGATTTCAATATGGTTGCACTCATTACTTTACACAAACGAAAGTGCTTTATAAAAACTAAAACTTTGCACTTTCAATAAGAGTAAAACTAAGATTGTATTAAAGGCAATTCTTTCATAATTCAGATAGAGCATGATATTTTAAGCAACTTTCTATTTTATTCCTATTATCAAATTTTTTTTTGTTCTCTTGCTGTCTTTAATTGAAAAAAGAAGGCATCTAAGCTAGTAGGTTCAGAACCCTGGACAGCACTTGTTTAATGGTGGCTGACATTTAGCCACCAATCAGCAAGAACAACCCAGGTTGTGAAACAAAAATGGGCCGGCTTCTAAACTTACATTCTTGCTTTTCAGATAAAGATAGCAAGAGAATGAAGAAACATTAATGATAGGAGTAAATTAAAAAGTTGCTGAAAATGGCATGCTCTATTCGAATCGTGAAAGAAAAAATTGGGGTTCAGTGTCCATTTAAGTTAAATATACATAGTATAATCAGGTTAATCTTCACTTTGAATACATTATTATATCTGGCTGTTATTTGCTTTTTAAAGTGACAGTCTACTTGATTTTTTTTATTGTTTAAAAAGATGGATAATGCCTTTACTACCCATTTCCCAGCTTTGCATAACTAACATTGTTATAATAATATACTTTATAACATCTAAGTTTGCCTGTTTCTAAGCCCCTGCATGACATGTCTTATCTCAGTGATTTGTAGCTTTTTAAATCTTGCACTACAGCCAGACAGTGCTAGTTCATGTGTGCCCTATAGATACCATTGTTCTCACTCCAGTGGAGAATGATTGAACTGATTGGCTAAAATGCAAGATTGTAAAAGTACTGACATAAGGGGCAGTCTGCAGGGGCTTAGATAGAAGGTAATCATAGAGGTAAAACATGTATTAAAGGGCCATAATACCCAAATGTTTAAACACTTGAAAGTGATGCAGCATAGCTGTAAAAAGCTGACTAGAAAATATCTCCTGAACATCTCTATGTAAAAAAGAAAGATATTTTACCTCAAAAGTTCCTCAGTAGCCACCTCCCATTGTAAAGGATTTCTAAGCAGCATTTTAGTGTGTCTGTCCTGGGACATCTGAAGGGATGAGCATCGTGCACTCTCATCTTATTTCACCAATCAGTTAAAGGAAGTTTACAATGAAATCTCATGAGAGTCAAGTCAAATCTCATGAGATCACAGTAAAAGTTCATGACCTCAGCACTGCTGATGCTGATTAGCTGCTGTTCATTTCTTCATTTTTTTTAATTTTTTTACCTGCAGCTGGGAGCAGTTGAGTATAACTTTTTACACAGAACTCACTCTGCTGAGCTGAGGAGATTGTGAGGTAAAATATCTTCCTTTTTTACATAGAGATGCTCAGGTGATATTTTCCTGTCAGCTTTTTACAGTTATACTGCATCAGTTTCAAGTGATTTAGCATATGAGTATTATGTCCCTTTAATATAGCAGTGCTGGTTATGCAAAACTGGGAATGGGTAATAAAAGGACTATCTATCTTTTTAAACAATAACAATTTTCAAGTAGACTGTCCCTTTAATGTCCCGTTAAAAATTCCTTCTGCAAAGAATGTGAAATGAACTGTTGAAATATGTATGTTATATATGGGATTTTTCACTGTCTTAAAAGGTGTTTAAATGTGCTGTATTTGTTTAGAATTCACCTTTACAAACATTGTGCTAACAAGTGGCACAGAATTAAATTGTGTTGCATCATGTGCTTATGACATGTAGAGGAGGGGAACAAACCACAAAATCTGAATCCCTGGTGATTCATTTTAAAGAGACATGGAACTCATGAAATGTTCTCTTTCATGATTCAGGTAGAGCATGCAATTATATGTAACTTGGTTCCATTTCCCTTAAAGGGACAGTCAACACCAGAATTTTTGTTGTTTAAAAAGAAAGATAATCCCTTTATTACCCATTCCCCAGTTTTGCATATCCAACACAGTTATAATAATACACGTTTTACCTCTGTAATTATCTTGTATCTAAGCATCTGCTGACTGCCCCCTTATTTCAGTTCTTTTAACAGACATGCAGTTTAGCCAATCAGTGCTCATTCCTAGGTCACTTTATGTGCATGAGCTCAATGTTATCTATATGAAACATGTGAACTAATGCCCTCTAGTGGTCAAAATGTATTCAGATTATAGGCAGTCTTCAAGGTCTAAGAAATTAGCATATGAACCTCCTAGGTTTAGCTTTCAACTAAGAATACCAAGAGAACAAAGCAAAATTGGTGATAAAAGTAAATTGGGAAGTTGTTTAAAATTGCATGCTCTATCTGAATCATGAAAGTTTTTTTTGGGACTTGACTGTCCATTTAACAAAACTATTGAAAAAAATGTATATATGAAAAAATATCTTAGAAAAACAGCTAACACAATATACTGGCAAGTTATTATACTGTACTTTGTATTACAAAGTACCAATAACCACAGGTATAACAGTTCTATTGATAAAGTAGCAAATTCAACACTGAAATATATATGGGAATATATAGAACATTCTGTATATATCCTCTGATACAATATTTTTTTCTCAAAATGATTATACTGTTCTATGCTGGTGCTTGCTATAGCCAAATCATAAGACAAATGTTTTTAATTAACTGTATTTTGTAGCCTTGAGGAAAACTTAACTTTTAAGTGATTAATAAAAACATCTAGTTACAAAACAAAATGCCTGACATTTTAGTTTATGGGTTGGAGTTTCCTAACTAACACTAAATATAGAGAATACCGTAGCTCTTTATAGCAAATGGAATCCACTCTTTTTTTTTTCTTGTTTTCAAAATATATTAAAGATATATTAAAGTGTTTTATGCACATAACTGTCCTGAATAAATCTTCTTTTCAGGCTTTGCAGAGATCTGTCCCTTTCTATCATTAGGGCTGTAGTAGGAATTGTACCAATTTGTATTAGTAAACAAACTCTTTATGTGAAGCAGCAGATATTTGTCTATTTGTCTGCACAAAAGCATATTTAATTAGCTTCTCTAATTATCAGACTTCTATATTCCCTTATATAAGGGACAGAGAACTCGGACAGGGAGCTGATATGAGTTGAAAAAAAACACTGCGAGGTGGCTTAGTTAAAAATGCAAAAATAGTTATTGAAAATATTGTAAAAACATCATACAGACATGGTATGGCATCTGACACGTTTTGTGCCCCCTATGTGTCTATGATTAAGAGCCAATAGAGGTGCAAAAAGCGTCAGACTACCTTTGCCTGAACGCCTTACGATGTCTGGAAGTATTTACGTTTTTTTCAAAAAATATTTTAGTATTTTTTACTTGAGCCACCTCGTAGTGACTGCATTTTTCAGTGTTTTGGAATGTATTTTGTGGTTTGATCCACTGCTGCTACGGCACTCTGGGCCACTAAGAGGAGAAGAGAGGGAGGGTTTTGCTTGTGAGCCCCTTTCACACTTCTGGGATCCGGAGCTGGAGGACTCTTTGAGCCGTGGACACTACACTGCACAAAGCTGATAAGAGTTAAATGTATTCAAAACAGCCAATACAACACCTTTTTAAATGGGCTGGTCCCTCTCTACTCTCCCAACCCTCACTAGGATATTGATTGCTGCTGTGGCTTCTTGTTTTACATAATTTTAAATAACCAGCACTGCAATATTGAAATGTTTAGTACAGTTGATGGTTTCAAAAGGCAAAAGCAGTTATTGCAAATGATAAAAATAAAGGTGATAACAATTTAATACATCCCAGCAGGTAAGATTGATCACTGGGATCACATTAAAGGGGAAAATATTGTCCAGTACAATGTCCCTTTAAAGGACACTAAATACAGTAGAACTGAATAACTGACAAATACACAATACAAAGAGAATGCAATAGCCCTTAGTTTGAATTTGAAATGAGCAGTAGAATATTTTTTGACAAGGTTCAAAGTTAATACATTATTCCCTCCCCCTGAATCATGTGACAGCCATCAGCCAAAAACAAAATGCATATACATTTACACTGTTATTTTGCACATGCTCATTGCTCACCAGGAGCTGTAGCCTCATAAAATGTGCATGTTTTGAACATTGAAGTATATTGTAATTTTTTTTATTGCATGTTTTATCTGAATAATAAAACTTTCGTATTGACTGACTTCAGTGGCTCTTTAAAGTTACCGGTTTCAATAAAATTAAAAAATAACTTAGGTTCTGTCTAGTGTGTGTGTATATATATATATATATATATATATATATATATATATATATATATATATATATATATATATATATATATATATATATATATATATACATACACACACACACACACACTAGACAGAACCTAAGTTATTTTTTAATACCAAAAAGTACAGATGTCTTCAAACTACACATCTCAGATTCAGATACACTGAAACTACAAATACAAGATCAATATAACTTCCAAAACGGACATAAAATTCTTATCAGCAGAACTTCCCCTCTCTGCCATAGCCTTTACGGAGTTAAATATAAGATAGTAAGTATAGTAGGGCATTCTAAATCGATACTTCTATATTAGTTTCAATTAAAATGTAAAAAGGTTTTGGTACATTTGCAAAAAGGAAGTATTCTAAGGTATAATTTAATTTACTATTGCACCATTGCTTGCATATAAAATTGGCCTGTGATAGAACTGAGCAACTGTTGATATACTACACATATTTTTACATGAGAATACACATTCATATTATTTTTCCTAGGAATACAAGTGAACACATATTAGACATTCTAAGTATATAGATTAGGCATTCTAAGTATATAGATATGAACATTTTTAGCTATGCAAGTAGCAAAAGTTTACATATGTATTTGAACCCAGTAACATATACAAACAGATGCTAAATATAATAATGTATTCAAAGCTAAGTTTGTCCTTAGAATAATATGAAGATGTATTTTTTTTATTTATATTAGTTGTTTTAATATTGAAAATATGTTCAATTGTTTAGTTTTTTATAAAGTAACGGGTGCCACCATGTTTGAACTAGTTTTATATTTATCTCTTTTCTTGTGCAAACAAGGCTGTGTAGAAACCTTTTTAGATAATCCTATGTTCTGTACAGCCTTGTTTAGAAAGTCTCTGTTGACTGTTCTATATCTGCCTCTAATTATCCTCAGCAGGAAAGACAGATAAAGGAAAACAAGATAAAGGGACATGAAACCCAAAATGTTTATTTCTTGATTTAGGTAGAACATACAATTTTAAGCAACTTTCCAGTTTACTTCTATTATCAAATGTGCTTCATTCTCTTTGTATCATTTGTAGAAGGAGCAGCAAGTCACTACTGGTTGCTAACTGAACACATGGGTGAGCCAACAACAATAGGCATATTTAAGCAGCCACCAATCAGCAGCTAGCACCCAGGTGTTTTGCTGCTCCTGAGCTTACCTAGATAGACCCTTCAACAAAGGAAAACAAGAGAAGGAAGCAAATTAAATAATAGACGTAAATTTGAAAGTTGTTGAAAGTTGTATACTCTGAATCATGAAAGTCAAATTATGACTTTACTGTCCCATTAATACATGGCAGTGCCCATTACTTTATAGAAAATCAATGGAAAATCAATGGAACTTAGAAAAACAATAATTTTCAGAGATAAATTACAGGAAAAATAGATAAAATAAATAATAAAAATGATATATTGCAAAGTTTTTTTAGCTACACATAATTAAACATTTTGTATTATAATCCCACACTGTTTAAAGGGACAACCTAGTTAAACTTTCACGATTCAGAAACAGCACGCAATTTTAAACAATTTTCCAATTTACTTTTATCATCAAATTTCCTTTGTTCTTTTGGTATTCTTGTTTGAAAGCTAAACCTAGGTAGGCTCATATGCTAATTTCTAAGACCTTGAAGGCTGCCCCTTATCTCAGTGGATGTTGACAGTTTTTCACAGCTAGACAGCGCTAGTTTATGTGTGCCATATATATAGCATTGTGCTCACTCCCGTGGAGTTATTTATGAGTCTGCACTGATGGGCTACAATGCAAGTGTGTCAAAAAAGATTGAAATAAGGGGGCAGTCTGAAGAGGCTTAGATGCACGGTGATCACAGAAGCAAAAAGTGTATTCATTTAACTGTGTTGGTTATGCAATAACAATTCTGAAGTAGACTGTCCCTTTAATATCTCTTTAAATAGTGATGATGGGAATGAGCCAGGGAGGAGAAGCTATTCACAAAATGTCAACCTTGTACCCAGCTTTTGTCTTGAACAAAACTGGTAAGGTTGTCATACCAAATCTGCAAAAAGTCCTACCCAAAAAATGTACTGGATATTAACACACACACTTTACACTACAATTTACCAGTTGTAGGAGGGGGTTGCATTTATTTAATGTTATTGAATTATCTTACACTTTCCAAAGTTCCTGGGGTCTGTATTTGTTAATGATCTTCTCATTTGATATGTGGTATATTTATTAATGACTACTATACCAAGCAAGTAGATGAAGAAAATTCAACTTGTAATCCCTGTGTCCAGTACACTGGCAGTACACTGGCAGCAAGTCCGGGTTTTGTGCATAATGGACTTATAATTGGACAATAACCAGCATGGAGACTTTAGCTGACATTGGGGTATATTCACAGTTGTGGAGTATGCACCAACTGTTGCCCAAGATAGCAAAATTCAGCTAAAATAGGCATTTTGGAGAAACATCTAAAGATGTCTGCTCTGTAAATGTAAGTTTTGCACTGCTATTACAAGTGGATGGTTAAAATGTATCACATGAGCTGCAGTAGTTAGGTGTATACTACATTACTCATATCAAATAGTGCAGGTGCATAATGAAAGACTACATTAATATAATTGGATAATGCGAACTAGTAAAGCCAATTGAGCAAAAAATACTGGTAATAGAGTTTTTAAATTATTTCTGTACCATTTTAAGATGTGTTTGAATTCACAACAGAAAGCAAAATCCAAAGTTAAAGGGACATGAAACCCACTTTTTATCTTTCATGATTTAAAAAGATAATGCATTTTTAAACATCTTTCTAATTTACTTCTATTATCTAATTTGTTTTATTCTCTTGATATTCTTTGCTAAAAAGCATATCTAGATATGCTCAGTAGCTGCTGATTGGTTGCTGCACATAGAAGCCTCATGTGATTGGCTCACCCATGTGCATTGCTCTTTCTTCAAATAAGGATATCTAAAAATGAAGCAAAATAAATAATAGAAGTAAATTGTAATGTTGTTTAAATTTGTATGTTCTATCTGAATCATGAAAGAAAGATTTTGGGTTTAGTGGCCCTTTAATACCAAGTTTCCGAAAAAGAACAGATTGTGCACCATGTGGAAAAACATTCTGCTACTACTAAATATGTATTAGGTGCATTCAAATGCTTTGGTAAAAGATTTAAATGCACAGTCTAGTCAAAACTAAACTTTCAATATTCAGATAGACATGTGATTTTAAACAATGTTCCAGAAAGTTTACTTTTATTATTAAATTTGCTTTGTTCTCTTGGTATTCTTAGTTGAAAGCTAAACCTAGGTAGGCTCATATGCTTATTTCTAAGCCCCTGAAGGCCGCCTCTTATCTCAATGCATTTTTACAGTTTTTCACAGCTAGACAGCGCTAGTTCGTGTGTGCCATATAGATAACATTGTGCTCACTGCTGTGGGGTTATTTATGAGCCAGAACTGATTGGCTAAAATGAATGTCTGTCAAAACAACTGAAATAAGGGAACAACTGAAATAAGGGGCAGTCAGCAGAGGTTTAGATACGAGGTAATAACAGAACATAAAGCATGGTGCATGACCATTCTACTCTTTTGTTAAATATCTGGAGAGGTAGAGGATGGTATTGCTGCCACATATAGAAAGCCACAACTAATAATGTTAGCCACATTATTTTGAGTTTGGGGTCTTGCAAATAGGAACGCACAATTGGGTATTAAATGTTGTTGGTTAAAATGCATTTTAACCAAAGCATTTTTAATACACCCAATGCATAAATGTGCACCCAATACTTTCAGTGGATAGCTGTAATAGTAACCTCATGATGCTCATATTGGTTATTCAAAAACATTGAAGGTACATAGCAAAGAAGTCCACCAAAAACAGACTATTTGCGCTTCATCAGCTTGGCTCTCGAGCATTATCCAACATGAATTTTAGTGTGGGTCCTCATTAACATGTATTATTGAAGGAATGAGGGCACCTGCTATTGACAAGCTTTATACTACCATAGCCTTGATATATTTTAATTTTGGACTATGCAAAGATTATGGATTATGCTCCAGTGATATTATCGCTCCATACCCCAAGAATTTTGTCCCACTGGTAATCTAACCATTACTCTTTTATTTGTAGGATAGTGAGTTATGTATCCCTTTAAATAAATATACAGATGACAATAAGACAAATAAAATAAATATTTAAAAAAACTTTAATGATATGGTATTATTTAGAAGAGTATTATCCAGTAAACTGTATTGTAAAATTGTTTGAGTATTAATTTACCTCTGAAACCTTTCGAGTTGTAGATACTTGAATTACATTGAGGTAGACAGTTACACTTGAAACCAGTATTAACACAGGATTTTTGTAATAATATTTAAGAACACATAACACACTAAGTTATGAAACATATGGTTAATGCTTAGCCCTGTACAACTCAAATATAAACTTTTAGAAATATTACAAATAACATTTTGAGTGCATATTATGTTTTGTACAATAAAGAAAATGCAAGTGTTAACTTGCCTTAAAAGTCTTTTTTTTAAATAAACAAATATTTACAACCATTTTTTAATGAACAATGCTGAATCATTAGCATATGTGCATTTTAAATTATTGCTTGTTGTTAGTTAGGCCTAAATTGTTTTTTTTTATATCATTCTCACCAGTTGATAGCTTTGTGAAACTGGGTATGAGTCATTCATTTTGCACACAGTTATGAATAATACAAAGATGTGCTTACTTAGAAGTGCACTTATTTAGCATGTATTGCAATATCCACAGTACTGAAAGGGATTTTATCAAAAAATATTTGCACATACTTCTAGTGCACAATGACAGGAACAACACTGGTACTAGAATGACAGAGAGATAGAAATATGTCATTCTATGGCTATTTATAGGCTGCTGTGTTAGAAGTTGAAACATTTTTTTAATTTTTTTTTTTTTAAATTTAGTGATAATTATTACCCTGCTCATATCTTCCTTACTGGTACTCAGAGGAATGTGAGAGAGATTACAAAAGGAAACTCTTTTTCAATGCTTGATACAATTGTTATTTACTCTTCCTTGTATTCATTCCTCAAAAGTTCTTGCAGTTATTTCTCTCTTTTTTATTTATATGGTACTTTTCTTTTTTTTACTGCCTTGTCCACATTTTTTCTCCCTTTTCAGGTGCTTGTCATTGTGTTTAGTTAATTGCCTTCCCATTTAAAGCAATGTAGATCATCAGATAACTCTATGTGAAAAAGGAAAAGTAATGGGCATAAGAGAAAAAAACGTTATTGGTTTTTTTTTTTTTCTCTTTCTCTGTTAACTGCTTCCATTACTCTCCGCATGCCAGCCCGTGAAAGGGACACACTATTGCTTTCCTGTAATCTTAAATGGACTCAGTTTGAACAGGTGCCTGTCACTGCATCTTGTGTACACTCCAAAAATCAACAGAGAAAGCAGCAACATAATCCTTTTCTATCCCAGACGTGACTCCAGCCACTCTATACTGATGGCGCTGGTTTCATCAGATTTGAAGACTTTGGGGAGGGGGAGGAGAGGGATTAGAAAGTGCAACCATCACCCACCCACCCCCTGCTCCCCAGTAGTGTGCATTGATTTATTCTGTAGCTGATCCCCCATTCTATTTTCACTGCAGGGCTGTAATAAGACATTAGGTTCTGGATGTTCTCTTAGTCCCAGTGCTTTGACATTGGCAGTGCACCTACAGTATCCTATTTTATTTGGAGATTCAGCTGAAATGCCACCATTTGTTTAGTGGATCTCTGATGACAGCGCCCCTACCTATTTTCCTTGATATTTTCGTTTGAACTCTCATGTGGGATTTACACGTTATACTTTATAAAGACAGTGATCCGATTTTCTTGTAAAGTATATCAAAAGACCGTGGCCAACAAGGTGCAAGCAAGATATCCTAAGTGTCATTTGCTGAACTGTATAACGAACCCATAGGCATTATGGCCTTACCAAACACGTGAAACCCGCTTTTCATTTACTGGGTGAAGTTTCCATATTCCATACCTTCAAACTGGACCAGCCCACACGTGTCTTTAAGTTCCAGATACTCCATGCTACCTGATTGGTAAATCACACAAATCTGATGCTACCTGCACCCACATGATTCAACAACCATGTCTTCATATTGTTTGTAGACTACGTTATTACCTGCATCAATATACAAAATGCTTATAGGAGTCAATTTTGTAGGCACACAACAGCTTGGAGGTGTAGACCCTGGATCCATAGAGTTCATTAACGTTTGGATAATTGCATGGTTGGTGGGCTCTAAATGGGATCTCAGAGGAAAATCACACACTCCTTCACAGTGATATGCCTCATACTCAAGTGGGGCTATAATCCAATCATCCCACCCCAATTCCTTAAAGTTTACGTGAAGTGGCTTTTTGCTGCACCTTACCCTAGATTTCCTCCCATGCCTTTTACCATGGCGACTGTTAAAAGTCGTTCTCCTTCTTCTCCTAGCTTTAAACTGAAACCTTGCTTCTTTCTCCAAACCTTTTGAAGAATGAGCCTGTTCCTTCAACTCATTGTAGAGATTCTTTCTTCTAGACTTGGTAAACACTACTAATAGTGCTTTCTCCTGCTGGGACCTTGGTTTCCTGGCCAAGCCTAAACTTTTTAGGTTGACTTCCATTCCAGATATAGCTGAGGTCGCTTTAAGCTCGAAGCATAACTGTTTTCTTGGTTTATTGAGGCTCTGCAGACTTTTCCACACATCAAACACTTCCCAGCCTGTTGTGACTGTGTCCTGCAGGTCCAGAGTTCTGGAATCCAGCGGGGCCTGGGATGTGCATGAGGAGAGCTGCAGGTGGTACAACCCCGAAGGGGCTTTGGCCAACTCCATAGGAGCTTTCCTAAAAATCCTTAATTCAGCTCCAACCAGTTCTTCTTTGTCTGACAGAGTCGATACATCAAACAAATACTTCTGTCTTCTAAAGGAGTGAGAGAGATCGTCTGCAAGATAAAACATAATTACAGTCAATTTCACTAAAGAAGATCAGGGGTAAGTCTAGTCTACTTAGGAAATAACCTATATATAGCCGTATGGCTGTCTTTAAACAACAAGGGTGTCATGTGATATTCTTAAAATGAATGTGGCTACAAAAAAAAAGTCATGGTTAGAACCTAATTTTACACAAAAACAGTTTTATGTATACAGATATCTACAATCACACACACAAAGTAAATACCACAGTACCAAAGGATATTTTCCTTGATATCATAGTATATGGGGTCTAAGAACATCGCTGTCATCACCTTTTTGTAGATTTAGAGTATATTAAATTCACTCTTCAGTTCATACTCATTTGCACAGAGAAAGCAAATGATAGCACCCAAAATACACAAACCCTCCAGGAGAGCTCTTTCAGACAAATGTTTACAACAAAGAAAATGCACTGCGAGGAATTATAGCAGCACAGTTCTTTCCCCATTGTGAGTCAAACAGTACTTGTAGGGAAAATTCACATATGGAGTACCATGCAAATATAGAAGCTATTTAGTGAATTATGTGCAATATATAGTGTATACATCATCTATAAGGAAAGAATGTGCCACTGGTCTTTGCTTTTATACACCCTGTCAGCTAAGATTAATTAAAAGACCGAGCTAAACTAGTGGATTTTGCTTTCTTATCCATATATAACCTATAACACCTAGAACAAAATCGTTAAACTACAGTATATTCTTTAATACAAATTTTATTTTATAATCAAATTAAGAAAACATGACATGAAATGCAATGACCTATACTGTAGGTTGGAAATAGTTATGTTATTGTATATTTCACTAAACTATTCTTACATGTTATTTTTTCAACATTTCTCCTAGACACAATATTTCTGTCACTGCTATAAATAAATGGACATTAATTGAACCCAAGCTCTTAAATGACTTAAATATGTTCACATTAATATGGATTAAGTTAAAGTTGAGATTGAAAGTAACGAGGACCTCCACACAAAAAAAATAAATAAGTATAATCTTTATTAGAAGAAAACGAATGTAATACCCTTTTAATAAAAATACTGTTTTTCTTATATATCTAGAGTAAATATTGATTAATTGTAATCATATCCATAGAAAATAAAACGGGTATTATTATTAATATAGGGCTAGGCTAATTATAATTGTTAGGTACGCCTGTCTAAATCTATCTGCATTTTACAACGTAACAGGGGCAAATTAATTAATCGTTTGAAAATAATTATTGATTTTATCTTTTAAATATAAAGATACTTGGAACATAATACACGAACCTTGTGGAAGAAACAAAAAAAATATACATTACAATATTTATCTATTTAAATAATAATTCTTTAATTGAAATTGAATTAGGAGGATGTGCATGCTGCATACTGCAGTATCTATTCCCAATGGCTGACAGGGAGAATTCATACAAAGATACTTGGAACTTAGTACACGCACCTTGTGGGAGAAACAAAAAAACATTTACCTTATGTATGAATTAACAAAAAATAAACGTTACAATATTTATATATTTAAATAGCAGTTCTTTAATTTAAATTAAAGTACATGCTGCATACTTCAGTATCTATTCCCAATGGCTGACAGGGAGAATCGTACAACATTTTTAGTTTACAGGGATAGTGTTGTTAGGTGTCTACCAAAAAATAAAAGTAGGTTTATACAGCATGTGAATGTCTCTTAAAAAGAATATATTTTACAATACTCCCTTTTTAAAATGAAACAAAGCAAAATGCGTGCAGTGACTCTTCAAATTGTATTTTTAATTACAGGGATCAAAAGAATACAGCACAAACAAAACTGGCCTAGAATGCAATTTAATATACTGTGCAATTTTTCAATATCATTTTTAATTAGGTTTTCAACAGAACCTGTTAAACAAGTCAGCAGGAGTTCCTATCAATTGTTCTAATCATCAGGACCATTTACAGTACATTTCTGTCACACAATAAATGCTGCAAATTATTTTTCCCCCAGGGGACAATAGTCACAGTTATTATGCCAGTTTACAGATTCCAGGTGCCAAATTCCACAGCATTTTTGGCTGAGCTGTGTGGGTTTTATGCAATTTGTATCTGTCTAATGGAGATGAAGCATTATGAAGCTGTAACTCTCTGCCACTCTCAAACCTATTTACCAAATGAAGCCCTTTCCCCTACAATTATTTTAGTCATGCATATCATTTTAGTATTCATTAATGGGGGGCTTTCTTGACACATTTTTATGGGCACTGACTAAGTGAAAAAAGAAAACACCCTACAGAATAAAACCTCCTGTTTTTTACTTATTCACAACAGAAACTAGAAAGCTTGTAGCCTAGTATACCTCTGCCATGTGCACCAGCTCATTACATAATCATCTATTTTACAGTTTTTCCAATTCCCTTGAGTATAATATGTTAGGAAATATTTCATGAACTTATATGAGTCTATACTTAAAATTAGTTCACCTGTTTATCCAATGAATACGTTACAATTATCTGAAAGTATTTATGTATTTATTTGTTTATTTATTTGAGATGCAAATCAAATGTGTGATGATGAATATATTGCTAAGTAGCACAGACCGTTTGAAACTCTATTCTCATCATTATCATTACTAGCACTCCCTGCCAAATAGTGTACCGTGTCATACATACACAGTGAAACACACTACAGGTTGGTTATATTGATTATGATCTTATATATAAATACATGCAGGGATTTTATTTTCTATAACAAATCATGAAATAAAGAATTGTTTTTACTTCTGCCCGCTACATTTTTAACCGTAAAATTTGCAAATAGAAATATCATAACTTATAAATAAATTGGTAATGGTAAATAAAGTATTTATTAAAGATAATCAATTATTTTTTCATTTCCCATTTTAATTACTTTATAACTTTCAGGGAACTACGTGAAACTAATACACAGACCAATTGTGTATATTATTATTATTATTATCATTATTATTAAAATTATTAATAATAATAATAATAATAATAATTACAATAATAATAACAGCTACAATAATAATAATCTTTTTTTTGTTGTTGTTAGAAATATTGGAGAATTTTGTTTGGATGTTTCCTTTGAATTTCCAGAAGTGGATAAATAAGTCCCCTTTGTATATAACTATAGCTCTTACAGGTGGGCAGAGCCTGACCTCTGAGTGAATGGAGTGAGAGGCAGGTGTACAGTTTGCATTCAGCTCTCAGCACTGGGAGCCCACATGAATACATACAGTAATCATAACCCTTATTGACATACTTGCAGGGCAAACACTGGGGAAGATATAGACAAAGGGATGAGGCAAAACAAACAAGCTTCTTGTAATCTCACTTAAAGTTTTTTTTTTTCTCTTAAAAAAAGAAAGAAAACACACACACAAAGTAGACACACGAGGGAATGCATGTATTGTAGAATAGTTGTGTTTGTCTCAGTTTCCCAGTCCTGCTAGTTTACTGACTTTGTTTTAATGTAAAGTCTGCCTTACTGATTGTCTCACTATGTATGTGACATCAGAGTTTTTTTATTACTTTATTTACTATATCAGTAATTGATGAATATATAGATCACTGCACCAGTTACTGTGAGCTGAATATTTAGTAGCTACTGAGCTCTCCCACTGCAGTAATACATAGAATAATAATATCCCTATGGTGAATAAACCTCATTATTCAGCTGATTGAAGCCATGCTAATAATAAATAAACAGTTTTTTAACCAGAGGTAAATTCGCCTCCTCCCACTCTCCAGTTATGCGGATTTCCCACTTTTTAGTGGAGCCTGTGTTGATTTGCTCTCTCTGGGGTTTAATAAACTGCTAGCAGAGGAAACAGTGTATGTCTCAAAAAGTAGTGCAATTCTGGTGATCACCACTATTCAATGTAAAATGTGAACGTTAATTAACCTTTTAGCTGCAAAATAGCATTGCCTATAACCCACTGCCTAGCAATAGGTTGCAGTCCAGTATGGCAGCCTTGGGGTTAAATTATGAGGGGGGGGAGTTAGGTTATAAAAGCTATTTTTGCAGAGCAGATCAGGCACTGGGCTCTTGGCCAAATCATCACTGTTCAAACGTTATCCTAAATTATACCAAAACCGCACTTTGAGGAATAATTTGCCAGTAAAGGAAGCTGTTTCAAACCACATGTAAAGAGTTGGAGCAGAAAATCTTGTGTTAAGAGACCTTGTGAACCATTCATTTAATGCAAGAACTAGACTAAGAAAATACACAGTGGTTGTTTTTTTTTCTTTCAGCTCAGGAACATTATCCACTAGGATTTCGTTCCAGTCTAAACGGAGAAATGTCAAATGTAACATGTTAGTAATTGTATTAATTTGTATGATGCCTGGTTATCATATATATGTAACATGTTAGTAATTGTATTAATTTGTATGATGCCTGGTTATCATATATATGTAACATGTTAGTAATTGTATTAATTTGTATGATGCCTGGTTATCATATATATGTAACATGTTAGTAATTGTATTAATTTGTATGATGCCTGGTTATCATATATATGTAACATGTTAGTAATTGTATTAATTTGTATGATGCCTGGTTATCATATATATGTAACATGTTAGTAATTGTATTAATTTGTATGATGCCTGGTTATCATATATATGTATATCAGAACTGACCTTATGCAGCTGCATTTGGTATAAAATGTTACAATATTTAGAGACATTTTGGAGCAGGCTATTGTCATTTTTAAAGCAATATTTGTGAAACAAAAGTAAACAAATACATATTAGCCCGGTATAGTGGCAGTATTTTATATACAGTTACAAGGATTGAACCTCTATTCTTGTGTATGCACAGCTGAAAACCAATATTAGGCAAGTTTATTAGTGTAGTTTATTTATTTACAATTTAGGTTAATTTTTAGCCATCTCAATCCTTTAGACAAATCTCAAGGATAACCAAAATGATTAGAAAACTGCGCTTCTGTACTCATTACCAACATGTAACCTTAGATTCTACGCCCCATTCTTATAAAGCAAAAAAAAAACAATAAAAAAAATAAAAAACTTCAGAACAAATGTGGACATAAAATTCAGGAGATCTGAATATCATATTCGGGATTAACATGGGTTCTGTTCTATATGAAAAGCAAAATATAAACACCAAGTAAAAAATACCTAATTATATATTTTACACAAAACATTTTTTGGCACAAAATATGAACTAAGTCGTCCTGTAATGTAAAGTTATTAATATTTTTAAAGCCTAAAATTATTTTCTTTTCAAATATTAAATATAACTTTTACAAAACACCAGATTTTTTTATTTTTACAAACGCCAAGGTTACAAATTTAATAAAGAACACAGCACTAAAATTACGTGATCAATATATATTTATTATGTGTGAAATATGCCCCACTAACAATATTTATTACATAGAACACCCATGGAATTTTGATTTTCTTTCTCTAATTTGATTTGTATTGCGCTATATATATATATATATATATATATACATATATAAATAAATATATAAATGTATATATATATATAGATAGATATAGATATATATATATATATATGTAAAAATGGATATATACACAAACATTAAAATGCTAACAAAAATATATATAATAATATAATAAAGTCATTCTTAAATATATGATTTATGTTAAAATGTATGTAATTATTTTGTATGTGGTGAATGTAATGTTTTCTAGAATTTACTGATCGCTTCATCACTCCAGCTTTCCTGAATACATTAATGTTTATAAGGGCTTAACATATCGAATATAAGGTCACAAATAATTAACAGTAGACAATTCCCTACTTGCGCATAAAAATCTTTGCTTATATTTCATTTCCCCTTTGCCAAATACAACATTTAAGGGCAAAAGCTACAGCTAAGTATGTACTACACTGACACAGCCCCCCAAACCCCCAATTGATTTGGTATTTTACCAAAATGTAAAAATCTACATAGAATTCTGCAATAAATGTTTTTTTTTTTTACTTTAAATTGAGCAAACACCTGTAATTTTGCAACTCTGAATTAGCAAAAGATACACTTTGATAAATATATGACAATAAATATATCAGTAGAGATTGGAAATTGCAAAAGAAATGTAATTTGTTAAATCCACATACTAGGTGAATTTCTATCAGGTTAATCAAAGGTAAACCTTTGTATAAATATATGAAAATAATAGCAATAATAATGATGATGATGATAATTATTATTATTACTACAAAATAACCTTTGGGTTGTGACTTACTAAATTAGGAATTTGTTTTATTTCTTGTAAGATCTAGCAGTATTCTTAAGCTAAGGATGTCATAAGGAGAGGCTGTGTCCATCTCTCTGCATTACCTCACAGCTACTAATTGTCCTGCTTTACTCTGGAGCTCTAATGTTGGGGGTCTTGGGGCCAACATGCACCATCTGCGTTTTAATGAGTTACTTCATTTGCCAACAGTAATTTTCCTACAATAAGCCAAGTCTCGTCTGATCTTGCGACTACAAGAAACACAAATGTTATCCACAAAAGTTGATCTTTTTAAAATCTATTTTCATAAAACCATTTGAAGCTGAATTCCCTAAAAAAATCGTCTTGATAAATCTAAAGAGTAAACTAATTTACTAAGCCCAAAAATACAGCAAGTTCGTTGAGTTGATGATGTACTTAAAGGGACATGAAACCCAATTTTTTTTCTTTCATGATTTAGAAATAAAATTCAATTTTAAACAACTTTCTAATTTACTTCTATTATCTAATTTGCTTCATTCTCTTGATATCCTTTGCTGAAAAGCATATCTAGATAGGCTCAGTAGCTGCTGATTGGTTGCTTCACATAGATGCCTTGTGTGATAGGCTCACCCATGTGCATTGCTATTTCTTCAGCAATTGATATCTAAAGAATAAAGCAAATTAGATAATAGAAGTAATTTGGAATGTTGATTAAAATTGTATTCTCTATCTGAATCATGAAATAAAAAATGTGCGTGTAATGTTCCTTTAATTTGGGTTAGGAATAGACCTGGGTTAGGATGTTGGCTTTGTATCATTTTATGGATCAATTGTTTTTTGATTGTTTATTGTATTCATTAAAGGAATGCAAAAGTGTGATTTTCTTATATTTTTAACTGGCATCCTACAACAAAACAGAAATTCCAAAGTTCTTCTGAATAAACATAAATCCAGCAGTATTGTTAACTCTTTCAGCTTAGGACAAAAGATAGATGATGTAAGTGGTCCCCTGATGGGAAAAAAAAGATGCATTTTGTCTTTCCAATGCACTCATTTTCAAATGTTTTGTTACATTCTTTCATTTATGGTTTCACTGTTATCATTTTTTATGTATTGTCAAATTGAAAAAAAAAATGGAGGCATTTCTCTCATGCTGAAAATGGAAATCTATCTAATTGAGTCGTTTTTGGAAGGTAATTTTCTTCAAATGAATTGACAGCAATGTTTTTGAGAAGTTCTCATGTAGGAGAAAGGGAGTTTCAACTCTGCAATTAACAGGGAGGTAGGCAGTAAAACCAGCACTTCACAGGAGCGGAAGTTCTCTTGAAGTTTTTTGGTGATGTGCCATTGGCTGGTCCCATTCATTATGGAAGACTAGACAATATTTGATATGTTATGACATGAACACTCAATTAGATCACTGAGTACAAATACTCCAATCAGTGGCTTGATGCTAAGCAACCCTCTTAAGGTCTTGCACAAGGTCACAGCCTGTGACACATCAAATCAAAATCAATGTAGAAAAAGTAAGGATTTTCCTTAATCAAACCATAAGAACTCCTGTTCAAAAAAAGCACACTCTATGAACAGCAAGATGGTCTGAATTTGTCAAATTAATTGTATTTCTTTATATAAAGTAAAAATGATTTCAAATATGTTAGATTAGATGTTTCTGATCTAATCTACAGCTGATTATTATGAGATATAATAGACGTTAATATTACACTGGTATGTGCCATTTAAGGAAGATCAAACCTCACAAATTAGGCCCACATAGGTAGGGATACAAACCAAATATTGATCTTGAAAAATGCACTAGAAATAGATTTCAAGAACTTTTAAATCAAGTGAAATATAAATCACAGAGTTGCCATGGAATAATTAATATTAACAATTATTTAACCAGCAGGTATAGTACATTTCTTACTTCAAAGTACATTTCACCAGGATAAAAAAAAAAAGAAATAGAAAATTATAATTCACGTGATAAGTACAATTGTTAGAACAAGATTTTCAGGTAAAAAAAAAGTGCTTTGATTTGAGGGCAAACCATACCCAATGTAAGCTTCTCCACATTTTCTTTGCAAGATAAAGGATGTTTCCCTGTAGATCAAAAAGGAAGCCCTTTGGGCAAACAAGTCTCAACTTTGTATTTTTTTTTATTGAAGCTGGGACTAAATAACCAGCTCATATAACTACAAAGAAACCATGTGGCTTTTCAAAGCTTAGTTTTGTCTTAAAATCAACATAAAAATTTAGTAAGTTTAATTTACTCTTTAGAACTTTCAACAGTTAATGAACCCGCTGACAAAGTTGAACTTTTGATTTTTGTTGTACCTTAGGCTGACTGGGACAGGTTGTATTTGAGCATTTTTTTTTTTATTTTTATTTTTTTGCTTGGACTGCAAAAAGGAGGAGTGGGCAGCTAAATAATTTACAGCCTTCATTAATGGTCTGTTAATTAGTCTGCCTTTAATGACTTACAAAAATAAAGCAGATGTAGTGTCCCATTTTATAACTTGAATTAAAACATAACCAACTTTCACTGTACTCAGATAGCTATGCAAACAGAAACAGCCACTTAAAAAATCCCCTAAGGTTATCAGGCTGTGCACCTACAAGGGGGATAAAGAAACACAGGGATCTTATAAAGAAGTGGCCCGGGGATATTTAAAGGGAATCTTTGTTGACAAATGTTATATCCCTGTTCATCCTTTATGTTATTTAATGGGAGTGATCTACAAGAAATACAAATGACCTTCTCATAAATCATGTTAACAGTGCAGTTAATGCTTTAAGCATCATGTATCTGCATAGGGGAAGGAGTTCACACGAATTATACTTTAGGGACCCGAACTATCCAACACAGGAATCCAAAACAGAGAATTTCTTTCTTTTTGTTTATTTGCCCCAGAGATTTCAGATATTCAGTTTGAGGGGTGTTGCTAAGGCACATTAAAAATGTAAATGCTGGTTTAACCCCTTGAATACCAGAGACGACTACAAAGCTTTGAATGTGTGTTCTCTAATAGACAAGCTGTAATATTTGGATTTACTGTATTTACAGACAAAATAAAACGTTTTCTAATTGTGTTCCTTTTAGACAACTAGTAATCTCCGCAAGGGACTGGTTCCCAGCACAGTTGATATTACTGCAGGTAATCAGGATAAAGTCCCTGCGATAAGATATGGTTCAGTTAGCAAATGTTTGTCTCAATTCAGACTGAACTCCTTATTTACTTTACAGCTGGATTAGATAAAGTTAAACTTCTTTCTCTAAAATGAGATACTCTATACAAATTCGTATTGTTACTCCCAGTAGAAATCTCATTGTTTCTCTTTATCACAGAACAGTGGCAGAACATGATTGTTTTTGCATTGACACAATTTTAATCTTCTTATCAACACCTAGACTTGAAATGACCAGTAATTATTTATCACACAAGCACCTTCAGCTGCATTTAACATTAAAATGTCAAGTCCAAAACTGCTTTGCAAACTAATACATATTCACACACACACTGTATCACTCAAAACCAGCACACACATCTTAGTTACAGAGAAACACACATTACTTTCTACCTATCATCTATCTATCTATCATCTATCTATCTATTTATCTATCTATTTATCTCTATCTATAAATCTATCTATCTCTTATCTAATCTATCTATCTATCTATCTATCTATCTATCAATCTCTCTCTCTCTTGTCTATCTATCTTAAATCTATCTCTCCTATCTATCTATCTATCTATCTATCTATCTATCTATCTATCTATCTATCATCTATCTATCTATCTATCTATCTATCTATCTATCTATCTATCTATCAATCATCTATCATCTATCTATCTCTATCTAATAATCTATCTATCTATCAATCTATCTATCTAATCTCTCTCTAATCAAAGTATCTCTCTCTTTGTGTATCTATCTATCTATCTATCTATCTATCTATCTATCTATCTATCTATCTATCTATATATATATATATTCACCTCTCTTCTATCTATCTATCATCTATCTATCTATCTATCTATCTATCTATCTATCTATCTATCTATCTATCTATCTATCTATCTATATCTATCTATCTATCTATCTATCTATCTATCTATCTATCTATCTATCTATATCTATCTATCTATCTATCTATCTATCTATCTATCTATCTATCTATCTATCTATCTATCTATCTATCTATCTATCTATCTATGTGTATATATATCTATATGACTAAATAAGTGCATGTATGAATGATGATAATGGAATAATGGATATAGACCGATTAGCTTTCTCACCTCGACGCCTGTCCACGAAGCTGGTAATAGTGTTGGCAGACTTAGATGACTGGAACAAGCTGGCATTGATCCCAAGTTTCTCAGCCATAGAAAAAGTCCTGTATATAGACATCATGTATTCATGGGGTACCACGGGCACTGCCCGGCCTGGCTCCTGGCTATCTATGGGTGGCACCTTGCCCTCTCTAGGCTGCCTTATTGCTGCCCTGCTCTGCAGGCTGGAGGGGATGGATGCCTGCTGGAAGCATGGGATATCCAGCAATAAAAGGCAGAGCAGCAGGGCAGCGGGGATAATACTCCCGTGGGCATCCATGGCAGCAGACTTGGCTCCAGTAGAGGTGCGCTGGGCAGTGCTGGGCAGCGCGGTCCTTCTCAGGCGATTCTCACTCAGGCTCTGCTTCAGCTGCGGGTGAGGAGCCCCTGAGCCAGGCTCGGGCACGCCCCCTGGTGCACGCCCTGTGACTGCAGGCTGGACCGCGGTCTGAGCAGCAGAGCAAGAGAGGTCATCACAAGCAGGGAGAGGGCGAGAGGACGGGTAAGCTGAGGGGGGCAGTGCTGCTGGGTACTGAGGGGCTTCCGTCTGATCTTATGGGTGACAGATGACACGGACTAAGTTACTGCAGCTATTGTGTCACTCACACTACTGCCTGTACTGTGACAATGCTGGGGCTGTAAAGTGTAACATTATACAATATAAGCACCACTAGTGGGTATATTAGATTATAAACTAACAACTTGTGATATAAAACATGCTGTTCATTTATTAATTTATATAGTTCATAACCATGGGGTATAATGTTATCCTTTATAATTATTTATATACAGCCCCCTATAATTTAATGGTGGATTTTATAGAAATAAATCTTCATGTGTTATCTAAACATGTTATATACACGTGTCTGCTAGTTTTACCTGTTATTTCACATGCATAATTATTTAAACAATAATTCAAATTAACACCTCAAGTTTTGCAAATTAACACATATTGTGATTTTTTTCATATATATCTACATCAAGAGTATTGCAAATTGCCTTCATACAGAGGTGAAGTAGAATCATTAATGATAAACAAAATGCACCTTATATCACTTTCCTTTCAAAGTAAATGGTCTCAAAAGTAACCTTTTCTCTATTATCTATCTATCTATCTATCTATCTATCTATCTATCTATCTATCTATCGATCTATCTACTATCTATCTATCTATCTATCTATCTATCTATCTATCTATCTATCTATCTATCATCTATCTATCTCTATCTATCATCTATCTATCTATAAAAATACATATTTTTTTGTGAGGCATGTTCCTTTCTATAAATGAAGTAGTGGAATATCTGTTAATTAGCCAGTTGGTGATTAGGCCTGCAGCCCAATTTCCCTTGCTAATTAGTGATGTCGCAAACCTAAAAATTTGGGTTTGCGAACGGAGAACTCGAACTTCCACAAAAGTTTGCAAACCAGCGAACCGGGCGAACCGCCATAGACTTCAATAGGCAGGCGAATTTTAAAACCCACAGGGACTCTTTCTGGCCACAATAGTGATGGAAAAGTTTTTTCAAGGGCACTAACACCTGGACTGTGGCATGCCGGAGGGGGATCCATGGCAAAACTCCCATGGAAAATTACATAGTTGATGCAGAGTCTGGTTTTAATCCATAAAGGGCATAAATCACCTAACATTCCTAAATTGTTTGGAATAACGTGCTTTAAAACATCAGGTATGATGTTATATCGATCAGGTAGTGTAAGGGTTACATGTAAGGGTTACGCCTGCTTCACAGTGCACAGTGTAGGTGATATACCTGCCCTGACCATGCTTTGCAGACCAGGGGCGCAATCCGATATAGATCGTAGTTTGCGGCGCAAGCGAGGGAACCCCCGCCGCCCGTAGTTTCAGCTCGCAACTTGAGCTATCCCATATACGGCGCCGTCAGAGGCTAAAGTGCCGTAAGTCTGACAAACCAGCGATGTCCAGAAATCTTCGTAAATACAAATTTCTGGAGTCGCCAGTGACTTACAGCACTTTAGAAACTGCCGGCGCCTACAAAACCTGACTAAGTTCTAAAATCACCCGTACTGTCTAACACGCCTCCCAAACATAGCCCGACACGTCTAACCCTCTATCCGCTATCCCCCCTCACTATCCTAACAATAAAAAATGTATTAACCCCTAAACCGCCGTTTCCGGACCCCGCCGCCACCTAATAAAGTTATTAACCCCTAAAACCGCCGCTCCCGGACCCCGCCGCCAGCTATATTAAATCTATAACCCCCTAATGTGAGCCCCTACCCCGCCGCCATCTACCTTACCTAACCCCTAAAGTGAGCCCCTACCCTGCCGCCATATACCTTACCTACCCCCTAAAGTGAGCCCCTTACACCGCCGCCATCTACCTTACCTACCCCCTAAAGTGAGCCCCTTACACCGCCGCCATCTACCTTACCTACCCCCTAAAGTGAGCTCCTACCCCGCCGCCATCTATTTTAAAAATATTAACCCCTAATTTAATCCCCCTACACCGCCGCCACCTATATTAAACACATTAACCCCTAATCTAATCCCCCTACATCGCTGCCAGCTATATTAACTATATTAACCCTAATTATATTAGGGTTAATATAGTTAATATAGTTATTATATTATATATATTAACTATATTAACCCTAATTATATTAGGGTTAATATAGTTAATATCATTATTATATTATATATATATTAAGTATAATAACCCTATCTAACTCTAACATCCCTAACTAAATTCTTATTAAAATAAATCTAATTAATATTAATATTATTAATTAAAATATTCCTATTTAAATCTAAATACTTACCTATAAAATAAACCCTAAGATAGCTACAATGTAATTAATAATTACATTGTAGCTATTTTAGGGTTTATATTTATTTTACAGGCAACTTGGTATTTATTTTAACTAGGTACAATAGCTATTAAATAATTAATAACTATTTAATAGCTACCTAGTTAAAATAATTACCAATTTACCTGTAAAATAGAATAGGGGTATGTGGGTGGTGGGTTGTAATGTTGGGGGGTGGTATTGTGTTTTTTTTTTACAGGCAAAAGAGCTGTTTTCTTTGGGGCATGCCCCGCAAAAGGCCCTTTTAAGGGCTGGTAAGGTAAAAGAGCTGTTAACTTTTTAATTTAGAATAGGGTAGGGATTTTTTTTTATTTTGGGGGGCTTTATTATTTTATTAGGGGGCTTAGAATAGGTGTAATTAGCTTAAAAATCTTTTAATCTTTTTTATTTTTTGTAATTTAGTGGGGGTTTTTTGTAATTTAGTTTAGTTTATTTAATTGTATTTTAGTTTAGATATTTGTAGTTTATTTAATTTATTGATAGTGTAGGTGTATTTGTAACTTAGGTTAGGATTTATTTTACAGGTAAATTAGTAATTATTTTAACTAGGTAGCTATTAAATAGTTATTAACTATTTAATAGCTATTGTACCTAGTTAAAATAAATACCAAGTTACCTGTAAAATAAATATAAACCCTAAAATAGCTACAATGTAATTATTAATTACATTGTAGCTATCTTAGGGTTTATTTTATAGGTAATTATTTAGATTTAAATAGGAATATTTTAATTAATAATATTAATATTAATTAGATTTATTTTAATAAGAATTTAGTTAGGGATGTTAGAGTTAGATAGGGTTATTATACTTATATGTATATGTATATATATATATATATATATATATATATATATATATATATATATATATATATATATATATATATATATATATATATATATATATATATATATATATATATATATATATAATATAACGATATTAACTATATTAACCCTAATATAATTAGTGTTAATATAGTTAATATAGCTGGCGACGGTGTAGGGGGATTAGATTAGGGGTTAATGTGTTTAATATAGGTGGCAGCGGTGTAGGGGGATTAAATTAGGGGTTAATATTTTTAAAATAGATGGCGGCGGGGTAGGAGCTCACTTTAGGGGGTAGGTAAGGTAGATGGCGGCGGGATAGGGGCTCACTTTAGGGGGTAGGTAAGGTAGATGGCGGCGGGGTAGGGGCTCACTTTAGGGGGTAGGTAAGGTAGATGGCAGCAGTGTAAGGGGCTCACATTAGGGGGTATGTAATGTAGCTGGTGACAGTGTAGGGGGATCACATTAGGGGGTTATACTTTAAATGTATGTGGCGGTGGGGTCCGGGAGCGGCGGTTTAGGGGTTAAATACTTTATTAGGGATTGCGGCGGGGGATCGCGGTTGACAGGTAGATAGACATTGTGCATGCGTTAGGTGTTAGCTTTTATTTAGCAGGTAGTTTAGGGAGTTATGGGGCTCCAATAGACAGCTTCTAGGTTACGCCGTATATAGGATATCAAATCCGCGCAAAATTCGGCGTGGGCCCCAGGTATCAGTGGTCAGATGGACCCTTGCCCTAACACTGTGTGCCAGACATGCCATTATAGTAGACTTATATGGCTTTGGCGTTGCTTTTTGGTAATTAGAAGGCTGCTAAATGCCACTGCGCACCACACGTGTTTTATGCCCAGCAGTGAAGGGGTTAATTAGGGAGCATGTAGGCAGCTTGTAGAGTTAATTTTAGCTTAAGTGTAGTGTAGTAGACAACCTCAAGTATTGATCTAGGCCCATTTTGGTATATTTCATGCCACCATTTCACCGCCAAATGCGATAAAATTAAAAAAAAACTTAAATTTTTTCGCAATTTTAGGTTTCTCACTGAAATTATTTACAAACAGCTTGTGCAATTATGGCACAAATGGTTGTAAATGCTTCTCTGAGATCCTCTTTGTTCAGAAATAGCAGACATATATGACTTTGGCGTTGCTTTCTGGTAATTAGAAGGCCGCTAAATGCTGCTGCGCATCACACGTGTATTATGGCTAGCATTGAAGGGGTTAATTAGGTAGTTTGTAGGGAGCGTGCAGGGTTAATTTTAGCTTTAGTGTAGAGATCAGCCTCCCACCTGACACATCAGACCCCCTGATCCCTTCCAAATAGCTCCCTTCCCTCCCCCACCCCACAATTGTCCCCGCCATCTTAAGTACTGGCAGAAAGTCTGCCAGTACTAAAATAAAAGGTTTTTAAATGTTTTTAAAACCTCCCTGATCCCCCCCCAAAACAGCTCTCTAACCCTCCCCATCTGCCTTATTGGCGGCCATCTTGTGTACTGGCAGCTGTCTGCTATTCTTTCACAGTCAAAAAAGTTTTTTTTTTTTAAATGTACACTACTGTTACACCAGATATGAGTGGTGGCATTGGGCAAGTGGGCACAGTATACGTTGTGAGCCTGACACACACACTGACAGGCAACTGCAATTAGATTACACAGGAAAAAAAAAAAAAAGCAGACTGATGTTCTATTCCTTAAAAGGGCTTTTTGGGGTGCTCTCCTTACAGCAGAGATCAGATGAGTCCTTCAGGACTGTAGTGGACACTGAATACACTAGCCTAGCTATAAATTTCCCTATTAAATCAGCAGCAGCTACACTGTCCCTCCTCTCACTAAGAATGCAGCTTCCAAATGAATCTAAAATAAATGCTGTCCAGGAGGTGGGCGGGTCTGAGAGGGAGTGTTTGCTGCTGATTGGCTGTAATGTGTATTCTGACTGTGAGGTACAGGGTCAAAGTTTACTCAATGATGACGAATAGGGGGCGGATCGAACATTGCATATGTTTGCCCGCCGAGGCAAACGCGAACATGCTATGTTCGCCGGGAACTATTCGCCAGCGAACAATTCGCGACATCACTATTCCTAATAGCTTCAAAATGAAAACAGGACAGCTTTAACTTGATTCAATTTTTTTTAAAAAACAAATAAGTTTAAATCGAGCTATTTCAAATGCATGATAGAATTTTTTTTGTTTAATTTTTCTGTCACATGAATCCAAGTTCTTGCTCTCCTTTCCAGCTCCATTTACAAATGGCAAATCAACCTGTAGACTGTAAGCTCTCAGTCCCCTCTTCTTCCTGTACTAGATCTGTATAGTCTCTTATGTTTTTGTATCTTATCACAAACCCTTGTCATTGTATACCTCTATCTCTGTACCCAGCGTTATGGAATTTAGCCGTGTTACACAAATAATAATAATAATAATAAATGGAAGAGCTGCACATGTTCAGCTCATGATTTGTTGAACACTTGTGCTATCTGAAGCAGTAGGGTATAAACACGAAGGTGAACAGTTGCCATACAACAATTCTTCCTAATTTCATCTTTGTGGTGAAAAAAACAAAGCAAATAAAAACCCAATCAGCATCATTAGTGCCGATTCAGCACCTGGGTAGCGCATGCTGATTGGTGGCCAAATTTATGGATTAAGCACATAGTTTATGCAAACAAAATTGCAGTATTGAAATGTTCTAACATCTGAGCATCTTCTTTTGACACCTTTATGTCCCTTTAATGCCAGCATTTAAGTTCCGACTTAAACATTAAAAAGCATATCAATTTCAAATTTAACAAATTATATTTTATTATAATATTATTTATTATTATGTTATGTTATTATTCCGGGGGGGGGGGAAGGATTTTAGTTTCTAAATTTCCTTGCTTTAATATTTTAATGCAAACATAAACTCTGGCATTAACGGGACAGTAAAGTCAAATTAAACTTTCATGATTCAGATAGGGCATTCCATTTTATACAGCTTTCCCTTTTACTTTTATTATCAAATTTGTTTTTGTTTTCTTGGTATTATTTGTTGAAGGCTAAATCTAGTTAGGTTCATAGGCTGATTTCTAAGCCCTTGAAGGCCACCTCTTAACTCAGTGCATTTTATTAGCTTTTCACAGCTAGACAGTGCTAGTTCAAGTGTGCCTTATAGATAACATTGTGCTCACTCCCAATAAGTTATTTATGAGTCCGCACTGATTGGCTAAAATGCAAGTTTGTAAAAAAAAAAAAAAAAAAAAAAAAACACTGAGATAAGGGGGCAGTCTGCAGAAGCTTAGATACAAGGGGCGCAATCAAATATACAGCGCAGGTTTCGGCACAAGCGTGGAAACCTACGCTGCCCGTAATTTCACCTCGCACATTGGGGTATTACATATACTGCGCTGTTAGATGCTAAACTGGCGTAAGTAGGACAAACTGGCGATCTTCTGAAATGTGCGCAAATACACATTTTAGTTGTCGCAAGTAACTTACGCCAGTATTTTGTCCACGGAAAGTGTCAATAAAGAGTAGTTTTATGCAAAACGTAATTATGCTATTCAAAATTCATATATAAACCCATGCGCAGCCGCCATTTTCTTCAGTGTGTTTGGATTGTTCTTTGAGTTACAGCTCACTACAGTGGAGGAGGATTAGTCAGAGTAGAGAGAGAGGCGCAAACAGAGCAGTTAGTTAGGTCGCATTGTTGTTTGATTAGGCTTGTACACTTACACATATTTTTACATATTGCACACATTTTGCATACATACATATACAAAACACACCACACTTTTTTTTCTAACACCTCACACATTTTATTTCAATTTTACAGTGTGATAGGCTGAGTGTTTGGTTGTGATTGTGTGTGATTGAACTGGGAGTGAGTGTGAGTGTGTGTAGTGTGATTTAGTGTGAGGATGGCAGGGAGAGGTAGGGAGGAGGGGAGGAGGGGAGAGGAGTGGCAGGGAGAGGAGTATTGGAGAGGACAGGAGGAGCAGTGGGGTCCCCGTCATGGAGTAAGTGGATTGGGGAGAGGTAGAGCTAGAAGGGATAATGGTAGGGGAGATGCCCGAGAGCCCCAGAGACCAGGCACATCTAGGAGAGGGACAGAGGGTGCACATGTGGACAGAAGGGGGGAGGAGGGAGAGGATAGGGAGGAACCCACACCAGGGACATCACAGGGAGGAAGCCATGAGAGGTTGAGATGTCCCAATTTCTCATTTGAGGAAAATGTTGCCCTAGTCCAGGCCATCATGGACAATTACAGTGCCCTCTTCGGGCAGGAGAAGGGCAAAGGCAGTGCCAAAAGGAGAAAAATGGCATGATTGGTGGTAGAGGATGCCGTCAACAGTGTGGCCCCGCAGAGGAGGACTGTTGAGGGCATGAAAAAGCGGTGGAATAACTTCAAGAGGCGGGTCAAAGAAAAGATGGGGCATCCCTGGACATAGAGTATAACTCCTGGCAGGAGATGATATGCAGGTCCCTGAGTATCACAGCAGTCCGTGGACTTCCAGGGGCTCATGACTCAGGGGCTGCAACCACAGCACATCATGCTGGTGAGTAACATCCCACACACCAGTATTATATGTATTTGAGATATAGCATCCTTTAATATCACACATTCATGTACACAATGAGGAGTATGGTATTTGGCCTACTAACAAAAAACATCTACAATTATATTTGACATTAATGCTACTTAACACAATGCAATTCATGATATGAGGTGGAATAGTGCAATACTAACATGTCTCAGAGTAACACAGGCCACAAGCCACATGTAGAGTTTCAGCAAATGGACACTATAACAATCACAATACTTTTAGCTCAATAAAGCAGGTTCTGTACCTACATCAGGCTAAAGTAAATTGTGTGGCCATAGTGTCACTTAAAGAACACATTTTTTCCATCATTGACATGTACACATAACTATTGTATGAAACACATACCTGTATAGTGCGCATATTCAAATCCCTCATAGAACAAATCACAATGTGCACATGCATGTTATAGAGTTTGACATGAGAATCAGTATAGGCCCTAGCATGTATCAATGTACATTGTATGCCCACATGGACATATATCTGACTGTACTAATCCCTCTCATCATTTGACTCCTCCACAGAACCTCCTGTCATGAGGATACAAACAGGCATGCCACCACCACCACCACCACCACCAGTCTTCAGGCAACCACATGAACAGTATGCTCCCAGACATGAGCATGGTTGGATGGCTTCAGTTGAGGACCCGGGAGTGATGCCACCACCATTGCCATATGACCCCTGGCAAGATTCCTGGCCAGAGGAATATTCTTATTTTGGCTTTGAGGGGGAGCCAAGACAGCCACAAAGGTTCCATGTATTTACCCCCCCCCAACACAATCTCATGGCAGTCATGGCTTTTACCAACAGACTATGTCACAAGAAGTGACAACTGGACAGGCTGAGTGGTCACACACAGGTCATCAGTGGGACTATCAATCAATCCCGAGAGCTCCACCATCCTCATCACTTGGGCGAGCTCCACCATCTACAGATGAAAATATAACAGAAAGTACTCAAGCACCAGCAGATGCAGCTGAACCTGCCCCACCAGAACCAGCAGATGCAGCTGAACCTGCACCTCAAGCAACTAGAAGCCCTGCTGCTCAAGAGCCTGTGGATGCATTGTATTCTCCCCTGGGTGAGGAATACATTGCACTCCAGAGGAGGCTCATAACAAGCTCCAAGAGCAGATAAAGAGGCCAAGAGACGTTCCACAGGAGCCAAGAGAGGTTCTTCAGGAGCCAAGAGAGGTTCTTCAAACGTAGCATAGAGCTGCAGAGGGACATGGCAGCATCATTAAGTGGAAGTGTTTAAAACCAGTCACAGATGATGCGAATTCTGTCTGATATGCAGATGCAGATGTACAATAGATGGCGAGAACAAAATCAACTCTTGGGTGTGTTGGTTGAGCACTTTACACACCAGCAGGACACTGCCTCCAGCCTATCATCTGTGGCCAGCACACCAGCAGAAACATCAGAATCTTCTCAAACCAAGAGAACAAGGAAATCCACTAAGTCACCTCAGCTCCCTCATCCAAGAAGCCTAAAAAGAAATAAATATTCTTGAGGCGGAGCGAACGGCTAACCAAGATGGCCACACCTTACTAATGCTCTTATTACAAGCCGGGTGCTAAAAAGAATATACATACCCTAATCAGCTAAATCATAAGTTCTGTCTACACTGGCTTGCATATGAAATTAAGCGGATCATGAAAATACTTTTTGTTGTTCCGTTGGCAGTTGCTCGTATAAGCGAGTGAGGAAGCGGCATAACACAGCGTGACAGGACTCTGAGCTACGAGCTGTGACGCAGCTTCATATCCAGCATCTTCAGTGCCCCATCGGCAAAGGATTGCATGAGCTGGCATAGGCTGTCTTCTCGGACAATTAAAGGACATAAGGGGTAAGCAATTATCACGCCACTACACCCCTATACCTGCCTAACATCACTGCAGCCCACCGGAAAGCCAACTCCCGCTCCAGTTTACACTAACTTTACAGTACATAACAGAAGTTTTTAGGAGAGAGGCTGTACTCACATACCCCAAGGTAGATCCTATAAGGGTACGATCATTTATGGGACTTGAAATAGACAGCGGCTGACACTTCATCACACCTCTATCAGGCACCGGAGGACTGGAGTTCCGCTCCGGTGCATATACCATTAAACACCAGCACTGTCGGAAGTGTCACTAACAAGGAAACGGCATCCATCTCAAACATTAAAGTTTACCCTCACAAGCCACTATAAAGCTCACATCCTACACCCACAAATCTAATCACAACAACAAGATCCTGAAATTGGCGGAACGAGTCGGAGAGGGATTTTTGTGAGATTGACTTGCTGACTTTATGCACTAATACATATACCAACAATTAAAGACATGGTTCATCCTCTGGATTAACTTTTGCCATTACCCTGGTGTTGTTACTTCTGCCCCTCCCTTATCAACCGGAGACCATCTATAACTGTGTCCTTGGGCCAAATTACATTGCAACCGCATAGCAGTGATCCAATACTCGCTGCCTTTGCTTGCTGACTTTAATGGGAACTTGCTAATTCTTGACAAAAACACAGAAAGCCCCTCTCTCCCTCCATTTCCCGCTGTTCACCATGGCAGCGGGTCATATCCTCATCCCCTTTGCCGGCATCGCCCAGTGAGGGCATTTTCCCCTGGAGAGTGGGGCATATATAATGTAACTTTATTATAATATAATTCTATTATACCGGTATCTTCTGCAGATAGTGACCCCTGTTACTTGGCCTATACCTCTGCTATCTCACCAAAATGTCGCAAAGAAGAGGGACAAAGAATGACAAACAACACAAAACATCTCAGAAATCCCAGGAAGACATGCATGCTTTTTTCAGGCAATCAGAGAAATTTAAGCAAAAACCTGGGCCCCCTCTTGCACCTTCTAGTAACACAGATGACTTGGAGAACTCAGATATACCGAGAAGCCCATCTCCCACCATTCCTATGGCAGAGGCCGACTCACCCATTACTTATAAAGCTATGGAAGACCTGATAAACCAGGTCAAATCTTGTATAAGAACTGAGTGCGCAAACCTTAAAAAAGAAATGGGCGATTTAGGCCGAAGAGTCGATTCCTTGGAGGAACATGAATATGTCATTGCCCAAAAGATGGCGGAATTATCCTCCAAAGTCAAATACCAACAGCAGTATTCAATGGAATTGGAGGATAAACTGGATGACCTTGAAAACCGCACTAGACGCAACAACTTGCGGTTTCGGGGCATCCCCGAGTCAGTTCAAGGCGGCGAAATACAAGAGTTCCTACTAGGTCTTTTTGCTGAGATGACAGGCCCAGCTGAGGGTGAGCAATCTAATATTATCCTAGATAGAGCACATAGAGCTCTCCTCCCAAAACCAGCGGCTGACGCCCCGCCAAGGGACATCATTGTCCGTTTCCAAAATTATCAACAGCGGGAGGCAATTTATAATCAGGCCAAACAACAGCAAGCTGTGGTTTACCAAAATACTCGCATACAAATATTTCAAGATTTGTCCGCAAAGACTCTACAAAAGAGAAGAGACTTCTCGGCCCTGACCTCTCATTTGAGACAGCTAAAAGTTCCCTATAGATGGGGTTTCCCTACCTCAATAATTGCTACAAAAATGGCACCCGCCACGAATGCAGATCAATTTCGGAGGCCGAAAATTTCTGCACAACACTGGGCATCCCAACCCTGACCACAGAAGATAGACAACACATACGTCACACTCCTTCGGACCAGCTGGCCCCAAAACCACAAAGGAGACCTCTGTCAGATAACCAAGCCAGCCAATCTAAAAGACGACTAACAAACCCGACTACTTCAATAGAGGAAGACACACAACAACCTGGGTAAAACCGACATGTCTTTTCTTTTTGGCCTCAAATGTGCTAACGACATCTCTGAACCCAACTTATTCTGGAGAAGTTCACATGGTTCTGAGTTTTGAACATCTTGTCCACTCCTGAAACTTCAAAGATCTAAAGGACTGTGGCAAGTATAAAAGACACTGTTATAATACTGTTATGAACTTACCTACTAACTCTCCTAATTATAAAGTTTGACTAGCCTAGTCTACAACTATAAGCCTAGACCACATCTTGTTTAGAACTTACAAAAAGACACCAATATACAGCCAAGGCTTTATATGTAGGCTGCGGCCCATTGTTTATATTTTTTGTTTATTAAGCTTATACATATTGTTGAGTTAGTTTGACTGTGTATTCTTTGTTTTAGACAGTTAAAAATTACTGAAGTAATATGCTCACGGATATTGCTCTTGGCTGTAACCAGCTTTAAGTGATATTTATTAAAATAAGAAATACTTGGGAAAATATGCAATGCCTGATATATAGATATTCTATAAATGGGTATATAGCGATAATTGATCTAAAAACAAGCACCCGGCTTGTTCATCTGCCTTGATTGAATTTGTTCTTACAACTGTTACTGTTTTATTGTATTCTCCTTTTTTTTCTTTATCATACGTTTTGTGTGTTTTTTTGTTTTTGTTTTTTTTTTTAGCTTCTTTTTTCCTTTTTTCTCCTTTACTTATTCAACCTAAGACTACTCTCCCTTAACCCTTTTTTGTCACCAGGGTATTAAGGTTTGACACATATCTCCTAACTCTTTACACTCCCCTCCTCTTCTTCCCCCCTCCCTATTACCTTACCCTTTCTATCCCTATCCATACCCTCAAACCCCTCCAATCAGTACCCCGACAGGACACGACTCAAACACCTCTGCCTGCCCACCTCCTTTGCAGGAAACATCCTCTTTATTATCACCAATATCTAGCTTTTTGCACCTATCATGAACACACTGACAATAGCTAGTCAAAATGTGAAGGGGTTTCTCTCGGCAGAAAAACGCTCCATAGCTTTTTATGATTTCCATAAAAAAACATAGATTTTATTATGATTCAGGAAACCCATTTTAAAAAATGTAACGAACCTACATTAGCCACTCGATATTATGATAAACATTTTTTTAGCTTAGGCCCAAATAGGAAAAGTGGGGTATGCATCTCTGTTAAGAAGAATGTTCCTTTTGAACTTTTGCAGAAATACTCAGACGCGGAAGGTAGACTTTTGATTCTTGTTGGGCTGTGTTACGGCCGACCGATCACCGTAGCCAATATATACGCCCCTAACAGACCTACACCCTCCTTTTTCAGATCTGTAACTAATAAAATAATGGACATCTCCAAAGGCCCGATTATACTAGGTGGCGACTTTAATTTTACAATGACCCCTGCCTTGGACAACTCACAAGGCACATCATATCTCAGTAGCAACATGCGAAAAACAAACTGTGCAACACTACACTCTATCTCACTATTTGACACTTGGAGGATAGTTCACCCTACACAAAAGGACTTCACATTTTTTTCACACCCTAAGCACACATATTCGCGCCTAGATTATCTAATGTGAGACCAATCTTTTCTTACTGACTTGACACAATCTCGCATTCTCCACACACCCTGGTCAGATCACAGTATGGTATTATCCACCTTCTATTGGTCTACTAGACCCAAGAAATTCTTGAGTTGGAGACTAAACGACTCTCTTCTAACAAACCCAGAAATTCTAGAAGACCTGACTAAGGTGACAGACGAATATTTTCTAATAAATAGACCTGACGATACATCTGCCGTGAATAATTGGGAGGCATACAAATGTTACATTAGAGGACACCTAATCAAGCATGCCACTAAACTACGGAAATTAAAATCTGCCCAATTTTCCCTTCTTACCTCCAACCTTCACCAAGCTGATATGGCTCATAAAACTGACCCGACTTCGGCTCAAAAACTCTCCGATCTATCACTAGCAAGAGATAATCTTAACAAATATTTAACTTTAAATGCACACCTAAGAGCACTCACCTCCAAAGCTAAATTCTACTCTGAAAGTAATAAGGCTGGTCGCCTTCTAGCCAGATCGCTTAAAAAAAAGAGACTCAACTCCTTTATTAGGTCTATCAGGCACCCCTCAGGGAACCTGATGAACAAAAATGAGGATATCGCTAACTCCTTTGCCTCTTATTATTCCAAACTATATAACCTTGACCCCCACATATCCCAAGAAAAGCTTTGCAACATTGATAACTATCTAAAAACACTAGAGACACCAAATCTCTCGGACGAGGACAGACAATCCCTCGACTCCCCTATAACGCTTCAGGAAATAGCACTTACCATTAAAGCCCTCCCAAATGGTAAATCCCCAGGCCCAGACGGCCTAACAGCCAAATTCTTCCAACTGCTCCAGAACCAATTAGGCCCACCACTACATACCCTGTACACCTCAATAGACAAAGGAGAAACTTTTTCCCAATCCCTACTAGAAGCCCTTATAACGGTCATACCAAAATCAGACAAGCCACTCGACCAACCAAGTAGTTATCGCCCAATCTCCCTCTTGAATGTAGACATAAAAATTTATGCGAAAATAATCGCTAATCGCCTGAACAATATTCTACCGAATTTGATACACCCAGACCAGGTTGGATTTGTCAGAGGTAGAGAGGCCAAGGACAACACAATTAGAGTACTACACTCCTTACAGACCGCATATGAAGACAAAGTACCGCTCACCCTCTTATCAACAGATGCCGAGAAGGCTTTCGACAGGGTCAACTGGCACTTCATGTGGGGGGCCCTGTCGAAGTTTGGCTTCTCCACGACTTTTAAATCCCGAATCCAGGCCCTATACTCCAATCCACACGCAAGAGTTCAGATCAATGGTACAGCTTCCCAATCCTTCCCCATAACAAACAGAACCCGACAGGGCTGCCCGTTGTCACCATTATTGTTCGCCATCACAATTGAGACCCTAGCTATAAAAATTAGGGAAAACCCTGATATACTCGGAGTACAATATAAACATATAAATAAAAAATGTCTGCTGTTCGCAGATGACGTGATCTTCACACTCCAATCCCCATCCACGTCCCTCCCGGCTTTGATCCATACACTGGACGAATACGGACGAGTATCTGATTTCTCCATAAATATGGAGAAGTCTGGAATCTTGACGCTAAACGTGCCTACTCAGGATGTAGAATTTATAAAAACCCATACGAGATTTAGTCTGAATAACAAACAAATACTTAGGTCTTTTACTCCCTAGCACTCATCAGGAACTCTTCCAATGTAACTATGCTAAACTCCAGCGATCAGTGCAGGCCCTTCTTGAGAGTTGGCACAAACAAAATCACCTGTCCTGGATGGGAAGAGTCAATACCATTAAGATGATTATCATCCCAAAATACCTGTACCTTTTCCAAACATTACCAATGGCACTCCCCACTTCCTACCTTCAAACCCAACAAAGAATGATTAATTCATTTATTTGGTCCTATAAAAAACCTAGGGTCCCCCAAGACACTTTATTTCTCACCAAAGAAGATGGTGGACTAAATGTCCCTCATCTCCTGAACTACTATAAGGCCGTTCATCTCACTAGGGTGATCTCCTGGACCCGCTACAATCCCCCACCTCCATGGGTGCAAATTGAATGTGCCTTGCTGAAAACTACAACCATGAGAGATCTCCCTTGGCTCCCCAAGCCTCATAGACCACCACAAGCACACAAAAACTACTATGTTAAGACCACTTTAAACATATGGGATCACTTAATTAACCATAACAAAGGGATATCCACCCCTATCTCCCCGCTAACTCCTTTGCTAGGTAATCAGATATTTTTCCAACATACATCCTTTGTCCAGTCACACACCGCAACACACATGCAGAATCTGCCTATTTATACTCTACTAGATTCAGGAACACTCAAGGACAGAGCAACACTAATCAGTGAATTTGGTTCACCCTTTCACAATTGGTACTCATATTTCCAGATCCGACATGCACTCTATAACAGCACGTATAAACAAAATATACTCAGATCACTAACAATATTTGAACAGCTCTGCGCCAATCTTGAAATCCAGAAAAAACTTCTCTCAACAAGCTATAAATTGCTTAGAGGGTCCTTTCCCCTACAGAGACCCTCCTTTCTAAAGAAATGGAACACAGAAACACATGGTGATATTACAGACGAAGAGTGGAGATCATGCTTTAAAGCTACCCACTCTGCATCTTCTTCATTACTCATGGCAGAAACAAACTATAAAATAATATCTCGTTGGTATTTAACACCATCACGACTTAGATATATTTTTCCTACGGCGTCTTCCGCTTGCTGGAGACGTTGTGGAGGCACAGGTACTATGACTCACATATGGTGGGAATGCCCATCCATCTCGGACTTCTGGAACAGAGTTGAATCCACCATAAACAGAATTTTAGGCACAAATATAACGCTAGGTCCTAAACTTATTCTTCTCAATCTTCTCCCGACACTTCACTGCTTATACCGCACAAAACTACTCCAGATCATGCTGACTGGCGCTAAAAGACTAATACCACGATTGTGGAAATCCCAAATAATCCCGTCACACACTACTTGGATATCAGAAGTCAAACATATCCTGAATCTGGAAAGACAGTGTTATTGCTTCTTAGGTAAGCAGGATTTCTTTACAGACATGTTTTTTATTTGGGAACAGGGAACTTCTGAACTAACTATCACTGTCCCTGTCCCTCCCGACACATAAATATCCGGGGCATCTCTCCGCAAATGCTTTCTTTTCAAGGACCACAACTAGCTTAAACTATATCTTCTATCATCAAATTTAGCCACATGACATTTACAACTAAGCAAACTTAGCAACCCAGTAAGAGGCAGGCACTCGTATACCCCTCTTCCCTCCTCCACCCTTCCCCCTCCTTCTTCTCTCCACACTATCACTATTTTTTCTTCTTTTTTCTTGATACAAAATGTATGACCTAAATACTCTCTTATATATGCTATTACTTTAAAAAATGTGTTTAAAAAACTTGGGTAAGACATTATTGTCTATGTTATATCGCATTCATACTTGTTGACTTTAGTCATTGATCAATATCTGACTTATGCAATTGTTAATGTATGCAAATATGTGAACCCAATAAAAACTTTGAAATATAAAAAAAAAAGAAATAAATATTCTTATAGTTCACCATAAATCTTGTCCTCTGTTATTTACCATATAATTGTCATCCACATCCATGTGAGGTGTGTTTTAGTACACTAATATTGTTAAAACATATAATAAGACCTGTGTGGAAATGGACAAAAAAAAGGTAATATTATCATGTTTATGACATATTCATGTTCTATAAACCACATCACATAGTTGTGTATGAAGGGTACATATAGTAATATTCACTTATAAGATGTAAATCAAGGTTTCTCACATCCAATAGAAATTGACACATGGATATATATATATATAAATAATAATGTATTTACAGAAGGTGTGAACATAAGGTATAAACATCCATTTTCATTCTTCTTAATGATAGTCAATAAATCATAGTGACCTAAACATGAATTAAACAAATGAGATATTTTCAGTAATTAGGGTGGTTAAGGGAAGGGGGTGGGATGTAGTAGTTTCACTTACATGCAGTGGAAATCCGCAGTATGTAATTCTATGACCAGCTGCAGCAACAACAGCAGCAGGGGCAGCACCAGGAACAGGGACAGCAGCGTGAGGAGAAGAGACAGCAGCAGCAGGAGCAGGGACGGCTACAGCACAATGACCAGGGACCTCAGCAGCAACTATAGCATCAGCAGGTATATCCTGAACAACAGGGGCTTGTAGGGCTTCAAGCACCCCTTGTGCCCCACGATGCTGTCTCTCTACGTATTGCAGGGGAAACATGGTGGCTAATGAGGATGTGCATTGCCAGGTATTTTAAGGCTTCCGATTGAGAGGTTGTGCTGTTTGTGATTGGTTTGACACACTTGCAGGGGCAGGAATAATAAATGCTTAGAAGAGGTTTAACTGTTTGAGATTTGCGGCTGATATGTATGTGATTACGCATGCGTTTGTTAGGCCTTCAGAGAGTTACGTTGGTTTTTTAGTCAGTGCAAGGGTTGCTGCGCCTGCAATTTGTGGCGAGATGAGAATGGAGTAGATTTTCTGAATTCTGCGCGCGTAAGTCCTTACACTAGTATCTTTTTTCGTTTTTGTGGTGATGTAATACCCCCTACATTCTATGAAACAAAATTAATATAATTAGTCATTTAGCAAGTCCTTACACTGTATATTGGATACCAAATTGTACGTCTGTTCTATGTTAGTCTATGGGTAAAAAAAATACGTCCGAAGGGTGAAATATACGCGCGTAACCTGTATGCTATGCCATATATGTAATACCAAAATCGCGTAAAATCTGGCGTCGCCAGCTTTTGCGGGCGACACTGCATACGTAATGGAGGACAAGGTAATCACAGAGGTAAAAAGTGTATTAATATAACAGTGTTGGTTATGCAAAACTGGGGAATGGGTAATAAAGGGATTATCTATCTTTTTAAACAATAAAAATTTTCAAGTATACTGTAGACTGTAACTGGGCACTGCTGGAGATACTATCTTCCAGACTACAGCACAATGCACAATTAAATCTCCCACAACTGTTTGCTGTCAAATGATGCAAAAATTACAAACCAGCCAATATAATCCACTGGGGAAGTTCCTAGGAGTTATAGTGACAGGTGTCGCGTTTATGAAGATCTGCATATGGGAAAATTATTGTGCTAGTGCTTTTTATAGTATTTTCATAGTATTTCTGATTGTGCACAATATAATTTTATTTAAAAATTGCACTTGAATAAACGAGTTAGTTTCTTGAGTTTTCCAAAAACAAAAAAAAAATAATCTAAATGCTGCATTTCATAAAGATTTGGGCAGCAGGTTTTGCTATAGATTTAGCTAATTATTTAAATGTTAAGAGATTGGGAAAAGTCCCGGCCTAGATTTGGAGTTTGGCGTTAGCCGTGAAAACCAGCGTTAGAGGCTCCTAACGCTGGTTTTAGGCTAACTCCGGTATTTGGAGTCACTCAAAATAGGGTCTAACGCTCACTTTTCAGCCGCGACTTTTCCATACCGCAGATCCCCTTACGTCAATTGCGTATCCTATCTTTTCAATGGGATCTTTCTAACTCCGGTATTTAGAGTCGTGTCTGAAGTGAGCGTTAGACATCTAACGACAAAACTCCAGCCGCAGGAAAAAAGTCAGTAGTTAAGAGCTTTCTGGGCTAATGCCGGTTCATAAAGCTCTTAACTACTGTACTCTAAAGTACACTAACACCCATAAACTACCTATGTACCCCTAAACTGATGCCCCCCCACATCGCCGCCACTCGATTAAATTTTTTTAACCCCTAATCTGCCGACCGCCACCTACGTTATACTTATGTACCCCTAATCTGCTGCCCCTAACACCGCCGACCCCTGTATTATATTTATTAACCCCTAATCTGCCCCCCACAACGTCGCCGCCAGCTACCTACAATAATTAACCCCTAATCTGCCGACCGCAAAGCGCCGCCACCTACATTATAGCTATGTACCCCTAATCTGCTGCCCCTAACACTGCCGACCCCTATATTATATTTATTAACCCCTAATCTGCCCCCCACAACGTCGCCTCCACCTGCCTACACTTATTAACCCCTAATCTGCCGAGCGGACCGCACCGCTACTATAATAAAGTTATTAACCCCTAATCCGCCTCACTAACCCTATAATAAATAGTATTAACCCCTAATCTGCCCTCCCTAACATCGCCAACACCTAACTTCAATTATTAACCCCTAATCTGCCGACCGGAGCTCACCGCTATTCTAATAAATGTATTAGGCCCTAAAGCTAAGTCTAACCCTAACACTAACACCCCCCTAAATTAAATATAATTTTAATCTAACGAAATTAATTAACTCTTATTAAATAAATTATTCCTATTTAAAGCTAAATACTTACCTGTAAAATAAACCCTAATATAGCTACAATATAACGAATAATTACATTGTAGCTATTTTAGGATTAATATTTATTTTAAAATAAATACAATACCTACAAATAACTACAATGAAATAAACTATCTAAAGTACAAAAAATAAAAAAGAACTAAGTTACAAAAAATAAAAAAATATTTACAAACATAAGAAAAATATTACAACAATTTTAAACTAATTACACCTACTCTAAGCCCCCTTATAAAATAACAAAGACCCCCAAAATAACAAAATGCCCTACCCTATTCTAAATTACTACATTTCAAAGCTCTTTTACCTTACCAGCCCTGAACAGGGCCCTTTGCGGGGCATGCCCCAAGAAGTTCAGCTCTTTTGCCTGTAAAAAAAAACATACAATACCCCCCCCCAACATTACAACCCACCACCCACATACCCCTAATCTAACCCAAACCCCCCTTAAATAAACCTAACACTAAGCCCCTGAAGATCTTCCTACCTTGTCTTCACCCTACCAGGTTCACCGATCCGTCCTGAAGAGCTCCTACGATGTCCTGATCCAAGCCCAAGCGGGGGGCTGAAGAGGTCCATGATCCGGCTGAAGTCTTCATCCAAGCGGGAGCTGAAGAGGTCCATGATCCGGATGAAGTCTTCATCCAAGCGGGAGCTGAAGAGGTCCATGATCCGGATGAAGTCTTCTATCAACGGCATCTTCAATCTTCTTTCTTCCGGATCCATCTTGCAGACCTCCGACGCGGAACATCCTCTTCTCCCGACGCCTACTAGCCGAATGACGGTTCCTTTAAGGGACGTCATCCAAGATGGCGTCCCTCGAATTCCGATTGGCTGATAGGATTCTATCAGCCAATCGGAATTAAGGTAGGAATATTCTGATTGGCTGATGGAATCAGCCAATCAGAATCAAGATCAATCCGATTGGCTGATCAAATCAGCCAATCAGATTGAGCTCGCATTCTATTGGCTGATCGGAACAGCCAATAGAATGCAAGCTCAATCTGATTGGCTGATCGGGAGAAGAGGATGTTCCGCGTCGGAGGTCTGCAAGATGGATCCGGAAGAAAGAAGATTGAAGATGCCGTTGATAGAAGACTTCATCCGGATCATGGACCTCTTCAGCTCCCGCTTGGATGAAGACTTCATCCGGATCATGGACCTCTTCAGCTCCCGCTTGGATGAAGACTTCAGCCGGATCATGGACCTCTTCAGCCACCGCTTGGGCTTGGATCAGGACATCGTAGGAGCTCTTCAGGACGGATCGGTGAACCTGGTAGGGTGAAGACAAGGTAGGAAGATCTTCAGGGGCTTAGTGTTAGGTTTATTTAAGGGGGGTTTGGGTTAGATTAGGGGTATGTGGGTGGTGGGTTGTAATGTTGGGGGGGGTATTGTATGTTTTTTTTTACAGGCAAAAGAGCTGAATTTCTTGGGGCATGCCCCGCAAAGGGCCCTGTTCAGGGCTGGTAAGGTAAAAGAGCTTTGAAATGTAGTAATTTAGAATAGGGTAGGGCATTTTGTTATTTTGGGGGGCTTTGTTATTTTATTAGGGGGCTTAGAGTAGGTGTAATTAGTTTAAAATTGTTGTAATATTTTTCTTATGTTTGTAAATATTTTTTTATTTTTTGTAACTTAGTTCTTTTTTATTTTTTGTACTTTAAATAGTTTATTTCATTGTAGTTATTTGTAGGTATTGTATTTAATTTATTTATTGATAGTGTAGTGGTAGGTTTAATTGTAGATAATTATAGGTATTTTATTTAATTAATTTATTGATAGTGTAGTGTTAGGTTTAATTGTAACTTAGGTTAGGATTTATTTTACAGGTAAATTTGTAATTATTTTAACTATTTTAGCTATTAAATAGTTCTTAACTATTAAATAGCTATTGTACCTGGTTAAAATAATTACAAAGTTGCCTGTAAAATAAATATTAATCCTAAAATAGCTACAATGTAATTATTCATTATATTGTAGCTATATTAGGATTTATTTTACTTGTAAGTATTTAGCTTTAAATAATAATAATTTATTTCATAAGAGTTAATTAATTTCGTTAGATTAAAATTATATTTAACTTAGGGGGGTGTTAGTGTTAGGGTTAGACTTAGCTTTAGGGGTTAATACATTTATTATAGTAGCGGTGAGCTCCGGTCGGCAGATTAGGGGTTAATGTTTGAAGTTAGGTGTCGGCGATGTTAGGGAGGACAGATTAGGGGTTAATACTATTTATTATAGGGTTAGTGATGCGGATTAGGGGTTAATAACTTTATTATAGTAGCGCTCAGGTCCGCTCGGCAGATTAGGGGTTAATAAGTGTAGGCAGGTGGAGGCGACGTTGAGGGGGCAGATTAGGGGTTAATAAATATAATATAGGGGTCGGCGGTGTTAGGGGCAGCAGATTAGGGGTACATAAGGATAATGTAAGTAGCGGCGGTTTACGGAGCGGGAGATTAGGGGTTAAAAATAATATGCAGGGGTCAGCGATAGCGGGGGCGGCAGATTAGGGGTTAATAAGTGTAAGGCTAGGGGTGTTTAGACTCGGGGTACATGTTAGGGTGTTAGGTGCAGACGTAGGAAGTGTTTCCCCATAGCAAACAATGGGGCTGCGTTAGGAGCTGAACGCAGCTTTTTTGCAGGTGTTAGGTTTTTTTTCAGCTCAAACAGCCCCATTGTTTCCTATGGGGGAATCGTGAACGAGCACGTTTTTGAGGCTGGCCGCTTGCGTAAGCAACTCTGGTATCGAGAGTTGAAGCTGCGTTAAATATGCTCTACGCTCCTTTTTTGGAGCCTAACGCAGCCTTTTTGTGGACTCTCAATACCAGAGTTATTTTTATGGTGCGGCCAGAAAAAAGCCGGCGTTAGCTACGCGGGTCGTTACCGACAAAACTCTAAATCTAGGCCCCCCTTTTTATCACTTAATAATTCCTAGCAGCAATTTTCTTCAGACTTTCAGTATTTGAAGTCACTGAGTATGCATGCCAAAAAAAAGAAAAAAAAAAAAAGATAAACAACCTCCAACTAATATTTTGCAGAAGAAACTTATCGCAACAAGGGCACAATCCAATGAGATCCGCAGCTGCCCCTCCTCACATCTGCAAGTTGCGGGAGGATTTCTATTATAATCAATTGAGCAGCATCTATCTTGTAACTAGACTCCTCTCAGCACATAAAATGAGGTCCACTGAAAAGGATACTGGCATCACATAAAGTTTTCACAATGTTTAAGAACAAACAAATTTAAACAGGAAAAAACATAATTAAACAATTAAAAAAAAACTTAAAAAAGTAAAAGTAAAAAAAAAGAAATATCTCAGTTTTGAAAAAGCGAGATACAACTACAAGATACTTCACAGGGTCAATAGACTCTTTATAAATTGAACATGGTTAGTGTTAGTATTATTTAAAAATTCCGACCATGTACCCAGAATACCCTGCAACACCCAAAGTAAGTCCCTTGTTTGTGAGCTCTCCAAAACACAATTAGTTATAACCATCAATGGGCTAGATTACAAGTGAGGCACAAACAGTTTTGCGCTAGTGCAATCGTGTTTTCACGATTCATTTTCATTCTGCTGATATTACAAGTGCAGCAAAATTCGAATCAGCCAATAGAATGAAAGCTTTTCCTTTCTTTCTATTGATTGATTTTAATTTGAAGATTCAAATCAGCTAATAGGAATGCAAGAGAGAGGGAGTTTCAGGAAGAGGCGGGGCAAGCGGGCTGCTTGCTGTTCGCGCGTCCTCCTATCGAGCTCTGTCAGCAGCTCCTGTTGATGCCAAGCTCCTTGTTCGGTGAAGAGAAGACCGGCTGGAGCATATAGAGGTGGACCTCGGCATCAAGGAAACTCCTGGGTGCAACAAAAGCTCTGTGGCTGGAGCGGACCACTTACCCGAAGACTGGAGCCGTCAGCATAGCGGCATAGCGGGCAGGAACAGAGGAACGGCCTGGCGACAAAAAAGGGCCTGTGTAACCAAGCAGGTCTGGATTAAGGGATACCAGGTGGCTGGCCCGGTATTGAATAAAGGTGACAGCCTAACACGGAGGCTTTGAGATCTAGAGGCAGCCCCCTGAATAACGGTGAAACAAAGGGCGCAATACCATAAGGACTGCATGGAGACAACAGACTGGTAACGTACCATAGATTGTAGAATTACAGAAAGAGCTAGGTGTGCTGTTTCCTTTTACCGGTGAACTTTATTTGTCCATGGGGTATTACATGATCCTTGAAAGCAAAACTGACTGATGTATACCACGTTAAGTCTTAAATGTGAGGCTTGAGCTTTACTGAGCTCTTTATGTCCTATACTGTCCTATGCTGAGCCATACTAAATAGGACAACTGGGAACAAAGCTACAAAACGCCTGCTTCACCCTCTATGTGATTCCCATAACCCTGTTATTTGTGTTCAGTAAAGGGTAGGAGTCCAAAAAGAAATATATAAAATAAATTCACACGTTTACATAGAGCTTTCTGGGCTACCCTGTCCTATCTTGCCTGTATGCGACAATTAAGGGAAAAAAAAAAAAAGAAAGTGGGGGGCTGTCTCATACTCCAAAGGCTACGCTTGAACTACACCATTATTACCAAAGTGATACTAAAGAAAGTCTGTTTGTTTTGGAGCAAAGCACAACAGTTCCCATAACCCTCTGTGGGTAGGAACATCAAAGTGGTACTAAAAGAAAGCCTGTTAGTGTTGGAGCAAAGCACAACAGTTCCCATAACCCTCTGTGGGTAGGAACACCAAAGTGGTACTAAAGAAAGCCTGTTAAGTGTTGGAGCAAAGCACAACAGTTCCCATAACCCCCTGTGGGAAGGAACACCAAAGTGGTGCTAAAGAAAGTCTGCTAGTGTTGGAGCAAAGCACAACAGTTCCCATAACCCTCTGTGGGTAGGAACACTAAAGTGGTACTAAAGAAAGTCTGTTAGTGTTGGAGCAAAGATTGGGCTAAAGGATTATAACAACTGCTACATGGTATCAACGCACTGGGGACATTTAATACCAAGTTAACATTTGTCTTTACAGGCTGCTTTAAGCACACTTAACACAGACTTATCAACCTAATATGGAAGGACTCTTCTTGTATTTCTCCTTGACTTATGGCTTTTCTTTTCTCTGAGCTAGTTACTATAAGCAATTAGCCATTGGTTGGGCTTAGAATTGTCTAATAGTATAGGTGCATAGATATAAGTGTATAAATATAAGTGATTTCAAAAATTATTACAAATATTGCCTGCAAAAAATACAAGTGTGTACTCAAAGAGGAGGAAGAGAAAATAGAAGGTTAAGAGGGTCCCTCTGTAGAATCTTAGCTTAAATGTTAATGCTATTGTTATAAAGGAAGAAAAAGAGAAAAGGGAGTAAACAAAATTCTTTTTCTTTTTTTGGGATGTAATGTTCTCCTGCTTTTAGCTACTCAGTCGAACTGTAAGTCAGATATATAACACTTATTCACAAATTAAGCAATCACAGACCCTGTGTGGGTCTAAAAACTTTTTTTTTTGTTCTCTCTCTCTTTTTTTCTACTCAGAATCACTGTATTTTCTTTTTTGCTTTTTTTTTTCCTTCCACCCGCCCGTACCCACTCCCTGTTTTTTGCACGTTTTTTTTTTTCTCTCTTCCCTAAAAATACCTAAATTTACACATATGTATATATATACATAAATATACACGGTTCACAGTGTTACACATAATCCACTTTATGGATAAATTCATTACCTGTCACAAAGCTACACCAATTATGCCGCCTAAAAGCAGAGATAAGAAAAGTAGACTGAGTACAGATAGTCTTACTGGCTTTTCTTCCAATAGTAAACAATTAGAGATAGCGATACCAGAACAACATGAAATAGTTAAGCAAATTACAGAGTGTATGATGCCACAATTTGAATTGATAAAAACTGATATAATGAATCTTTCTGCTGAAGTTATGCAATTTACACATAGATTGAATGAAGTAGAGCAAAGAGTCTCTGATATAGAGGATGCAAACTCTTTCCAGAAGGAAATTATTATGCAACACACAAAAGATATCACTGACATGCAACAGAAAATAAATGAGATTGAAGACCGAGCAAGGAGGAATAATTTAAGATTTTTAGGCATACCTGAATCTATTACACAGCAAGAATTATCTAATTATGTTTCAGTCTTACTTCCGCAGTCCCTAGGTGTTGAAGGGAGCTTACTACCATTGGTAGTGGAGAGGGTACATCGTATAGGCCCAGTAAAAACCTTACCCAATGGCAGTACTAAAAACAGGCCAGTGATTGCCAAATTCTTAAATTTTCAGGACAAGGCCAGCCTCCTACAGCATTATAAACAGAGAATCCCGTTTTCCATGGGCGACAATAAAATTTTAATATTCCAAGATTTTTCTAATGAAACTTCCCTAAAGCGAAAAGAAATGGTGCCCTTTTGCACTAAATTAATTAATCTAGGTATGAAGGCTACAATTATATACCCTGCAACACTTAAAATTTTTCTAGAAAATGGTCAGATGGTGTTGAGGGAAATGAAAGAAGTGAAAGAATATTTTAAGCAAAAAGGGATCCCCTTTTAATTTGATGGCAGGCCAAGTATACTTACTGTATATGTATTATTTTTAAAGATTAAAATGAGGGATAAAGTAACAGTCAAGAGTATAGTGGTGATATCTACTATGTTTGTTGATAATTCTGTGTGGAATTTTATAATTTTTTATAAAGGTAAGGGTGTTCTGTGTTTTGTGCTCGCACACCCCGCCTTTCTCCACCTTTTTTTTTTTTTTTTTTTTGTTTGTTTGTTTGTTTTTGTTGTCAGGCCCCCATGCGCTGTCCTTCCCTCTGGGAGAAGATAGAGCAGAGTGAAGGGGTAAACTACCGTTTTATATCTAATCTTAGGATAAGAGGATGAAGGGCCACATAGCTATGGCCTCCTGGAATGTGGGAGGCATTACATCACCTCAAAAGCGGAAAAAGATATTAGCACAACTTAAAAAACACAAACTTGACATAGCCTTCTTACAGGAGACTCACCTAAAGGAAGTAGAACTAGCTAAGTTAAATACAGGATGGGTAGGGGAGGTTGTGGGAACCCCCTGCACGCAGAGGAAGAAAGGAGTCGCATTTCTACTGAATAAAAATTTGCACTATAAAATCCTACAGAAGGAAATGGACCCAGGGGAAAGATTTATTATTCTCCAAATAGAGGTAGAGGGAATAGTCTTAACATTATGTAATATCTATGGGCCAAACAAACCGGATACAGCATTCTGGGATAGGTTACAAGTCAAACTTTTACCACTCTGCATGGGAAATTTAGTTATAGCCGGGGACTTCAACAGGACTCTATACCCTGCATTAGATAGACTGTCACAGAAGACCAATAGAAATACACAAAGGGAAGCCAGAATAGCTAAATTGTTTAATAAAACACTCAGGGTCAAAGATATATGGAGGTCGCAGAACCCAGATGTAAAAATGTATACATGTGAATCCCAGGCCCATCAAACAATGTCCAGATTGGACTATTTTTTGATAGCAGAGAAATTGTACAAGTATGAGATAGTGACAGATATTAAAGAAATTTTAATTTCAGATCATGCCATTGTTACCATAGATATAAAAACGCGGAGTATTCAAGTAGCTGGCAATAGGTTTTTTTTTCCTAAATACTTGGCGTCTAATGTGCAGTTTAAAGCCTGGCTTAAGATAAAATGGAGGGAATACTATAAATTTAACTATGATCCAGAAATTCGCATTGAAACTTTATGGGAAGCATTTAAAGCTGTGATAAGGGGAGAAATTAAAGGATATCTAGTTACACAAAAACGTCTGTTTCTAGCTAGAGACACACAATTGGCGAACCAGCTCCGCAATGCATGTAATAGTTATATTAGTGACCCATCTCAGATAAGATGGGACTCCTACCAGAGGAAGAAGAAAGAAAGGGAGATATTTTTGGCACAAAAACAGGCACGGGAAGAGCTAAGGACTAGGTTCTCCTTCTATAGATATGGGGGTAAAGCAGGTCAATTTCTGGCCAACTTAATCAAAATTAAACAAAAAAAACCTTTGATTGAATCTCTTAAAACCCCTCAGGGCAAAATCACTAATAGTAAAAGAATAGACGATTTTATACTACAATTTTATAAGAATTTATATGCAGCACAAGATCTAAATTTAGAAAGTAAAGAGAATTTTTGGAGAGAACTAAAGACCCCCAAGCTAGAGAGAGTGAATTTAGTAGAGTTAAACAAGCCTATCTCCCTGCAAGAAGTCTTGTCTGCCATTAAGAAAGCACCAGCTAATAAAGCTGCTGGACCGGATCAGATCCCGGCAGAACTTTATAAATGTCTCAAAGATGAAATTGCTCCAACTTTGGTAAAATTATTTAATAAGTATTACATAGATGGTATACCATGCTCTAAATACTTCTCAGCATCTCTAATAGCTTTAATTTTAAAAAAAGGAAAAGATAAAGAAGAGATAAGCTCTTATAGACCGATATCGCTCTTAAACAATGACTATAAATTACTGACAAGTATTATAGCAAGCAGGTTTAAACTAGCTATTGACCCACTTATTCATAGGGACCAAGTGGGGTTTATGCCGGGTAGAAACTCGTCACGCAACATTAGGAAAATCCAATTGATCTTGAACCATTATCATAATATATCAGTGAAAAAAAATGGAGACAGAATAGCGGATGCAGCAATAATAACCTTAGATGCAGAGAAGGCCTTCGACTCCATTACTTGGGACCATCTGCACACTACTCTTAACAGGTTTGGAGTCGAGGGCCCGCTTGCAAAATTTGTGGAGACAATTTATCATTTCCCTAATGCTGCTATCATAATTAATGATAGGATCACGGAAAACTTTCAATTATCTCGAGGTACAAGACAGGGTTGCCCTTTGTCGCCATACTTATTTAATCTAGCACTAGAACCATTGGCTATCCGCCTTAGAGAAGAGATTGAAGGTATCAGATTCAATACAACTCAGATTACAACACTATTATATGCAGATGACTTGCTTATATTTCTATCCAATTCTCAAGTAACCATCCCTAGGCTTTTACTAATCCTGTACGAATTCAGTGCCTTTTCAGGCTATAAAGTAAACACGATGAAATCAGAGATCTACTGGTTAAGGAAACAAGCAAGTTCTTACCTCTGCTCGCAGTTTAAAGATGCTGGTGAAGCATTTACCTATTTGGGAATCAAATTATCCAAAGACAGTAACGATTGGTATAATCTTAACTATACCCCGCTGTTTGCTAAAATTTTTAAAGATCTCCAAAATTGGGCGAAATTTAAAGTATCGTTATCAGGTAAAATAAATCTGATTAAGATGATTATTTTTCCAAAATTGATGTACCTGATGCAAAATATTCCGTTGTTTATAAAACGCCAGGATCTAGCTTTATTTAAACAAGTATGTCTCCAGTTTTTCTGGGGAGACAAACGTAGAGCCGTTGCCTTTAAGACAATAACACTTGCTAGGGTGGATGGAGGAATGGCACTACCAGACTTAGAGATTTATAATTTAATAACGATAGCAAAAATAGCTCTTGACTGGCTAACGGAGGCAGAGTACTACGTATCACAGGAGTTCGAAAAATATTTTGTATACCCTTATGAGCTTACGGCTCTTCTCCACTGCCCAGCTATTGATGTCCCGCGTAAGGTTAAGCAAGTCCCTAGCATATATAATGTTATAAAGGCTTGGCAAAAAATACTTGGGAAAATAAATGTCAATAGTAATTTTTCTGAATATTTATATATAACGGGCAACCCTGCCTTTATCCCGGCAATTGATTCCAAAATTTTCAGAGATTGGGCGTCGAAAGGGCTTAAGTATATATCTCAAATTATAGATCACAACATAGGGAGATGTAGGACATTTTCTGACCTTCAAAATGAGTTTGGACTCAGAAATAAAGAATTTTATGCCTTTTTACAGGCACGCCATTATATACAGACTTTGATGACAGCCAATGGTAAGGAGGACTGGAGTATAGTGGAACCAGCAATCAAACTATTTAGGGCGGGGAAATATTCCATTTCTTTTTTTTATAGGATAGTTTTAAAATTTATGGGCCAGAGTCATCTGCAGAAGATTGCACAGGCCTGGCAAGTTACAGCAGAGATGGTACAGAAAAGTATCCAACTAGCTGATACTGCAATATGCTCGTCATCATGGAGAGAGTCACACTTTAAATTAATAAATAGATCCTACATCACCCCTAAGATACATGCTTACTGGGATGAGGCAGGGGCGTGTTGCTATAAATGTAAAACTAGAAAGGCAGACTTACGTCATTGCTTTTGGAGTTGCTATAAAATAAAGAAATTCTGGCATAAGGTAAACTATTGGCTTAATGTAGTAAATTTGAATCAAGATAGAATAACAGAGAATCAGGTCTTCTTTTTAGCAGACAACCATAATGAGAATCAACGTCGAAATAATCGACAGATGAATGCGGTAATAATATTGGGCAGATTACTAATTTTGAAATATTGGAAATCTAGAAAGGTGCCCAACTTGTTGGAACTTAAACAGAAAATATTAAATTTAATAATTATGGAACAGATGGATACTTCTACCAACTCAGAATCCCAAATTAAGCACTTCTTCCATAAATGGAAGAATATTATTCTAGCATATCCTATAGAAACTCAAAAACAACTTATTGCCCCTTTCAAGGGCACAGTATATTTAGAGCTTGCCATTATGGACAATGTATTCCCAGATATATAGAGGCTGGAGAGGGCCCCATTTGTTGAGACAGCGCCTGGGGGTCCCATTTCCCCCTTTTTTTTTTTTTTTTTTTTTTTGTTTGTTTGTTTGTTTGTGTTTTTTTTTTTCTTGTGTATGTAATATAGGTGTTTAAAAAAGGTAAAAAAAACAGCAGCAATATATATAAGGCACTGAGTGCATGAAACTTAATTGTCTATGCTAATCTATTGATATATTTCTTTCTGTTTTTTTTTTCGTCTCCATGCTTATTTTTGATGTTCTATTGACGTAGCATCCTGCGTGATGCGGCAAGCTGTTAAACTGTATAATAGTATAGGCTGCTGGCCATAAATAAAATTTATAATAGGAATGCAAGAGAACCCCTATATAAAAGGGGTACCTCGCATTAACTATTCAACGTGCGGATGAAGACCGCATGAAGAGGAGCTCCGCGTTGAAGTTCTGATGCGGAGGGCTGAAGTCACCGCCGCTGGGATGAATTTCGAATATTCTGGGATGAAGTTAGAAGATGGACCACCACTGGGATAAAGATGGATGAACATGGAGCACCGCCCATCATCATCAGTGAGTACGAATTTTGGGGTTAGTGTTAGCATTTTATTTATATTTTGGATTATTTTTTGGGGGGGCAGCAAAAGAGCTGAATGCCCATCCAAATGCCCTTTTCAGGGCAATGGATAATTTTGATTTTTTTAGTTAGTTTTTTTTTATTTGGTGGGGGGGGGAGTTGTTGAAATATTATATGTTTAAGTGGGGTTTTTTTCACAAAAGAGCTGATTGCTTGGCAATGGCACTACAAAAGACCCTTTTAAGGGCTATTGGTAGTTTATTTTTAGAATACGTTTTTTTATTTGGGGTTGTTTTTAGAATAGGACTACATTTTTATTTTTTTGGATAATTCCTTTTTTATTTTCTGTAAATTTAGACTTTATTATTACTTGTAATGTTCTGATTTTTTTTTTGTAAAGTTAGGATTTTGTATTTTTTGTAATAATAGGATTTTTTATTTTTTTGTAATGATTTTGTAATGATAGGTTTTTATTTTTTGTAATGATAGTTTTTTTTATTTTTTGTAATGTTAGGATTTATTTTAAGGTAAGATTAGGTTTAATTTAGTTGGGGGGATGCAGGTTAAGTGGTTAATAGGCTAGGGGATTATGGTAGAGTGTAAAGTTTTTTCACATTTTTTTCTCCATTTATTTCTATGGGGAATGTGAAAATGCGAGGTAGTTTGCACGAGTAGGGAGTTAGGGTTTTTTTCCACTTTTTTTTTTTTTAAAGTTTTCAAAAGCTTTATTGAAGTTTGAACAATGCGATACAAACTAGATTGCAAAAAAGCAAGGAGTTTGTGGTACAATAATGGTAAACGTACAGTAACTTGCATAAGAAAGGTAAGAGGGGACGAAAATCGCCCTTTGCACTAACATTTTTGTTCAACACAAACCCAATGTGAACAGGCTTAAACAATGCAAGAACATGTAGTAAACATACTCTTATATAGGGGGGGGGGCAAGGGGGGAGGAATTGATGCTCTTATTCTAGGATGACAGAGCGTTTACAGTAGGGTAACTAGATACACTACAGGGTTATCCTAGGTTTCCAGTTAGATTTATAGGTGGCCGGCCAAACTTCCCAGATTAGTACAAATAAGTCTATTTTGTTTAATATAAAGAAGACGTTACTCTCCATAGAGTTAATATAGGCCATGATGCCTAAGATTGAGTTCCAGCCCGGAGGGCTGTCCTTTTTCCAGGCTCTTGCTATAGCTAGCTTTACAGCAGAAACAAGGTAAATGCAAAGGTAGCTTTGGTGTTTCGAGAGGGGGTGTAACCCTAAGTGTAATAACGCTGTTTCGGGGGCTTTTGGTACCTGAATACCAAGTCTGGCCAGAGCTAAGAAAGCCATATTCCATGCAGACTTAAGTTTGGGGCAACTCCACCAAATATGCAGAGAGTCACCGGGCTGTCCACACTACCTCCAGCAAAGAGACGTGGGGATTAGCTGTAGTTTAAATTATCTCATGGGCACAAAATACCAGTGAGAGAGCAATTTTTAAAAGTCCCATAGAGAGTCATACAGTGTATGGCCTTGGAAGTAAGATCAAAGGACCTGGACCACATTTGTGTCGGGAAAGAGGTGCATAGAATGTCTTCCCATTTTAAGATATGAGAGGCTTTGAGGTCAGGGACAGCCCCCTCCATGAGAAGGTAATGCTGGGTGATAGGCTTGTGTAGCTTCTCACCTCTCCGCCACCTGGTTTACCAGGTGGTCAAGGGACGGGGAGCCGCGGCATGGAAGCCCCAGGATCTTAGGATACTCTTAAATCTAGTGTATTCAAATTGCAGTCTGGTGGGAACTAGGGAACTATCTGTGGACCATCTATTTGGGGCAGGGATGGAGAAATGTTTTGATTGTGGGAGACCAAAAAGTCAGAGACCTGTGTGAGGCCTAAGTTAGACCAGGCATTATGGTGAGAGTCCGGAAGGCCCAGAAGAAGACCAGTTGTAGAGTGGATGGGAGACAGATGTGGGGCAACCCCAGTGCAGTGTCTTAACTTGTCCCATAAATGTAAGCATTCTAGGATAATAGGATTGTCAATATTTAGCATATGGCAACAATGAGAAGGAGCTCATATTAAGTCTCTTAGCTGGACATGATTGGGCAAGGATGCCTGCTCCAAAATGCTCCACTTACTCGTTATATCTTTAAAACCCCACTGTGAAATGTGGGTTAGCATGGCTGCTTCATAGTATCTGGTAACAGATGGCGAGGCGATGCCCCCATATGATTTAGGGAATTGGAGAGTTCTATAAGCCACTCCCCTGCCAAACATATCTGGTAAAACCACTTTGAAACTGTAGAAACAGACAATTTGGCAGTCTGATAGGAAGGCATCGGAACAAATAGGTTAATTTCGTTAGAAAAGACATCTTAAGAGCAGAAATCCTGGAAATTCCATTTAGTCATTAAGGTTCTAAGTTTTGTTAATAGCGGACTATAACTGTCTTGTATCAGTCGTGTAGTGCTTTTGGAAATAAAAATCCCCAGATGTTTAATATTGTCTTGTTTCCAGGTAAATTCACATTTATTTATTAAGTCTTGCATATAATCTGAGGGGAAACCCCTCGAGTAGATTTCTGTCTTGGTGGGATTCAGTTTATGACATGTCACCAAATAGTTTTAACAGGGGCATTAAAGATGGGACAGTATCTTTGGGAGAGGAGGAAAATATTGTGATATCGTCCGCAAAGAGTGCAATCTTGTGTGGGGTGCCATGTAATGTGATTCCCTGAAGGGAGGGCTCCTGACGAATAAGTTCTGCTAGGGGTTCTATCGTAAGAGCGAACAGTAGGGGAGACAGGGGGAAATCCTGCCTTGTGCCATTAGTAAGCGGAAAAGGGGCAGAGTAGAATCCTAGTCCTTTGACTCTAGCCAGGGGGTGTGAACATAGGGCTTGGATATGGGTTTGCATTTCTTTTGGAAAATTAAAGATCTCTAGTACCTCCCACAGGTATTCCCACCTCACCCGGTCAAATGCTTTCTCGGCATCAAGTGAGATGACCGAGAAGGGTTTGTTAAGTCTAGTGGCCTCCATTACTATATTGAGTAGCTGTCTTATGTTGTCAGGCCCCTCGCGGTTAGGTATGAAACCAACCTGATCCTTGTTGTTTAGATTGGGGAGTAGAAATTAAATGCTATTAGCTAAATTTCAGCATTGATAAGAGAAATGGGTCTATAACTAGGTCACAAGGCAGGGTCCTTACCTGGTTTTGGAATAGTGATAATGGTTGCCTCCAGGAACTCCTTGCGAAAGGAGCCCTGAAGGCCAGCAAGTTGATACAGGCGTTGGAGTAATGGAGTAAGTTCTAAACTATATGTTTTATAGAATAGTGACGGGAAACCATCTGGGCCTGGTGCCTTAAGGGGTTTGAGATGTGAGATAACTGGCCCAATTTCCTGTTTTGTTATGGGGTTTCTAAGGGAATCCTGTTGTGTATTAGAGAGGGTGTGGAGTTTAAGCTTCTTGAGAATTTGCTGTATATAAACGCTAGGTATAGAGTCAAGCGATTCAGAAGTTTGAATGTTGTATAGTGCCTCATAGTATGAGGCGAACAGGGAACCTATTCGACTGGGTAAGTTGGTAGCTTCGCCCTTGTGTCTCAGGGATTGTCTGCCGGTTAAGCTTTCTTTATTTCAGATTCTATTTGCGAGCAGGGTATCCGCCATGTTCCCCTTATAATAGAATAGCTGTTTAACTTTCAATAGTTGCTGTTGTGTGTGTTTTAATTCTAAATTACAAATATGAGATTTTAGATCTCTAATTGCCTTAGTTTGCTCTGCAGAGGGGGATGTTCTGTTCATTGTCTGAAGATTTTTTATCTTACTGAAAGCCTGCAATAAGGGTAACCCTAAGGCCTTTCTAATAATAGCTTGCTTATTGATTATTAACCCTCTAATTGAGGCTTTGAAAGTACCCCAAAGGGTATTATCGGCAACCGTTTGGTTGTCGTTTAAATCAATAAACTCCTGTAAACCTTTCCTCAATGCTTCCTGAAAGGGGATGTCTGCTAGCATGTTGTGTGGCATAGTCCAGGGGACGGGGCTTATCAGGAGATTCACGCAGCGTGAGACCTGGTCATAGTCTGACCATGGACACACATGAATAGAGAAATTTGTAGTATAGTCTAATGTTTGGGCCTGACTAAAAATATATATTCCAGCCTGGAGTAGGCTGCATGTGAGTGGGAGAAATCAGTCAAATCTTTGTCTAAGGTATGGAAGGCCCGCCACATATCAAAATAACCGAACTTGAGCATGAGAGATCTGAATTTTAGGGAGATGGCCTCAGTTCTATTGTCTCTAGGGATGGGTCTGTCTGATTTTTTGTCCATGTGGGGGTCCCAGACTAAATTGAAGTCCCCACCCATAATTACCTTCCCCTGTTTGTGTTTATCAACTATCTTGAGAATTCTATGGAGACATTTGCATTTTCCCATGTTCGGAAGGTACGCAGAATCTAATGTATACGTAATTTGGTTAAGCTTACAGGTTAAGATCGGATACCTAACCTGAGGGTCCCTTTCAATAAATATAGTCTCACACACAAGACACTTGTGGGTAGGGATGGCTACCCCTCTAGATTTGGACTGATATGGAGCGAACAGGACATTGGTATAATGTTTGGAAAGGAGCTTGGGAGTATTGTTCACCTTCCAATGTGTCTCCTGAAGGAAGACCACATCCGGGTTTAGATGTGAGAGTGAACTTTAAAAAAATACTTCTTTTACCTGGTGAATTTAGGCCCCTAACATTATGTGTGAAGAACTTTAAATTATTCTCCTTAGCCATTACTTAGGGTACAAGGTAAGGGCACTGAAATAGCTTCTGGGAGGAAAGGGACAGGGATAGGGAATGTATGTAATACCTTCAATATACATCTTAATAAAATACATCTGGAAAAACAGTAAGAACATTGTGTTGGGGACTTCCGGCGGAAGCGGTCACGTGAGCAGTCGCACTGAACAGCGGCTGCAAGGGAGAAACAACCAAAATAGCCAAGCCCCAGCTGTTGCCTCTCTAGGCGGGATTGTAGATACGCCGAGATCCAACAACACGGAGAGATACCCAGAGCGCGGAGTGAGACCATGGGGTGCAAAGAGGTGCGCACATCGCTATCAACCAGCAGCACTCCTAGCCAAAATACCCACACGAACAACGTGGGCAGAAACCAAAGGAGTTTCACTTGGCTTGGTCTAGCCATCCGGACACGCACAGGTGACCCTGAGTTACAGCAGCGGACTGGATCCTGCTGGGCACCGTAGTAAACCGCCGTCAAGCACAAGAAACATCCGGGTCAGCGGTGCAGGTACACTGCTGCAGGCAGAAGGGACAGCCTTGCAATTTGGACTTTGGAAGCTGGGGCAAGAAAGAATCAGATAAGTACCCTCTTTTACTTTGATTTATTTTGTGAAACAGAGGATAACAGGCAGAGATAGGAAAAAGCCGGTATCCTAAGCCTGTGAAGGGGTAATAAACAGAGGTAAACTGGGTGCATAATCCTTTGGTGTAAAAAAAAAGGGGATTACCTGCTATAAGTAGGGCCCAGGGTCCACAGCACGCTGTTAACTGAATAATTAATTAAAACCCCAGTATGAAAGACTGAGCACGGCTACTAGAAAGCTAAGTGATACCATGCTTTGAAGGACTTTTTCATAAAATAATACTTTGTCCTGCATTTACAGCTTTCACTGGACATTTTATATTACAGCTGCAACAATCCCAACCAAGTTAGAAAAGAGGGTATGTTAATATCTATTGAGAAATAAAATATCTTGCCCCGGATACTGTCTACCTAGTCATTTCATACTGGTGATAGCCCTCATTAGAGTCAGAGGAGAGAGTGAGAGTAATCAGGACTACACCGACATACACCAGGTGTGACGTATTTAACATGGATATTTGAGTATAGCCTGTTACTGGAATGGCTCGGGTTCCTTTATCAAGCCCTGATGTTCATGTAAATGTCTAAGCAAGATAAACTCTTGGCTATTAACATTTTTTTCAGAAAAGGCCTGGGAACACGTTAAAAGGGGTCCCAATAAAGGGATGAATCAGCACTCATTTTTTTTTTTGTGGAACTGATCAGTAGCATGTCTGCTAAAATCCCAAAAGGAATATAAGTGGCCTAGCTGAACTGGGAACTGAAATAAGGAAATTTAGGAAACATTTTGGAAGTGCTAAATGTACTCTGGTTAAAGTCCATTAACTACAAGGTGGAAATCATATTAAAAAGATTGCCTGAAGGAGGAAAGAAAGAGAAAAACTTTGTCTATGTTACTCAAATAGAAGTTATAACGAATGATATTAAGTGTAACAAAGTACTAAGCCGCCTGTCAGCTCTCTCTCTACACTGATTAGTCTGTTTCTCTTTTTTTTTACATAGAATTAATGTAATAGACCTACAGAAGACAGGGTTAAAATCTGGTTAAAGTAATGTAAAAAGATAAGGCTAAAATGTGGTTAATGCTGGCTATTGTATTGTAAATATTGTAGAGTGTAATGTGTAGGAGGCTGAAATAAGCTATCCTGCCTCTTTTTCTGTTTTTCTTTTTTTTCTTTTTGCTCTTCTTTGCAGCCTCTCTCAAAGGCTCTTCTTGAAATTTATAGTAACATAGGGATAAAAAGGGTACTGATAGTGTTTGTTGAAAAAAATTTTTTAACAGGTACATTATCTTTGCAGAATATTGTTCTTGGTTAAATAGGGCGACAAATAAAATTAATACCCAGGGCCCTAATCGGCTTAGAAGCACTGTATAAGGATAATAGACAACGGGCATAGGACAAGACTTTATTTAAAGCGGAAATTATAAGGCCTTTTGTTAAACTATATCTGATTAATTTTGCTCACTTTCTGTGTCCTTTTTTTTGTAACAATTTAGCGTAACAATAGCATTTGTTGGCCATAAGTATGACTTGGGGTCTCTCTCTGACATTGAAATTGAGCATGCAATATGAATAGGTTTCAGAATATACAGTAAGAATCATTTTCTGACACTCTTATTTCACAGAGTATTCACAGTATACAAAGGGTTTTTTTTTTTTGGTTTTTTTTTCTCCCTCCTTCATTTAGGAGGGTGATTGTAAACTAAGTATAGGGTGGCACATATCTAAATATATTTGTTTTTTACAGAATCACATGATTTAATATATATATATATATATATATATATATATATATATATATATATATATATATATATACACACACAGTTATATGGAGAGATATATAACTAAAAATAAATCTAAATCACCTAACATGATGGCTAGAAATAGGAATCAGGATAAGAAAGGTAATAAGTCTACTTTAGAGACCCCTGAGGGGCCAGAGGAATTCACTTCACAGAGCACGAATAATGAAGAATTAATTAGGCAACTTAATGCACTTTTTTCACCAAAATTTGATTTGATTCAAAGCAGTATAAATGAGCTATCCAATGAAGTTAAACATTTTGCGACTAGAATCACTCATGTAGAACAGAGAGTATCAGATATAGAGGATAGGGAGATACAAAGAGATCAAACGACCCAAAATATGTCAGCACAGGTAGAAGCAATCAAAGCAAAACTCGAAGACCTCGAAAACCGTACTAGACGGAATAACATCAGGTTAATAGGCCTTACAGAAAGGATTACAGAAAGAGAACTAAAAGGCTTTGCGGAGAGCGACCTGTTACACCTTTTAAAAATCGATAAAAATGAGTGCACAATGAAGGTGGAAAGAATCCACAGAATAGGCCCTGTAAGGAAGGCAGTAAATGGGGATCAGATAAATAGAGCAGTTATTATGAAAGTATTAAATTTCCAAGATAAAATTCATATATTTAACGCATATAGAAAATTAAACAATGAATTAATATTTGAAGGGAAAAAATGATTGCTGTTTAATGATTACTCGTTTGAAACCTCTAATAAAAGGCGCGCTATGGCACCACTATGTACGAAACTTATACAGGAAGGATGGAAAGCCAGATTATTATACCCAGCCAAAACGAAGGAAGGAAATAAACTATTTACAGAAGAAGCAGAAGTCAAACATTTTTTAGAGAAAAATAAAGATACAGGAATTTTACACAGAACAGAGGGACAATAAATTAAGGGAATTTCAGGAAAGTATAAGTAGATGATGCTCCTTGCTGCATGTCTACTATGGTAGGTTGTTTTTATATTTTATTAGGGAGAAGTCTAGAGTATAAGGCGTTGATTGTACTTAGCAAAGATATAAAATAAAATGTCCCTTAAAATTATATCATGGAATATAGGTGGAATCACATCCCCTATTAAAAGAAAAGCCACATTGAAACATGCGAAGAAACTAGGTGCCCAGATAGTCTTTCTACAAGAAACTAACTTAAAACAGGAGGAAGCAATCAAATTAAAGGGTGGCTGGATAAAAGAAGTAATTTTCACACCATGCTGTAAGAGGAAAAAGGGGGTTGCAATTTTATTTAGTAAAACCCTAGAATATACTATTAATAAAACTATTATAGATCCAGATGAAAGGTTCATTATCTTAGCAGTTAGAATTAAGGAGAGAGAGTATATCTTATGTAATCTATATGGTCCCAATACTGAAGAGCCAGGTTTTTGGTTAAAGATAAGGGATCACCTACTTACACAGGCAGATAAACCACTGATAGTGGGCGGGGATTTTAATCTTACACCTAATTTGACTCTGGATAGGCAGAGAGAAATAGGAGAAGTAAATTTTAAGGGCATAAGAAGCAAGGGGAATATCCGGGCCAAAAGGAAAAGGGAAAGTATTATATTAAAAAACCTGAGGAATGACTTGAATATTCAGGATATATGGAGAATACTCAACCCCGATGGCAGGGAATTTACATGTCTCTCAAGGGCAACACACTCATTGTCTAGAATAGATTTTTTTCTGATATCAGAGAGACTAGTTAATGTTACTCAAGGCACTAGTATCGAACAGATTACTTTGTCAGACCATGCGCCTATAAGCATTACTCTTAATGCAGCGCCATTAAAGCAACCTGGAACTTTTTTCTTTCCAAAATATTTGTTAAATAATCCCAAATTCATAAATTTCCTAAAAGAAAAATGGAGAGATTATGAGAGATTCAATATTGATTATAGAAATAAACCCTCTATTTATTGGAACACGGCCAAAGCAGTGCTCCAGGGAGAAATTATCTCCTTTGTAGCGAATTTGAAGAAGAAATCAAATATCTTGAATCAGCAAATAAATAAAACTTTAAGTAACACTTATACAAAATTCTTGGACAAGAGGTCCAAGGCCAACTGGGAGAAATACATTAGGGCAAAGCAGAATAGAGATAACTTTTTGCTGGAGAATGAAGTTAAAGATAATATGAAGAGGTGCTCCAAATTTTATAGATTTGGCAACAGAGCAGGCAGGTTTCTGGCACAAATAGTTAATTCCCAAAATAATGCAACATTTATCTCCAAAATAAAAGTGGGGGATAAGGAGATAAGTGATCTCAAAGAAATAAAAGATCTATTTCATGATTATTTTGCTACACTGTATGCACCATTTTCTGTAGATGAAGAAAAAAAAAACACTTTTGGGAAGCAGTAGAAGTTCCAAAAATTGAAATAGAGCAATTAGACAAACTAAATAAAAAAATATCAGAGGAAGAGGTATCACAGACAATTAAAAATCTTGCTAATAGTAAGGCTGCTGGTCCTGATGGACTACCATCAGAATTTTATAAAATATTGTTAGACGAAGTCACACCTTCATTAACTCTACTTCTTAATAAATTTTGGTCAGGCCATCTCGCGCCATCTAAAGATTTCAATGAATCTATAATAATTATTATTCCAAAACCAGGGAAAGATCCACATGCGTTAGAATCATATAGACCAATCTCACTCTTGAATATTGACTATAAAATAATAACAAGTATTATAGCCAAAAGACTTCAGTCAATATTAGAAGGAATAGTTCCTCAGGACCAAACAGGCTTTATGAAAGGACGATCTTCTAATGTAAATTTGCGGAAACTATATTTAACAATAGCAGATGTGTGGTACAATAAGAAATACAATAAGGTAAGAAGTGATATAGATCTTTCAGTAATAGCGCTCAACGCACACAAAGCCTTCGACTCAATAGTTTGGGATCACATATTTACAACATTAAAAAAATTTGGGTTCTCTGGAAATTGTTATAACATGATCGAATTACTATATAAAAAATCTCAAGCGTCCTTAATTATAAATAAAAACAAAACAGCTTGCTTCCCACTCCTAAGAGGGACACGGCAGGGGTGTCCCTTATCTCCCCTAATTTTTAATCTGGCCATGGAACCATTACTTAAAATTCTCAGAACAAAGATACCAGGAAAACACATTCAGAATAAAGAGATTAAAATGGCAGCCTATGCAGATGACCTTTTAATTTTTACAGAACAATCTGTAAAAAAATTTAAATTAATCTGTCAAATAGTAGAGCATTTCGGAAAAACATTCTCTGGCTATAAAATTAATAAAAATAAATCAGAGGTATTATGGTTATACAAGAATAAAGACTCAGATATGCATACCTTTAAAGAAATAAAACAGTCATTGGTTTATCTTGGGTTAAAATTTTCAGAAGACCCGGAAGCGATATATAGGTTAAATGTAAAGGAAGCAGTGAGGAAATTTATTGATACCCTTAAAAAATGGGAAACTCTCCCCTTATCGCTATATGGCAAAATTAATTTAGTAAAAATGATAGCATTACCTAGGTTACTTTATATATTTCAAAACATTCCCCTGTTACTGAAAAACCTAGAAAAGAAGAAAATAAATTCAGCTATTAAATCATTGCTGTGGGGTAAAAATAAAGTGAGATTAAGTTTCAGGAAATTAACATGTCAAAAAAATCATTGGGAATGGCCCTCCCGGACATAGGGCTCTATAATTTAGTAACAACAGGGAAAATAGCGATAGACTGGCTATTAGAGATAGGACATTTTTATATACCAGAGGTTGAAAACCAGTTAAGTAAACCTCTCTATTTGAAAAATTTATTGCATTTAGAAATTAAAAAACTTCCCCTCTATTTTAGAAGAATAGGTGTGCTGAAGGACTCAATAATTGCATGGCACAAAATTTGCAGTAAATTGAATTTGAAATTTGCAGTCTCTAAATATCTCACAATTAAAGGAAATCAAGACTTTCAATTGGGATTCTTAACAGATTCTGGCTTAAGATGGGAGGAACATGGTCTAACTAAAGTGTCACAAATGATATATAGAGATCAGATTACCCCGAAGGTGTTAGATTTCGAGAGGCTACAAGCTCAGTTTTCATGTAGTAATAAGTATTACTTTGAGTATTTACAATTAAGAGACTACTGCCTGAAATGTATAAGCTTATATGGGATGGACTGGGATTATATACCTCTTCTCCCAGTTTTTGGTGCATATAAAAATAAGAAGTACTCTATCTCACTTTTATATAATATCTTAAAATAGACAGAATATGAGGATCAAATGCTTAAGCTTACATTAAAATGGAAGGAAATGTATTTCTCTCAACTGACATCAGAAATTATCGTAAAAAGCATAAGGGTAGTAGAAAAAGCTACATTAGCAATGACCCTGCGCGAGCAACATATTAAAATAATATGGATAACATATATCACTCCAGAAGTAATGACTAAATGGGGGAAAGATCATAAGAAATTTAAATGCCCGAAATGTAGTATGGAGAAAGCCAACTTAATTCATTGTCTGTGGGAGTGCCCAAAAATACAAAGATTTTGGAGAATGGTTTCATTCTGGGCCAATAAAATCTGTAATATTCAGATGACACTTCAAGCAGAACATGTTATATTTTTAAACCTAAAGAGTGATGAAACCACAGAGTGTAAAATATTCTTTTCAATGCTTATTTTATTAAGTAGAAATTTGATCTTGAAAGAGTGGAAAAGTGTACGAGCACCTGCACTAAAAACATTGAAAAACATAGTACAAAAGCAATTTGTGATTGAACAAAATGATATTTGGTTTAATGTTGAAATAAATGTTAGAAAGTTTTTTGAAAAATGGAAACCTTGGATTAAGATTCAGGATAATGATATTCAGAGGGAACTTATCTCAAGGTTTGAAAATACTCTGTATATAATGGAAAGTAGGCTTAGAGAGGAATGGATATGAGTTAAAAGTAGTAATTAGGAAAGGTACTTTCCAGTGGACTTTATTCTTTTTTTCTGTTTTGGATTTTCTTTTCTTTAGTACTCTATGAAAAGTGATGGTAAAATGATGGTAAATTTTACGTTATTGGACGTATCTGAGTGTTTTTTTCTTTTTTGTTGTATGCCGAATTGCAAGTCTGTATAATTATGTTAAACATTTAATAAAGAGAATTAAAAAAAAAAGAACATTGTGTTGGAAGTAGTCCACCAAGTAGGGCCCGGCAAGCGGACCGTTCGGGGGGAGTTACCAAGTTAGTTTTAAGGTCAGAGTGGTGTAACCCAAGGTTAGAAAATACATTCTAAGTACAAAAAAATAAATAAAAATAAATAACAGCATCAGTATTACATACACAATAATATAGAGGATAACTTTAACATACCAAGAACAGTTGATAAGAGAATAACTGATGAACCTGTTCAACTAAAGGAGAGAGATAAACTGAACCAGAGAAGAATATTTCTCAATCTCTCTGCTATATCAGGATGGATCAGTCAAGTACAGGCCCAAAAGAAATCAAGGGACCTTTTCTTGTGAACTAAGAAACCAGTTCAACTGGAGGAGAGAGACTAACTGAACCAGAAGAGAACCTTTATCGATCTCACAACTGTATCAGAATGGTTCAGTCAAGTTCAGGGCCAAAAGAAATCAAGGGACTTTGTGCTGTGAGGAGGATTGTTGTCTTGGCCGGTTTGGTCTTTGCTCTTTAATCTGCCATTCTGGAGCAGAGGTTCTAAGCCGAGCCTGAGGGGGTGGTTGAGCAGTGCTCGCAGGTGGGTGTAAGCCCCAAGATTCTAAAAGTGAGAAGCCCTGGCCTAGGCTGGTTACACGTGAGACTGGTTGTCTTTGGTAACTACTATATTAATCGGGAAGCCCCATCTGTATTTGATACTTTCTCATCTTAGTACTTCAGTTATTGGAGAGAACAATGTTGAAGAGTATGCTGGGATAGGTCCTGAAATAGTTTGAAATCTCTCAGATAGGGGTGGCTTACGAAAGGCCATTTGAAGGATCCGGTCTTTCACGCTGTAACTGTTAAAACAGATGATTACGTCTCTTGGCTTTTCTGAAGAGATTGATCTGGGCCTAAGAGCTCTGTGACATCTCTCCAGAGTGTTAGGTTGCATTTCAAATGATCCCAGGAGTTCCTTAAATAGGTCAGAGAGAAAGTCCTGAATCTCAGGGGTTGCTATCGTCTCAGGGATGCCCCTAAAATGGATGTTACTTCTGCAAGACCTGTCCTCCAGGTCAGCTAGTTTAAACTCTAATTGAGCAATCTGGTCAGATAAGCATTCAGAGTATGATAAGAGGCTGGTATGGTCAGTTGACAGATTGTCATGTTTTCATTCTAGCGTATTGATACGCTCCCCAATCTCCGCAATGTCTTTGCGAAGTTCAGCAGAGCTGCGATGGATCTCCTGTGTTATGGAAAGAGTTTGGGCAGCCAACATCTTCTGCATTGCAGACTCTGTAAGATACTTCAGGGGATGTAACACATGAGTTGAAGCTGGATTGGGAGTCCGCATCCTGAGAGTCATGATCAACTTGACTTGAGATTGATTTGGTGGGCCCCTGGTGGGACGGTAGTAAGAAGTGATCTAGGACAGTTTTCTTGAGTTTACTCTGGGCTTTTGATTGCCTCCTAGCGGTGTGGGGCATTTTCAAAAACAGATAAGGAGACCGGCCAGGCCAGTAGCATATACCACACTTACAATGATGAGCAGAATATACACCAGAATGAACAGGTTTATGAAAAGAGTTATCTTGACAATTAAAACCTCCTTGAGCCACAAATACCGGGTGGCAGGTAAAACCCGATCTAGTAGCAAAGTGGCATAGACACTACTTGCGTATGAATGGGGGTAAATATAACAAATACACCTGTATGAAAATTTCCTGACCCCTAACCCCTCACCCCAGGGGAAAAGAGGATTCGACCCGAAGTAAGGGAAAAGGGAGAGGGGAGGTGAGGGGAAGATGTACAGACACCAAGCTTATTCAATAGATGTAGGCAATATCAATACAGTTGGCACCCTAACACATATGCAGTAACAGTAAATAGTTAGAAAACAAAACTATGTACACAGGCTTATGTCAGAATATGCAAGTAATGGTAGACCCAATATGTAGTTTAAGGTTCAAAGTGAATGTTCAGGTAGAGGAATTCTGCTGGGGCTAGCTCAAATGGTGCTGGTAATTTAAATCATATTCAAGTTACAGCAAGATAGGGAGTCCTTTGCAGCAGATGAGCATAAGTGGGAATACCTGGGCAGGTTGTAGCACTATAGGGTAATTATCAGGGTCCCACTTATGAGCTGCAACTATAAATGTCGAGAACAAGCTTTTGAGAGACAGGGGTTACAGTTCAGTAGTTAGATCACTGTCCTTCAGTCACCTATGAACCTTGGTACAAAACGGGGAAAAGAAGGAACCTCCAAGGGCCCTTATGCAATCTGCAGGCTGCTATGTAGGGTAACTGCCCCACCAGGTGTAAATGATCTTTAAAAATTATAGCTGGGTATGGCTTGGGCTACCCCTGACTTTGTGGGCCGGTATAGGGAGGCCCGAAGGGTGAAGAAAAAGTCTGCTCCTGTGCTTAAAGTTTATATCTACTTATATAAGCTGATTGTGAGCTTCAGCAGACACTTTAATGTACCTCATACTGTGGGCTGGCATAAAGATTCCTGTCTCTGTGAAGGAGAGGCACAATGCACCTACTACTAGGTTTTGTCACAGTTCGTATGTCTTCTGCGTCCCTGAATTACTGACACCCCACTGTTGCCTGGGTAGTTAGTACTGACCTCTTTGGATAAGTGCCTTAAAAATACAGGGATCTCAGTTAAAAGTAAGCAGACTGGCCCCTAGATATGTGAGCTTGTCGGGTGTCCCAGCCCCAACTAAACTAAGTGTTTGTCTGATGTGGCGTAGCTAGTCTGCGCCAAGAAGTCCAACTATTTCCGATAAACACTGCCAGTCACAGTGTAATGGAGGCAAGATGGCCGACTTTCGTGCCACTTGGTGTTTCCTCCTCGCTCCTTAAACTGGCCTGTGCTGCTTGGTGAGTCTGAGCCCTAATTTGATTTCCACCCCATCTTTCTTCACTGCGGGGCTTATGTTGGGTGGGATGAATTACGGACTTCCCCACTTAGTGTCGCTGCCTGGCCCAACTGCCATGTAGGGGCTTACTATTACCTCTGCAGACTTCTCTGACGAGGACCCAGACTTGCTCCTGCATCTCTCCCGGCCGTACTCTGAGGAAGTTTCAATCATCTGGAGCGAAGCCCTGACCCTCTGGACCAACGTATGAGAAAACTTCGGTATCTGTAGGCTTGACTAATGTGCGCTGTGTCCTGGCGCCCTCCGATAGGCCTCGCTCACTGCTTCTGGCATCCACTATGACCGGCTCCCCGGGTCGCAATCACTGTCTGACCAAAGTGTCACTTTTAAGTCTCCAGGGGTTAGGGAACTCTGCTTCAGAAGATAATTGCGGGTTTATGCAGCCTGTAGGTGTTTGAATTGCCATCTATCTTAGGCCTCTCTTGAAGCTCAGTGAGAATGCGACTGTTCAGCTCTGTGGCTTGCTCTGCCCCTGTTTTTCCACTTTTTTGTGTCCATTGATTTCTATGGGGAAATACATGTACGCACCTGCTTAGGATTTTTGCGCTTTTGTTTTTTTTTTTGCAACTTGTAATACCAGTGGAACTCGACAAGTGCAAAAAGCTTAACGCTAGCGAATCTGTTTTCTCTAACACAAAAAAAGTATTTACCGCAGCACTTGTAATCTAGCCCAATGTATTTCAGGAGTATTACTGAAGTTCCTGCGGTTGTAATTGTTTTAGCAGCTTAGCAATACGTTTTTATTTCTTGTGTGGAAATGTATGTATTGGGTACCTCAAGTAGCTATTGATGTTAATAACAGGAGCACCCACTTAGTAGCTTAAAGGGACACTAAATCCAATTTTTTTATTTAATGATTCAGATAGACCATGCAATTTTAAGCAACTTTCTAATTTACTCCTATTATCAATTTTTCCTCGTTCTTTTGCTATCTTTATTTAAAAAGCAGGAATGTGATGCATAGGGGCCGGCCCATTTTTGGTTAAGCTTGCTTATTAGTGGGTTAAGCCTCCAATAAGCAAGCGCTTATCCATGGTGCTGAACCTAAAATGGACTGGCTTTACATTCCTGCTTTTAAAATAAAGATAGAGAGAGAACAAAGAAAATTGATAATAAGAATATATTAGAAAGTTGCTTAGATTTCATGCTCTATCTGAATAATGAAAGAAAACATTTGGGTTCAGTGTCCCTTTACGCAAAGACTAAAATCGGTGTCTAAGGTTTATAATGTGTATAATCTGTTATATATAATGGGCAATGTTTCCAGATTCTTTTTTCTGTTGCTATTTGATGATTGAATTATATGTATTGTCATCGCCTTTCAAAAAATAAATAAAAAAAAAAAACACAACAGGAGCACCCACCCGAATTTGTTAAAAATATAGGTCTAATGATACTAAATTAATTTCATTAAAGGGATATATAATCCAAACATTTTCTTTTGTGATTCAGACAGAGCATATCATTTTTAAAAAAGTTTCCAATTCACTTCTAATATCAAATGTGCTTAATTCCCATGGTATTCTTTGATGAAGAGATACCTAGGTATGGATCTGGTGCACTACAGGACAGGAAATACTGCTGCCATCTATTGCTCTTGCAAATGGATAACATTCTTGCAAAGCTGCTGCCATATAGTGGTCCAGACATGTGGAAGCTCCTGAACCTATGTCAATGCTTTAAAAAAAAAAAAGTAAAAATAGAAAAAAGAGAACACAATTTTTTTGAAAAATTTGAAAAGAAAAATTTCATATCTGAATCATGACAGAAACATTTTGGGTTTAATGTTCCTTTAACACCACCTCAGTGAAACACAGTCTATTAGTATCTTACACACCCTGCTCAAGCTAAAAGAATTTATCATTATCAATAAAAACGATTTAATTAATAGAACAGGTAGGCTGGGATAGATGTACTTGAGGTCCATGCTTGCTAAAGTGCAAACAATATTAAAAAAAGTGAATTTAAGCAGATTACCTGTAGCAGCTACATTTTATCAGCTTGATTATACTCAAACCAATATACTGATATTTAAAGGGACAGTCTACTTGAAAAATATTGATTTTTAAAAAGATAGAAAGTCCTTTTATTACCCATTCCCAAGTTTTGCATAGCCAACACTGTTATATTAAAGGGACACTGAACATAATTTTTTTTTCTTTCATGATTCAGATAGAGCATGCAATTTTAAGCAACTTTCTAATTTACTCCTATTATCAATTTTTCTTTGTTCTCTTGCTATCTTTATTTGAAAAAGAAGGCATCTAAGCTTTTTTTGGTTCAGAACTCTGGATAGCACTTTTTTTATTGGTGGATGAATTTATCCACCAATCAGCAAGGACAACCCAGGTTGTTCACCAAAAATGGGCCGGCATCTAAATTTACATTCTTGCATTTCAAATAAAGATACCAAGAGAATGAAGAAAATTTGATAATAGGAGTAAATTAGAATGTTGCTTAAAATTACGAATTACGAAAGAAAAAATTTGAGTTCAGTGTCCCTTTAATACACTTTTTACCTCTGTGATTACTTTGTATCTAAGCCTCTGCAGACTGCCCCCTCATCTCAGTTCTTTTGACTCATAAATAACTCCACAGAAGTAAAAAATTCTAATATATGTATGATAATGTTAATGTAAAATAGATATACCTATGCCTATATATATATATATATACCTATAGGCATAGGTATATACAGATATATATATAGTGATATATATTTACAATAAAAAACAAAACATTTTTATGTATGTGAATAGCATTGGAATGAAAATATGAATAATTACTTACGGGTTAGCATGTGAGCGATAGGTCTTAGTTTTATTCTTCTGCGCTCTCTGTTGCAGTCTTTTAGGAGAATACTTTAATGCGGTTTGCGATATTGCAAAGTCCTTTGGTCAGCACACGTTGGGTTCCGCTCGCGTGCACATTTTTTACTTTCAACTTCTAATATGAGTGCACAACAAGATTACTTCTAGTGAAGTTTACGATCAAGCGAAATTGCTTAATAGTGCGCCACTTGTAATCTGGCCCTGTGTAATCTTCTGGCCAGGTGCAGATGCCCTTACTATAATATAGTATAGGCCAAGATCATTACAGCACTTTTGGTGACAAGGTATGATACCTACATTTAGCTTTTCTAACATACACACACAAACATCCTCATATATTCTTAGTTGTAGATAAACACAGATTGCTATCTATCTACTATTTATTCTAGTGTTTGCGAGGCGGGAGAGCGGCGGTTTAGGGGTTAATACATTTATTATAGTGGCGGCGAGGTCCGGTCAGCAGATTAGGGGTTAATAAGTGTTGGTAAGGTAGCGGCGTTGGGGGGGCAGATTAGGGGTTAATAAATATAATGCAGGTGTCAGCGATAGCGGGGCCGGCAGATTAGAGGTTAATAAGTGTAAGGTTAGGGGTGTTTAGACTCAGGGTACATGTTAGGGTGTTAGGTGCAGACTTATAGAGTATTTCCCCATAAGAAACAATGGGGCTGCGTTAGGAGCTGAACGCTGCTTTTTTGCAGCCCAAAATGCCCCATTGTTTCCTATGGGGATATCATGCACAAGCATGTTTTTCCAGCTTACCGCTACCGTAAGCAACGTTGGTATTGAGGGTTGAAGTGGAGCTACATTAGGCTCAACGCTCCCTTTTCTGAGCCTAACGCAGCCCCTCAGACAACTCTAAATACCAGCGTTGTTGGAAGGGTGCATTGGGGAAAAAAGCAGCGTTAGCTACGCAGGTCTTTACCGACAAAACTCTAAATCTAGCCGTATGTGTGCCACAATTATTGGCACTCTTTTAGACAATACTTTGTGCTACTCCCCTTTGCCAAGATAACAGCTCTGAGACTTCTCCTATAATGCCTGATGAGGTTGGGGAATACATGGCAAAGTATCTGAGACCATCCCCTATACAGAATCTCTCCAGAACCTTCAGGTTTTCAATGGGGTTCAAGTTAGGGGCAGGGCCAGATTGGGAATAAAAAGCAGCCCTGGAAAATTTGGGGACCAGCTTTATTTTCCGTTGACTCAGTGTAATGCGCCCTCCCCATTTTTCTCAATGGAGATTACTGGGATACTCCTTCCCCTAATATTTTTTTTCAGAATTATATTATACTATTTGGTATTAAAAAGGTGCCAGATTGTTGCTATATGCACCCTACAACCCAATTACATCCATTAATCCCCCTTCAAATTGTAGCTTTCCAGCCCCAGCTGCTGTAGCCCACCAGGAAATCTCCTGGTATCCTGGTAGGCCAATCCGGCCTTGGTTAGGGGACTGGGGTGGCTATGGCAGGACCTTAATTTTGAGGTCAGTAAACCATTTTTGTGTTGATTTTGATGAATGTTTTGAATCATTGTCCTGCTGGAAGATCCAACTATTGCCTATTTTAAGCTTTTTGGCAGAGGCAGTCAGGTGTTAATGTAATATCTGTTGATATTTGAAAGAGTCCATGATGCCATGTTTACTAACAAAATGTCCAGGTCCTCTGGCAAAAAACACCCCCAAAACATTAAAGAACCACCACCATATTTAACTATGGGCATGAGGCACTTTTTCATATGGCTACCTCTCTGTGTGTGTCAAATCCACCTCTGGTGTTTATTGCCAAAAAGCTCTATTTTGGTTGAATCTGACCATAGAACCTGATCCCATTTGAAGTTCAAGTAGTGTCTGGCAAACTGAAGACACTTGAATTTGGTTTTGGTTGAGAGTAGAGGCTTTTTTCTTGAAACCCTTCCAAGCAACTTGTGGTATGTAGGTGACATTGAATTGCAGTTTTGGAGACTTTCTGACCCCAAGACACAACTAACTTCTGCAATTCTCCAGCTGCGATCCTTGGAAATATTTTGCTCACTCGAACCGTCCTCTTCCAGGTTGATTCATAACATTTCCAGTTGGCTGGAACTTCTTAATTATTGCCCTGATGATGGAAATGGGCATTTCCAATGCTTTTGCTATTTTCTTATAGCCACTACCCATTTTCTGAAACTCAACCACCTTTTGCCGCACATCACAGCTATATTCCCTGGTCTTACCTATTGTGATGAATGACTAAGGGAATTTGGCCTATGTGTTACCTCATATTTATACCTCTGTGAAACAGGAAGTCATGGTTAAACAATTGTATGTTCCTAGTCACCCAGGTGTACTAAAAAAATGTAAAATATCAATGGGAATATACATCAAATATGTTTTTCTCATATGAATTCAAAGGGGTGCTAATAATTGTGCCACACATATTTAACAAATATATTTTTTTTAGAGAAACCTGAGTTGCATTTGCAATTGTTTGATATTCATGAGAGCAGATTATTTTCATGTATTTTAACAAACATCTTTTTAACAAAAGATCAAAAGGTTAAACAATAAAGACTTTTTGCTCATATTTACTAAGGGTGCCAATATTAGTGGAGGGCACTGTATGTATATGCAAAATAGCCCTTTCCATTCATACATCTTGTCATATAATGTATATCTTATCCCTTTCAAAATATTTTATTATTATTTATATGAATATTTTTTATGATTTAGTGTATATATGAGTGTGACATATGAGTGTATTTATGATGTTAACCCTTCACACAAGGTCTTCAGTTGCACTAACCCGACAGGTGCAAATTTAGATTGTGCTTGGCGGTACACGTTTACTTTCAACTTGTAATACATGCACAAGATAGCGTGGTCTCAATATTACACCTGCGCTAATGTTGTCATGCCACTTGTAATCTAGCCCTTAATCTGTAGCAGTGCAGCAACTTTCATTAGAACACCAAATTTATGTAGTCTAGAACCATTGCTTCTCCCCACATATATTTCTCACTTTTCCTTAAATTGGAATACAATTAAAATGCAATATATTTTATATATATATTCTTTGTATATACTGTACATATATATATATATATATATATATATATATATATATATATATATATATATATATATATATATATACACACACAGACACATACACTTCTAGCTTATTTCCAAAATTATACAAATGAGATTAGTTTCTCATTCTTATAAAAGAGTAATTTGCGCTACTTGGCTAAAAAAAATATTTATATTCTTTGCTACCATTTAAAACAGCAGTTACAGCTCTCATAAAGCATGTTTTTCTTCCCTGAGATAATAGGCCCTGAAAAATAGAGTCCCATAGAGGGAAAAGAATAACAAATGGAGAAAGCACTTGAAACAACATATCAAACAAGAAACATCAGGAACTCCCTTCACCTAAAGGAACTTTTTCAAATTGAAAAAAAGAAAATACGAACTTTTGCAAGAAGATTGCTGTCAAGTCACCTGTTTCTAGTTGTGTGATTTTGTATTTTGCGCAAAACAATAAGAAAAGGTTAAAAGGAAGAACACACATATGGTTAAAGACAATTCTTTAAATCATTTTGAAGGGACAGTAAAGTCAAAACTAAATGTATTGGATAGACAGGGGTGGAACTACTGTTGGTGCAGCAGGTGTAGTGGCACCATGGCCTAAGTGCTGAGGAACCCATAGCAGCCAGTCTAGTATAGGTGTGTGCACAATGTGTACAATCCTAATGCAAGGCAGTCTTTTATTATTGCATAATGCAGTTCCATCTGTCAATATATTCTCAAAATCATTATACAGAGCAGCATCTATATTATTATTTTTGCTTACTACTGAGTTACCTTTGCTAACTTTTTTTGCACCATGGTCCTCTGTTAAGTAGGTCTGCTTCTGTTGATAGAGTATGCAATTTTAACCTCTTAACGACACAGACGTACCCTGTATGTCGCGTTGGCTGGAGCATTGGCAAGAGCTGCACTCTTTAACCCCTTAAGTGAAAATGACAGTTAACATAGAGGACACATCGCTTGTTGTGAAGGGGTTAATTAACTTTCCAATTTACTTCTATTATTAATTGTGCCTAGTTCTCTTGGTATCCTTTGTTAAAAGTAACCCTAGGTAAGCTCAGGAGCGTGCATTTGCCTTTAACCATCGACACATGCATGCTCCCGAGCTCCTTTCAGCCTACCTAGGGTTATAGTTTTAAGCAAATACCAAGAGCCTTTTTTGCATAACCAAGAGAATAAAGATAATTTCATAATCAAAGTAAAATGGAAAGTTGTTTAAAACACCATGCTCTATCTGAATCATAAACATTTAATTTTGACTTTACTGTCAGTTTAATTTCCCCATTTATAATTTAAAGCAGGACCAGCCAAAACCCTAAAGAGTTTGTTTCAATTTTTTTTTTTTAGTGGCCCTCGGCATCACTGAGCAGCAAACAGCCATCAATAATTTGTAATTGAAAAAGCAGTTCTAAACTCCTCATAATTTGCTTCTAATTTTATAAATTTGAGCAGTATGTAGAGTAACATTAAATTGATAGTAATATAATTGTTATGTAATTTTGACCTAAACGTGGGTAAAATATAATGTTGCCTACGGCTCACTGGTCTTATGTATAACACAGTTTGGGTGCCCTTTTAATAGTCTAATATTGAGCATTGTTTAAAAAGTGAAATACACTCTCAATATGTATTCTCCCTGCTTTTACTTTAACTCCACTGCTCCAGAGCTAAAGGCATACATGGAGTTAAAAAAAAACCGAGCCTCTTACATGCTTCAGAAAGAGCATGCCGTTTTAAGAGACTTTCCAATTTACTTTCATTATCAAATTTTGCACAATCTTTTTATAAGCACACTTTTACATGCACACTCTTATATGCACACTTTTATATGCACACTTTCTGAGACACATACTCACAGTGAGCATGTACACAAGTTCACAGTCTATGCATATACTACTCTTTGATTGGTTGATGGCTGTCACATGAAACAGAGGGCCGGGCCGGCAAATTGGGAAAAAAATTAAATTGTCAGAAAAAAAATCGACTGTACAGTACATGTTATTGCATTGTATTTTTACTATGCACTTGTTAGTTATGTAATTCTAATGATCCTCTAAGCATATTAAAATATTTTTACATGAAAAAGTTGTGTTAAAGTTGTTTATTTTGATTTTGAAGATAACAGAAAGTACAGATCTATCTATGAATAGATTGGCTGATGAGGACAACTACAGCTGTTCTATTGCTGAACAGGAACTAGTACCAATGTATAAAAGAAAAACTAAATCTTTTTTAAAGCAAAGGAACTTTAATTTTTCTAAAAACTTGTTACCAATGTCCTTTTAAATTGAAAACGTAATAACTTATTTTCATAATTACAGAGCAATAAAATTTAAAAATAATAAAATATTAAAACAAAGACAAAAAGTAATATTTTAGCTGTTTGCTTATTAAATATTTAAAATAGAAAAAAAGACTTTTCAGTGAAAAATTACATTGTGCCACAATGCAAAAAAGTGGCAAGGGACAAGTTTGTTTGCATTGCATAAATGGAAGGATAACATTTAATAAGATTATTTTTATTGTTTTGTTTAATGTTAAGTAGAAACGAGTTAAAGAATTTCATTAACCCTGTACAAGTGCATCCAAATAAGGATATCTCTGTAAGAAAGGAGTCTTAGATGCTCTGCAGAATCATTTAACCTTTACTTTTAAAGGTCGTACACAATGAACAAATTTGAATATGAACAAAATGAATACAAATAGTGTATAATGTTGTTCCAGTGTAAAATAAAATACATTGTTACAGTATTTTGTTTTATAAAAAAAATCTCTTTTCATACTATGGCCCACATTTCAGTCCATGTTTGGCCTTTAAGGGCTCATCAACTGGTTTTACATTTTTCAAATTCAATCCATTTCTAATTCATCAGTCAATCCCACAAAAAGCCAGTTATCTAATGGTTTTCAAACACATTCAACCCACCTACATATTCCCTATACCTTGCATGGGGACAAATAGACAATGCTATTCCTGTCACTTAGTAAAATCATTAATGGCCTTTTCCCGGAATTTAATAGGTTTATTTGCTTTTTTTCCCCATTACATTGCTTTCCGTTTTCCTCATCCCTTTAATAATGATATAAAAAAAGACATTAAAAAGTAAAATTCCAATTCAGAGCTGTTGTTGTTTTGTATACAATGTTATTATTTAATTTAGAAGATCTATCTATTTTTCTATCATCTATCATCTATCTATTTATCTATCTATTCATCTAAAAACAGATAATTGCACTGGCATTGAGCATAATTTTTGCTATGCAACAAACTACCCCTATAAAACTGCAGCCATCACTGTGGAAAGACATTTTTGTGTGTGTAATATATACACCTGTATACTGGGAAGTGAACCAAGACCACCAGCACTCTTCTTAACAGGCCCAGAAAAGTCTTTCAGATGGTAATGACTTTCATTAACTGAAACCCAGCACTGCCAAAGAAGGATTACAATTTCTTCATATCACAAACCATGTGGGCTTCTCTGTCCACCATAGCTCAATCTGTGACAGGAAGACTGTTCTGGTTTTCTTTAACTTCTGCCACTGTTGTTTCCTTTACATTAAGCCACTGCTGGGTAATTGTAAGCTTTATATGTATTTTTAAATAAAGAAGCTTTCAAAACAAATTCCCTGGAACAAAAACCACTGCCTGTGCACAAGGGAAATCACTAAGTCTAGGCATGGAATTTTACACGACTCAGATATGTCAGCTCCATAGATGTTTTTTTTTGTCCTGCTATTCTCTATCCCTGTTGATTATATTTCTTAAACCAAAGAAAGTAATTTAAAATATCTAGCAACAAAAAAATAATTTCCATACTTGCAATTCCACTGTCATTCAATGAAAATATTTTATGGTAACAATTTGTAATAATTTGTGTTTTTATAAGCTTTTTTTTTTTTTTTTGCTGTTGTGAATGTTGTGTTCATCAAATTTCAATAGTTTGGAAGTTCTTTAGGTAATTTTATATTTTTGTTTTAAATGTGCTCTCAGACATTTGGATAGTTTAAATATGTTGGAGTCTGTGTATAAAGGCTTAAGTGTGTTGATACAGCTGAAATAAAATGTGCCACAAGCATTATTTTACAGAAGTTATGACCTATTTAAATGCACTGCAAGCTTGTGAAATAAGCACCTTCTTAGGCAGTGTTTTTCAACTCCAGTCCTGAAGGCACACCAACAGGCCAGGCTTCCATGATATCTGAACTGGGGCACAGGTGAAATAATCAGATGATCAGTAACCATGGTAACTACCCTACTCTCATCCATCAGCTGAATGCATCACTTGTGCTCTAGCTCAGATATCATCAAATTCTGGCTCGGCTGTGTGCCTTGAAGACTTTTTGAAGAGTTTTTCTTGTTGGTAAAATTTAAAATGGTAAACAAAATGTTGCATAAAAAATCAATTTAACTATAAAAAAAAATATTTCATGATTCAGATAGGAGCATACAATTTTAAAGGATTTTCCAATTTATATCTTCACAAGACTTGCCCCAAGTTCCAAATTGTAACTTATGGTTAGAATTCTACCCTCTGATCTTTTTTGTAAACGTTACCATGGAATTATGAACCATGTTTATAGCACTACTAAATGTTAAAGTGATAGGAAAGTCAAAATTAAACTTGCGTGACTCCAATAGAGAGCATGTCATTTTAAGACACTTTTAAATTTACTTCTATTTTCAAATGTGCTTTGTTCTCTTGGTATCCCTTGTTGAAAAAGAATATGCACATATCCTACAGTAGTGGGAGCTGCTGCTAATTGGTGCCTGCACACATGTGTCTTGTGATTGGCTAACTAGATGTGTTCAGCTAGCTGCCACTAGTGCAATGAGGTTCATTCAGCAAAGGATAACAAGAGAACAAAGCAAATTTGATAATCAAACTAAATTGGAACGTTTAAAATTGTATGTTCTATCCAAATCATAAAAGAAAATGTTGGGCTTTCCTGTCCCTTTAACACTCCATAAATGATAACAATAGTACATAACCAATCTAAATGCATGACATCAATATGGTCTAAAATGATTGCATCATAACTGATACAAACACATTCGTTACATAAAGAATGGAATACTGTTTTTAAGATTGCCAAATATTTAAAATGGCAATTCTAACAGATTAGAATACACCACTTTGTAAGAATGATTTTGTGATTTTGTTGTGGCTTTACTGACGGGGGTATTCCAAGATAAATAGATATTTTCACAGTTTAGTTTTAAAACTATATTTGTTATGAAAATGTTTTTAGTGTCTCTAATAGTATTTTTTTTTTTTTTTAAATGGGGTAGCAATGTAAAAATGTTTGGAAATAGTGTTTACATGAGAATACCAACAATAAACTTTTTAAAATCGATATTCAATTGTCACAGTGCCAGTAAAGCAAATATTTCTGTGTAGAACATGTACCCTTGGGTGTAAGGTATTTGCACTTGATATACCTTGTGTGTAGGTCTGCGAAAATCCCTGTTACTTACATGTACTCATGTCTTTAACCAATCCAACATTAGGAAATCCAGATGTTCCAGAATTATTGCTAACATATGTCAGGAGGCCTAATAAATTCAAACACAAGCTTTATGCAGAGATTGTAGAATGTTGTTTTTAAGAGTGCCAAAATTAAAAAACAAAATGTATTTTAAAAGTCAAACTCTAAAATATTGCAACATTGCCACATTGGCCATACATGTTTCTTTTTTAAGAAAAATTGAGAAGCCACAGGAACAGATAAGGAGACTGTAGAACTGAACCTTTTATATATATATATATATATATATATATATATATATATATATATATATATATATATATATATATATATATATATATATATATATATATATATATATATACACTTTGTATATGCACATTATATACATACAGAGTTGTTGCAATACATAGGAACATAATTTGCTGCCAGTGTAGATCGGTATTTGTTTAGCTGTTTCACAGGCTCTTATTTTTGGCCATAAATTTAATGCAGAGCTGGCATCTTGCCATTCATTTTAAAACAATTATAGGCTCCAGAATTGTATCTCCCTTACACATCTCAGAAAACAGATTTATGAAAACTGGTTACTCCCTGTTTGGTAATATTACTTTGTTAGTTTTTATTTTTTTTTATTAAAATGTAGGTGAAGAATTGAAGAGTTCCAGTTTTCTCAGTCTTGGCATCTGCAAAAGTCTGGATATCTTGGGATTCCAGAATCAAACACACCATATGCTTTGTTTCCAATGTCCTATGAGGTGTGTCACTTATTTCTGTTATTCAAACTACAGATTCATGTTTCAATTTTCATCAAATAAGCATTCCACAGGCTATACTTGCGCTCAATCACTTGTTTTGGGTGGTCATTAAGTAGACATATATTCATCTGTTAGCAATTGGAGAATTAAAATCTTACTCATATGGAAGTTAGACTTGGTTATCCCCAGATATTCATAGGGGTTATATTCACTTTAAGAAGAAATATTCAAAATATTTTTTTTTGTTCCCCATAGCAAGCCTAAAAAATTTGGCAAGCAAACAACTGCCCATCACAATACATTTATATTATGTAGCACATCAAATACAAGTCCCTTTGCTCTGTAGAGTAATTTAATTGTTGGTGCTGGGATAGCTATTGGGCTTTTTATGAATCTGCACAAATTAAAACTTTCTATTTACGTTTGAGTACATAAAAATGTGAATAACTGAAATAATATTTCTGTAACGAGTTTTTAAAAAAACAAAAAAAAATGTGCATATTATTTAAAGGAATATAAAACCCATAATTTATCTTTCATGATTCAGATAGAGCATGCTATTTTAAACAATTTTCTAATTTACTTCCATTATCAATTTTTTGTTCTTTTGGTATCTTTTGTTGAAAAACAGGGGCATATCATTAAGATGAGAACACTATTTCCTGCCATGCCTACCTAGGTATCTTTCCAACACAGAATATCACGGGAGGTAAGCAAATTGGATAATAGAAGTAAACCTTAAACTTTTTTAAAATTGTATGTTTATGGGTTTCATATCCCTTTAAATTTTGCATATAAATTAAAAGTTGCAATACTCTCTCCCATTCTAATCTCTAAGAGTTTGTTGTGCAATAACTATACAGCTTATGTGAATTTTAACTATATATCCAAGTAAAAATTCCATTACACTTGAACAGCAAGTTTGAATTAAAAAGCCCAAATTATACAAATGTTATAACAGGAAAATCTGGTTAAACATGCGAAAAGAGGAATTTGTTTGCTTTTCAATGTGTTTTTCACAGAAGTATTTTTCAGGTGGAAACAAATAATACATGTGTAATTCAAAAGCAAAACATGGGAAGAAAGTAATTACAATGATTGCCTAATGCTTTTGAATGCAAGTGTTTTCACGTAACCTTTAATGGCCTAGTTTACAAGTGGAGCAATAAATTGTTATTGTTCGTAAGCTCTAACTGTGCACAAGGTAAAACAATAGTGCTCCCAACTTAGCGCTGGTATTACAAGCTGAAAGTAAAAAGTTAGCATGTGAGAAAAAGACTCAGGTGCGCTAACTTCTGAAGTCCAGATATTGCAACCTAGATTATTCCATCTATCCACAAACTTCTATCGGGTGCGCTAAAAAGCCTTCTTTTTTTGCCGCTCACGTGCTAACCTGAAACTGTGATAGACCACCGGAGCTAAAGCTTAAATAAATATTTTTACATATATGTCTGTATATTTTTTTTGTAAAATATGTATCTATACTATATATCTATATGAAAATATAAAGACATAGATATACATTGTATATACAGATAGCTAGATATTTTAAAATAAAAAGAATATTTTCTTCTGTTAAAAACATAGTAATTTCAAGTACTTCTTTAAAAAAAACATTAAAAATGATTAAAAATGATATTGCATATTTTTTTTAAATATATTTTTTAATATTTTTATGATCATCTCTACAATAGACTTAACAAAAAATTCCACAGAACATAAACAGAAAAATATTAAATCAACAATACAGAATTGACAGAAAAAATGATGGCACAGTTCCGTGTTCCGCATCTGTAATTAATGTCTAGGTACATCAACATATTCATAGTTAATAATACATTCGTATAATTTAGAAATAGACAAAACACTTGCATAATACATACCATATTAACTATCAAATATAGTACTTATCTATTGCAACATAAAGAGATATAAACAAGCAATTAAATCTAAACATTCCTATAATTAGGTACCCTTTCTAACAAACAGAAGGAAAAAAAAAAAGAGGGGAAGATATAAATGGAACCTAATATCTCACACAGTGGAATCTTATCTGTAGAGAGGGCAAAATTCTTCGTAATCAATCTTGGCTAGTCAAGCCAACTACTAGGAAAATGTTCAGCGTATATATTTTGTTGAACAAACTTGAAATTTAATAAAAGTTTTACTAGTTGCCTTTGAGCCGTGATTGACAAAGTTTTAATAACCTCTATCCACTTTTTAAAATAGTTTTCAAGTTGGGAGTTACTTGCATTTTGAATCAAGGATTGCTCTAGTGTGTTTTGGACAATCAATGCTTTTTTGAATTGTATAAAACTGGGAGCTTTATGTGATCTTCATGATCCTAAAATAAGATTACGGGCAATGAAAACCATATTATTAATTAAACTATAATGCAAGCGACGACCGGATATTTAATCAAAAAGAACACATTCAATGGGGTCATACAGAAATCCAGATGTAACACTGTATTCATCCAGTAACCGATTTTCACCCAAAATTGGTCAATTTTTGGGCATGCCCACAAACAATGGAAAATGTTAGCATTACTGGCACTACATCTTGTACATAGATTGTTTCATACCATCTAGACACTTTCTCTGGTGTGATATATACGTCAAATAATAATTTTAAATGAGCCTCCTGCCATGTTGTCAAAACCCATGAATTCTCCAAGACTTTAAAGCTATCAAATATATCTTGTGTGGTAATATTTAGGAAATACTGTTGCCACTTACTTTGTAAGTATTCTAACTGTTCATTCATGGAGAGAGCATTCAGCATAGCATACAGTGGAGAGATGGTATAAATACCATTTTGATATAGTGTCGTATCTGCAGAAATGCATAAAAATCTCTCAGAGATAGACCGAATTTGAGGCAGATATCAGAAAAGGATTCTACAGAAGAGTCAGATCTAATAAATTGTTTAATCCATTTAAGACCTTTAGTCTCCCATTCTCTGAAAATTATATTAGAATAACCTTGTAGAAAATTAGGGTTACCCCTGATTGGGATGAATTCAGATGCATATGGAAGTATAAATGGCATTCTAGACAATATTCCCACCAGGCCCTAATTATATTCTTAACAGTTACTAAATTAGAAACATTAGATGGTAAGTTAGTCAATGGACAGTGTACGATTGCTTTTAAATCAAAAGGCGCTATTAAGTTAGATTCACATTGTAGAAAGGAGATGTATTTTTTTTCCATAATCCAGTCGAATGCTATTTTAACCCCTTAATGACCGGACCATTTTTCAATTTTCTTACCCTTAATGACAATGGCTATTTTTACATTTCTGCAGTGTTTGTGTTTAGATGTTATTTTCCTCTTACTCATTTACTGTACCCATACATATTATATACCGTTTTCCTCGCCATTAAATGGACTTTCTAAAGATACCATTATTTTCATCATATCTTATAATTTACTATAAAAAAATGTAAAATATGAGGAAAAAATTGAAAAAAAACACAATTTTTCTAACTTTGACCCCCAAAATCTGTTACACATCTACAAGCACCAAAAAAAAAAACATTCTAAATAGTTTCTAAATTTTGTCCTGAGTTTAGAAATATCCAATGTTTACATGTTCTTTGCTTTTTTTGCAAGTTATAGGGCCATAAATACAAGTAGCGCTTTGCTATTTCCAAACCACTTTTTTCCAGAATTAGCGCTAGTTACATTGGAACACTGATATCTTTCAGGAATACCTGAATATCCCTTGACATGTATATATTTATATTTAGAAGACATCCCAAAGTATTGATCTAGGCCCATTTTGGTATATTTCATGCCACCATTTCACCGCCAAATACGATCAAATAAAAAAAAAACTTAAATTTTTCACAATTTTAGGTTTCTCACTGAAATTATTTACAAACAGCTTGTGCAATTATGGCACAAATGGTTGTAAATGCTTCTCTGGGATCCCCTTTGTTCAGAAATAGCAGACATATATGGCTTTGGCGTTGCTTTTTGGTAATAATAAGGCCGTTTAATACTGCTGCGCACCACACTTGTAATATGCCCAGCAGTTAAGGGGTTAATTAGGTAGCTTGTAGGGTTAATTTTTAGCTTTAGCGTAGAGATCAGCCTCCCACCTGACACATCCCATCCCCTGATCCCCCCCGACCCCCCTCAAACAGCTCTCTTCCCTCCCCCACCTCACAATTGTCACCGCCATCTTAAGTACTGGCAGAAAGTCTGCCAGTACTGAAATAAAAATAATTTATTATTATTTTTTTAATTTTTTCATACAGTCTGCAGTGATGGATCCCCCCTTACCCCACAACCTCCCTGATCCCCCCCAATACATCTCTCTAAACCTCCCCCTCTAACTATTTGCCGCCATCTTGGGTACTGGCAGCTGTCTGCCAGTACCCAATTTGCCCCCCAAAATAGTTTTTTTTTTACTTTTTTCTATGTAATACTTGTTTTCTGTAGTGTAGCTGGCCCCCCCTAAACGATCTACATCCCTCCCCCTCCCAGATCCCTTACTAAAGAGCTAAGATCCCCCTGCTTCCACATTGGTCTTTTTTTTTTTACTTTCATTTTCGGCCCCCCACCCCCCAGCCGCAATCGCCGCTCCGGTAATAACATCAAAACAAGTGAGATCGCTTTGGGAAAAAAAATGAGGCTACTACAGATAAAGGCTGCTACCATCAACCAACGAAATTGTTAGTATCAGTGGCCGATTCAGAAAGGGCCACAGAGTGGCCCTTTCTGCATCAGTATGTAAAATAGGGGATTGCAGTGATGCCTCAATATTGAGGCATCACTACAATCCCTTGAAAGCAGCTGGAAGCAATCGTGATCGCTTCCAGCACTTCAGACAACAGAGGACGTACCAGGTACGTCAATTGTCACTAAGGGAGTTTTTTCCTATGACGTACCAGGTACGTCCTCTGTCATTAAGGGGTTAATTAATGCTGCAAAATTATAATGTCTTTAATTGGGAAATACAACAACAATGTCCTACGAGACAAAATAAAAAGAGGCGCCTAATAGTGCAATATCGTCGGAAGCAATGAACAGGAAGATGAAAAGTATAGCTGAGTACTCACAAAAGACATTACACATCCAGTGTAATAATAGGCAAACTGAAGCTCCAGAGCAGCACGGCTGACTCACACACTCAGGCTGGGCGGCTGGGCCACGAATGGGCTCATCTCCGGTGACGTCTCTGGTGACGTATCAGATACTGGAAGGAACACAGCCAGTCGAAAGTAGCACCTATGATAGGTCTACGGGGTGCAGGCTTCTAATGCAATTCACTGTCAAAACAGCAAAACAAAGGGCAAAGAGAATGGAGCAGTTATGAAGGTAAAAAGATTTATTAAAACAAATTTAAAATCATGAAGTTGCACAGCAGCGCATTTCTCGGCACTGCTTGCCGTTTCATCAGGCTGTATGGTAATGAGAATACCTTGCTCCATTTAAATGTACAACAAGCCAATCGAAATTCCGGAATATCACCCACCCACCAATGCACCGTACCCAATAGGGCCAAGGAAATAATGAAAACTACCAATCAAATTATCAGGTGCACATGTAAGTGTGGAACAGACCGGAATTAACAATACTGCTTACGAACAAAAATAGGATAAAATATATGTGACACGTATATACATCCGACCAAAACCTCATGTAAAGTATACAAATATGTATTGCATCAATTAGATAGGGCAATGATGATATACTATAAAAAAATGCTAGCGATTAGAAGCATATGCTTATGAACTAAAAAAAATAAACCAGAAAAACCCATATGTAAATAATTGATAAAATATATCAAAACATGTGTATAAGTGTGTAAAGAAGGATTCGCTATAGAAGTGCAATCCTAATGCATATATCAAAGTGTTTGTATCAAAGTAACAATAGGTCCAAAAAAGTTTGTTTATCTTATTATAAAAAATATATACTATGTATGTGAGTGAAGACACACATAATAAATCTCGTTAAATACGAATATGTTAGAAATGTAGATGTGCAAGGTGTGGCAATAAATAAATAAATAAAGGCGCTGTTAAAGCGATAGATAATATCAATGCTTATGTGAGTTTAAAACATAAAACTAATTGCGGGATATGTGCGATGTGTGTGTAAGTGATATGTGTGAGATTGGACATAGTGATGACCACCACTAATCTGTCGTGTTGTCCCCTAAAAAGGGGGGGAAGAAGAAAATATATAGAATAGTGATCAGAAATAATAGTTGTGTATTAGATGTGTGATGAATAGATAAAAAGGGGAAAAAAAATCTAAAAAATATATATAAAACGACGTGCAGGCTCTTTATTCTAGCATCCCCCACAATTTGGGTATTGAGGCCATTTCTAGTTTTTTGGAAGATGATTGGTATATCCCACCATTGCAAACACAATTCATTCTGCAACTAATTTTATTTATCCTTAAGCACAATTATTTTTTGTTTCAAGATGATTTTTATTTACAGGTAAAGAGAACTGCCATAGGTACCAGGTTCGCCCCTAGTTGCTTCGAAAATCAATATATTTCTCAGACTTGTGTTTACGTTTCAACAACTTAGGAGGAATAGAGGCTCTACCCATTTTAAAACCATAGACTGCTATAGCTATTTAGATTTCTCTAGTAACCACTATCATCCATGGAAGCAGAATGTCCCATATGGGCAATTTAAAACAATTAGGCGTAATTGTAGTTCCCTTACCAATTATGAATAGCAAAGCCTTATTCTTAAGGAAAGATTTCAGAAAAAACATTATCCTTTGGAAACTATAAAGAAAAACTATCTTCGTGCTAAAAACGAAAATAGGGATGAATTTTTCACTCAACAGAAAAAAGAACGTATAGCATCCTCATGTAATTCTAATAAACAAGCAGTAAGATTTATAACTCAGTACAATTCTAACCATATATGAATCCGTCAAGCATTAAACAACCATTGGAGAATTCTGAAAAGAGATCCGATTTTAAATGAGTTAATTGGAGATAGGCCCGCTGTTGTGTTGAAAAGGGCGCCTAACCTCAAGAACATTTCAAGAAGTCCACAGCACCAGGTAAACTTAAAAGTGATTAAACCTTTATTTACACATTAAAACATGCAACGTTTCGGCCCCTCTGGCCTTAACCATGCATATAAAGCTACTAAGCCCATATACAGACTATATAGGCTGACCAATTAAGAGTTAATTGCAAACAGATTTGGCAAAACACATTTCATGTAAGACAATTGCTCCACCTTATGGTACATATACTTTATTACATCAACCATTTTAATTCTTTAATATCCTTAAAAACACAGTTAATAGAGAAACATCCTCTTGAAGAACCTAATATAACAAAAACTAAATGTATTTACACCAAAGTACTTCAGATCAAATATTATTTTTTATTTTTTAGATAAAGCTGATATTTTATAGAGGACTAGTGGGGGAGACAGTGAAGAATGCAAACAGTTTCAAATAAATATTGAACAATCTATTTCCCTATTTAACCCTTTAGGGTACATACTGTCCAACTTGTGGATCCAGTAAGTTTCTCTTTGCTTAAGCATCCTCTCCCTGTCTCCACCCCTTCTCAATATCCCTACGCGGTCTATGATTTGCCACCTCAATTGGCTTATATTGTGAACTGTTTGAATACAATGGTTAGATACCGGGCCTCTGTATTGCCACACCTCACATTGGACTTGTGTTGGTTCATTCTTTCCCTGCATTTTCTTGTGGACTCCCCAATATAAATTAAAAAGCACAGCATTTAATTAGATAAATAATGAATGTAGTTTCACAAGTGTAGTAACCTTTTATTTTGTATTTACGGCCTGTTCTAGGGTGCATAAACTCTTTCCCCTTAATGATGACAGTTAGTACAACCTAAACAGGGATAGGACCCTAGGGACTTCTGGCTTATATATATTTGTTGTTTATTTTTCATGGGGACCAAGTCACTCCTTACTAGGCAATCCCTAAGATTTCTAACTCTCCTAAATGCCATAATGGGGACATGCTGGAGAATATCAATTTCTTTATTACAGTTACTTATAATCTCCCAGTGTTTTTTTAATAATTTTTGTTACTTCAGTACTGTACAAAGTATATTGGGAAGTGAACACGATTCTTTTATAATCAGTTTTAGGGACATTTTTAGTTGTTTTGCTGACAGAACTTATATTTTGTAACCTATCAATCTCCTTCCTGATAAGTTGTTCAGGGTAACCTATTTGGATAAACCTATTACTTATTTCGTTCATCCTTATATGTAATATCTGGTTATCATTAACAATCCTGTTAACCCTTAGAAATTGGCTTCTTGGAAGGGAGTTCTTTAACTTGCTGGGATGAAAACTATCATAGGCTAACATTGTGTTTCTATCTGTGGGCTTCCTGAACAAATCAACTTTTAGGGAACCATTTTCTTTATATACCCTAGCATCCAGGAAATCCACAGATATCTCACTATATGTAAGTGTGAATTCTACCCCTGAGATAGCTACATTTAGGGAGGATACAAATTTCTCCAGGGATCCAATGTTGCCCCACCATACGCCAAACACATCGTCGATGAAGCGCCACCAGGCTGCACCGTACTCCTGGAACAACTCATAAGCATATACAAAATTTTCCTCAAAGCTGTTCATAAAGAGCTTGGTGCATGATGGGGCCACATTGGATCCCATGACTGTCCCTTTAACCTGCACATACCAGTAATCCTGAAACATAAAGTAATTCCAATACAAGATGAGGCTTAACAGTTCACAAATAAATTCTACCTGTTGAGGGCTTTAGATACCAATACCAAATAAGAGCTTATTGATTATCCCTATACCTGTTTCATTAGTAAATAGAATATATTTTTGACTAGGTAGATGCAAATCATGAAGTTTATTTAAAAAGTCACCAGTATCTTTAATGTATGCGGACATTTTAGTGACTTCTGGTTGCAATATTTTGTCCACAAATATAGCTATATTAGTGAAAACAGAGTCCACACTGGAGACAATCGGCCTACCAGGGGGACTCTTAACATTCTTGTGCACTTTTGGGACAGTGTAAAATATTGGGGTCCTTGGATGATAATAGGTAATAGGTTTATCCAAAGAGGTTACCCTGAACAACTTATCAGGAAGGAGATTGATAGGTTACAAAATATAAGTTCTGTCAGCAAAACAACTAAAAAAGTCCCTAAGACAGATAATAAAAGAATTGTGTTCACTTCCCAATATAATGTGTACAGTCCTGAAGTAACAAAAAATATTAATAAACACTGGGAGATTATAAGTAACTGTAATAAAGAAATGGATATTCTCCAGCATGTCCCCATTATGGCATTTAGGATAGGAGAGTTAGAAACCTTAGGGATTGCCTAGTAAAGAGTGACTTGGACCCCTTGAAAAATAAACAATGAAGATATATAAGCCAGAGGTCCCTAGGGTCCTATCCCTGTTTAGGTTGTACTAACTGCCATGATTAAGGGGAAAGAGTTTATGCACCCTAGAACAGGCCGTAAATACAAAATAAAAGGTTACTACACTTGTGAAACAATATTCATTATTTATCTAATTAAATGCTGTGGTCTTTAATTTATATTGGGGAGTCCACAAAAGGCAGGGAAAGAATGAACCAACACTAGTCTAATGTGAGGTGTGGCAATACAGAGGTCCCGGTAACTAACCATTTTATTTAAGCAGGGCACAATATAAGCCAAATGAGGTGACAAATCATAGACCCCGTAGGGATATTGAGAGGATGCTTAAGAGAAACTTACTGGATCCACCATTTGGACAGTATGTACCCTAAAGGGTTAAATAGGGAAATAGATTTTTCAGTATTTATCTGAAACTGATCGCATTCTTCACTGTCTCCCCCACTATTCCTTTATAAATGATCAGTTTTATCTAAAAAATAAAAATAATATTTGATCTGAAGTACTTTGGTGTATATATATTTAGTTTTTTGTTATTTTTGGTTCTGGTTGTTTCTCTATTAACTGTCGGCTAGATTACGAGTTTTGCGTTATGAGTAAAAAAGCAGCGTTAAGGCTCATAACGCTGCTTTTTTTACTACCGCTGCTATTACGAGTCTTGTAGGTACAGCAACCGCACACTTTTTTGGCCGTACCGCAAATTAACTTACGCTATTTTCGTAAAGTCTTTTTTCAATGGGACTTCCATTGCGCCGGTATTACAAGCCTTTTTTTTTAAGGCCAAAAAGTAAGCGGTACAGCCTATCACGCAAGATTTGTAACGCATTCTAAAGTCAGTAGTTATGAGTTTTACGCTACAAAGCTGTAGCATAAAACTCATAACTAAAGTGTTAAAAAGTAAACTAACAACCATAAACTACCTATTAACCCCTAAACCGAGGCCCTCCCGCATCACAAGCACTAAAATAATTATTTTAACCCCTAATCTGCCGCTCCCGACATCGCCGCCACTATAATAAATATATTAACCCCTAAACCTAAGTCTAACCCTAATACCCCCTAACTTAAATATAATTAAAATAAATCTAACTAAAAATTCCTATCAGTAACTAAATAATTCCTATTTAAAACTAAATACTTACCTATAAAATAAACCTTAAGCTAGTTACAATATAACTAATAGTTACATTGTATCTAGCTTAGGGTTTATTTTTATTTTACAGGCAAGTTTGTATTTATTTTAAATAGGTAGAATAGTTACTAAATAGTTATTAACTATTTACTAACTACCTAGCTAAAATAAATACAAATTTACCTGTAAAATAAAACCTAACCTTAGTTACACTAACACCTAACCTTACAGTACAATTAAATAAATTACCTAAATTAAATACAATTAACAAAATTAAATACAAATACCTAAATAACAAAAAAAACAACAACACTAAATACAAAAAATAAAAAACAAATTACAAGATATTTAAACTAATTACACCTAATCTAATAGTCCTATCAAAATAAAAAAAGGCCCCCAAAATAAAAAAAACCCTAGCCTAAACTAAACTACCAATAGCCCTTAAAAAGGCCTTTGCGGGGCATTGCCCCAAAGAAATCAGTTCTTTTACTGTAAAAAAAAATACAAACAACCCCCAACAGTAAAACCCACCACCCACACAACCAAACCCCCCAAATAAAAACCTAACTAAAAAAACATAAGCTCCCCATTGCCCTGAAAAGGGCATTTGGATGGGCATTGCCCTTAAAAGGGCATTTAATCAGCCAATAGGATTGAGCTTGCATTCTATAGGCTGTTCCAATCAGCCAATAGAATGCAAGCTCAATCCTATTGGCTAATTGGATCAGCCAATAGGATTTTTTCAACCTTAATTCTATCTAGAATTCTATCAGCCAATCGGAATCTAAGGGACGCCATCTTGGATGACGTCACTTAAAGGAACCTTCATTCGTCGGGTAGTCGTCGGAAGAAGAGGATGCTCCGCGCCGGATGGATGAAGATGGACCCGCTCCGCGCCGGATGGATGAAGATAGAAGATGCCATCTGGATGAAGACTTCTGCCCGTCTGGAGGACCACTTCTCCCGGCTTGGATGAAAACTTCTCCTGGCTTCGTTGAGGACTTCTTGCCGCTTCGTTGAGGACTTCTCCCGGCTTCATTGAGGATGGATGTCGGCTCTTCAAAACTGTAATTGGATCTTCAGGGGTTAGTGTTAGGTTTTTTTAAGAGTTTATTGGGTGGGTTTTATTTTTAGGTTAGGGTTTGGGCAGCAATAGAGCTAAATGCCCTTTTAAGGGCAATACCCATCCAAATTCCCTTTTCAGGGCAATGGGGAGCTTAGGTTTTTCTAGTTAGGTTTTTATTTGGGGGGTTTGGTTGTGTGGGTGGTGGGTTTTACTGTTGGGGGGTTGTTTGTATTTTTTTTTACAGGATTTCTTTGGGGCAATGCCCCACAAAAGACCCTTTTAAGGGCTATTGGTAGTACAGTTTAGGCTAGGGTTTTTTATTTTGTGGGGCTTTTTTATTTTGATAGGGCTTTTAGATTAGGTGTAATTAGTTTAGGTAATTTATTTAATTGTAGTGTAAGGTTAGGTGTTAGTGTAACTCAGGTTAGTTGTATTTATTTTAGCTAGGTAGTTAGTAAATAATTAATAACTATTTAGTAACTATTCTACCTAGTTAAAATAAATACAAACTTGCCTGTAAAATAAAAATAAACCCTAAGATAGCTACAATGTAACTATTAGTTATATTGTAGCTAGCTTAGGGTCTATTTTATAGGTAAGTATTTAGTTTTAAATAGGAATTATTTAGTTATTAATAGTGGGTTTTCTTTAGATTTATTTTAATTATATTTAATAGTGGGTGTAAGGGTTAGGGTTAGACTTAGGTTTAGGGGTTAATAAGTGTAGGCAGGTTGGGGTGACATTTGGGGGCGGGAGATTAGGGGTTAAAAATATAATGTAGGTGTCGTAGATGTTGGGGGCAGCAGATTAGGGTTTAATAAGTATAATGTAGGTGTCAGCGATGTCCGGAGCGGCAGATTAGGGGTTAATAAATATAATGTAGGTGTCGGCGATGTTGGGGGCGGCAGATTAGGAGTTAATAAGTGTAAGATTAGGGGTGTTTAGACTTGGGGTTCATGTTAGGGTGTAAGGTGTAAATATAAATGTTGCTTCCCCATAGGAATCAATGGGGCTGCGTTACAGAGCTTTACGCTGCTTTTTTGCAGGTGTTTTTTCAGCCGGCTCTCCCCATTGATGTCTATAGGGATATCGTGCACGAGCACGTACAACCAGCTCACCGCTGACTTAAGCACTGCAGCGCTGGTATTGGAGTGCGGTATGGAGCACAATTTTGCTCTACTCTCATTTCTTGCCTTTTAACGCCGGGTTTAGCAAAACCTGTAATACCAGCGCTGTAGGTAAGTGAGTGGTGACAATAACGTGCGAGTTAGCACTGCACCCCTCTTACTGCAAAACTCGTAATCTAGCCGTGTGTTTTTTTTATTTTTTTTTTATTTATATTTATTCCACAGAGAGAAGTACACAGCACACATTACAACAAGGTCATTTCCGTAACATCTGACGACATATATGATATATTTACGTGAATGCCAATACATTGATAGAACAGTTATTAATTAAGAGCTTTATACATTTAATTTGCCGATACATAAATAACGTTTTAACTCTTGTTGCTTTCTATTTGACCTCTAAAGTATTTTCTAATTCCTTCTCTCTGTATTTTCTTTTACTATAATCTTACAAAGATCCTTCAATGCATCCTCATGTCTATCTCAATTTAATCCGTCTGTGAAACAGACAGCCATCATATATCTGAGTATGTTATGCTTGTTGTGAATGTTACTTTACATTACCAATAGCTAACCGTGAGGTCAGGGTAGTACAAAAAGAAGAAGAAAAGAAAGAAGAAGAAAAAAAAAGGACCCTCCCCTCCGCTGTTCCCCCCCTAACTTTAAATGCTCATTAATGCTCATTATATGCTGTCATCCAGACAACTCCATTCTCCCCTAAGCCTATCTTCCAGTATTACTTCAGAGTGTGCAAATGGTTTGAGTATTCACTTCTGTATCTCCTGATCCAGTGTCTTAATATAAATCCGCCATTTCTTAAGGAAGCCCTTCAGTCTACTCATTTGATCTGATTTAGTATCCCATTGCTCAATCCACAACTGTCTCATCATTTTGTTTTTTACTTGGGATATCGATGGTGGGTTTTTAGTGATCCAGTACTTTAAAATGCACTTCCTAGCCAGGAGAATAATTACACATTGAAAGAAACATATCTGCCATACCCCCAAATAAATATCTATCTTGAGCTTTTGTTTAAGCCAAAATTGTACTTTGCACCAAAAATATTTAATCTTTGGGCATGTGTAAATATGATGGATAAAATCTGCGTTAACCCTTTGACATTTATTACATATATTAGTATAATCCTTTTTCCATTTTGCTATTCTATGCGGGGTTAAGTAATCTCGATGCAGAAGTCTCAACTGGGATTCCCTAAGAGGGATGGAAAGAGTTGAGGCTAGATTACGAGTTTTGCGTTAGGCTTAAAAAGCAGCGTTGGCCGGTCCCAACGCTGCTTTTTAACGCCAAGCTGGTATTACGAGTCTTGCAGGTACAGGTGTACCGCTTACTTTTTTGGCCAGACTCGGAAATACCGCAAATCCTTTTACGTCAATTGCGTATCCTATATTTTCAATGGGACTTGCATAGCACCGGCATTACGAGTCTGACAAAAAGTGAGCGGTAGACCCTCTCCTGTCAAGACTGGTACCGCATTTAAAAGTCAGTAGTTTTATGGTACAACGCCGTAGCATAAAACTCCTAACTAAAGTGCTAAAAAGTACACTAACACCCATAAACTACCTATTAACCCCTAAACTGAGGCCCTCCCACATTGCAAACACTAAAATAAATATTTTAACCCCTAATCTGCCGAACCGGACACCGTCGCCACTATAATAAATATATTAACCTCTAAACCGTCGCACTCCTGCATTGCAAACACTAGTTAAATATGATTAACCCCTAATCTGCCGCCCCCAATATTGCCGCCACTATAATAAAGTTATTAACCCCTTAACCTAAGTCTAACCCTAACCCTAACCCCACCTAACTTAAATATAATTTAAATAAATCTAAATAAAATTACTACAATTAACTAAATAATTAAACGAAATACTTACCTATAAAAATAAACCCTAAGCTAGATACAATATAACTAATAGTTACATTGTAGCTAGCTTAGGGTTTATTTTTTATTTTACAGGCAACTTTGTATTTATTTTAACTAGGTACAATAGTTATTAAATAGTTATTAACTATTTAATAACTACCTAGTTAAAATAAAGACAAATTTACCTGTAAAATAAAACCTAACCTAAGTTACAATTACTCCTAACACTACACTACACCTAAATTAAATACAATTAATTACAATTAAATAAAATTATCTAAAGTACAAAAAAACCCCACTAAATTACAGAAAATAATAAACAAATTACAAGATTTTTAAACTACTTACACCTAATCTAATCCCCCTTACAAAATAAAAAAAGCCCCCCCAAAATAAAAAAGCCCTACCCTACACTAAATTACAAATAGCCCTTAAAAGGGCCTTTTGTGGGGCATTGCCCCAAAGTAATCAGCTATTTTACCTGAAAAAAAATTACAATTCCCCCCAACATTAAAACCCATCACCCACACAACCAACCCTACTCTAAAACCCACCCAATTCCCCCTTAAAAAAACCTAACACTACCCCCCTGTAGATCACCTTACCGGGATACGTCTTTACCCAACCGGGCCGAAATCCTCAACAAATCCGGCAGAAGTGGTCCTCCAGACGGGCAGAAGACTTCATCCAGACGGCATCTTCTATCTTCATCCATCCGGAGCGGGTCCATCTTCAAGACATCCGACACGGAGCATCCTCTTCTTCCGACGGCTAAACAGAGAATGAAGGTTCCTTTAAATGACGTCATCCAAGATGGCGTCCCTTCAATTCCAATTGGCTGATAGAATTCTATCAGCCAATCGGAATTAAGGTAGAAAAAATCCTATTGGCTGATCCAATAAGCCAATAGGATTGAGCTGGCATTCTATCTAATGTTGCATCAGTCAATAGGATTTTTTCTACCTTAATTCCGTTAGGAGCTTTACGCTGCTTTTTTGCAGGTGTTAGTTTTTTTTCAGCCGGCTCTCCCCCATTGATTCCTATGGGGAAATCGTGCACAAGCACCTTTAGCCAGCTCACCACTAACGTAAGCAGCGCTGGTATTGAGGTGAGATGTGGAGCAAAATTTTGCTCTTCACTCACTTTTTTGTGGTTAACGCAGGGTTTCTAAAAACCCGTAATACCAGTGAGCGGTGAGCATAAACTGCTTGTTAGCACCGCACTGCTTCTAACGCAAATCTAGGCGTTTGTTTCCAAAACCCTATTTATTCCTTTTGGCAATCAGCATGTGCGGATTTTATTGTGTATATATGTATATGTACGAAAAAATATATACATAGTGTATGTATAAATGTACGAAAATCATAAAAAATATATAAAAAATCATAAAAAATATATAATATATAAAACATAATGTTAAAAATGTATGTATATATAAAATATATATATATGATACACAATCATGAAATATGTGTATTGTTCCTAAAATAAGATGAATAATGATGAAAACTGAAAAATATGTAATGAATTTATTGTGGATCATGAGAAGTATGTGTGGGGGAATATTGTGGTATGTGATCGTATAAATGTGAATAAAATAATGAACCGTGAGTGAGTTGAAGTGAATGATTGCTGTGCGAACATGCGTATGTGTTCGTGGGGAGTGTATGGTGTGTGTATGGTGAGGATAATGTAAATCTGACTATGTCCATTTGATACTATTTTATACACAGCCGTGCATGTGTATGCTTGTATTCAAATTAGACATGTGCACACTGAAAAAATGTGTTTAGTTTCGTTTTCATTAGTTAAATAAATAATTTTGTTTCGGCATATTCATTATGTTAAGTTAAATAAATTATTTTGTTTCGGCATAGTCATTATGTTAAGTTAAATGGTTTATCGGATCCGTTCAATATTTCGGATCCATTCCTTACTCTTTAGATTAGAATAATGAATATGAATAAAGAATGGATCTGAAATAACGAATGAATCCAAAAAACGATTTAACTTAACATGAGGAATATGCTGAAACAACATGATCTAAACCGCCATCTCCCCACATAAGTAACACTAAATAAAAACCTATTAACCTCTAAACCACCATCCCCCCACATCGCCAACACTAAATAAAAATCTATTAACTTTTAAACCCCTGTCCCCGCCCACATCGCCCACACTAAATAAACCTATTAACCTCTAAACCACCATCCTCCCACTTCGCCAACACTAAATAAACCTATTAACCCCTAAACCGCCATCCCCCACATCGCCAACGCTAAATAAAGCTATTATCCTCTAAACCGCCGTCCCCCCACATCGCAACTATCTAAATTAAACTATTAAACCCTAAACCGGCATCTCCCCACATAGCCAATACTAAATAAACCTATTAACCCCTAAACCGCTGTCCCCCCACATCACTAATACTAAATAAAGCAATTAACCTCTAAACCGCCGTCCCCCCACATTGCAACTACCTCAATAAAACTATTAACCCCTAAACCGCCGCCCCCCACATGGCCAACACAAAATAAATTAATTAACCTTTAAACCGCCGTCCTCCCACATAGCCAACACTAAATAAACCGATTAATCCTTTAACCGCCTCCCCCACATCTCCAACACTAAATAAAGCTATTAACCTCTAAACTGCCGTCCCTCCACATCGCAACTACCTAAATTAAACTATTAACCCCTAAACCTAACATTCCCTAACTTTAACATAATTAAAATGCACCTAAATTAAAGTTACAATATTACTAACTACCTAGTTAAAATAAATAAAAACTTACCTGTAAAATAAAAATAAAACTTAAGCTTAAACTAAAAAAAAATGACATTATTTGTTTAAAAAAAACACCATAATAATACAAAAAATAAAAACCTAACATTACTAAAAAAAAAAAAAAAAAAAACAATTACAAAAAATAATAAACACTAAAGTTACAAAAAAAACTACCATTACAAAAAATAACAAACAAAATTATCCAAAATAATAAATTTTTTTCCTATTCTAATACTCCCGTGTATGTGAATAAACTAATGAACCTTGAGTGAGTTAAAGTGAATGATTGCTGTCCTGTGTGAACATGGGTATGTGATCGTGGGGAGTGTATGGTGAGGATAATGTAAATCTATGTCCATTTGATACTATTTTATACACAGCCGTGCATGTGTATGCTTGTATTCAAATTAGACATGTGCACACTGAAAAAAATTGTTTTGTTTCGTTTTTATTAGTTAAATAAATAATTTTGTTTCGCATATTCATTATGTTTAGTTAAATAAATGATTTTGTTTCGGCATAGTCATTATGTTAAGTTAAATGGTTTTTCGGATCTATTCGTTATTTTGGATCCATTCTTTACTCATATTCATTATTCTTTAGAATAGAATAATGAATATGAATAAAGAATGGATCTGAAATAACGAATGTATCCGAAAAAACGATTTAACTTAACATAAGGAATATGCTGAAACAAAATGATCTAAACCGCCATCTCCCCACATCAGTAACACTAAATAAAAACCAATTAACCTCTAAACTGCCATCACCCCACATCGCAAACACTAAATAAAAATCTATTAACCTCTAAACCGCCGTCCCCCCACTTCACCAACACTAAATAAACCTATAAACCCCTAAACCGCCATCCCCCACATCGCCAACGCTAAATAAAGTTATTAACCTCTAAACCACCGTGCCCCCACATTGCAACTATCTAAATTAAACTATTAACCCCTAAACCGCCGTCTCCCCACAAAGCCAACACTAAATAAACCTATTAACCACTAAACCGCTGTCCCCCCACATCACTAACACTAAATAAAGATATTAACCACTAAACCGCCGTTCCCCCACATCGCCAACACTAAATAAAGCTTTTACCCTCAAACCGCTGTCCCCCCACATTGCAATTTCCTAAATTAAACTATTAACCCCTAAACCAACGCCCCCCACATGGCCAAAACTAAATAAATGCATTAACCTCTAAACTGCTCTCCTCCCACATAGCCAACACTAAGTAAACCTATTAACCCTTAAACCGCCGTCCCAACATCTCCAACACTAAATAAAGCTATTAACCTCTAAACCGCCGTTCTCCCACATTGCCAACACTAAATAAAGCTATTAACCTCTAAACCGCCGTGCCCCCACATTGCAACTACCTAAATTAAACTATTAACCCCTAAATCGCAGTTCCCCCACATCGCCAACACTAAATAAAGCTATTAAACTTTATTTATAATGAACCGTGAGTGAGTTGAAGTGAATGATTGCTGTGCGAACATGGGTATGTGTTCATGGGGAGTGTATGGTGTGTGTATGGTGAGGATAATGTAAATCTGACTATGTCCATTTGATACTATTTTATACACAGCCGTGCATGTGTATGCTTGTATTCAAATTAGACATGTGCACACTGAAAAAATGTGTTTAGTTTCGTTTTCATTAGTTAAATAAATAATTTTGTTTCGGCATATTCATTATTTTAAGTTAAATAAATTATTTTGTTTCGGCATAGTCATTATGTTAAGTTAAATGGTTTTTCGGATCCATTCGTTATTTCGGATTCATTCTTTATTCTTTAGAATAGAATGATGAATATGAATAAAGAATGGATCTGAAATAACGAATGAATCCAAAAAACGATTTAACTTAACATAAGGAATATGCTGAAACAACATGATCTAAACCGCCATCTCCCCACATCAGTAACACTAAATAAAAACCTATTAACCTCTAAACCGCCATCCCCCCACATCGCCAACACTAAATAAAAATCTATTAACTTTTAAACCGCTGTCCCCCCACATCGCCCACACTAAATAAACCTATTAACCTCTAAACCGCCATCCTCCCACTTCGCCAACACTAAATAAACCTATTAACACCTAAACCGTGATCCCCCACATCGCCAACGCTAAATAAAGCTATCATCCTCTAAACCGCCGTCCCCCCACATCGCAGCTATCTAAATTAAACTATTAAACCCTAAACCGCCGTCTCCCCACATAGCCAACACTAAATAAACCTATTAACCTCTAAACCGCTGTCCCCCCACATCACTAATACTAAATAAAGCAATTAACCTCTAAACCGCTGTCCCCCCACATTGCAACTACCTAAATTAAACTATTAACCCCTAAACCGCTGCCCCCCACCCACATGGCCAACACAAAATAAATGCATTAACCTCTAAACCGCCATCCTCCCACATAGCCAACACTAAATAAACCGATTAATCCTTTAACCGCCTCCCCCACATCTCCAACACTAAATAAAGCTATTAACCTCTAAACTGCCGTCCCCCCACATCGCAACTACCTAAATTAAACTATTAACCTCTAAACCTAACATTCCCTAACTTTAACATAATTAAAATGCACCCAAATTAAAGTTACAATATTACTAACTACCTAGTTAAAATAAATAAAAACTTACCTGTAAAATAAAAATAAAACTTACGCTTAAACTAAAAAAAAATGACATTACTTGTTTAAAAAAAAATAATACAAAAAATAAAAACCTAACATTACTAAAAAAAAAATACAATTACAAAAAATAAACACTAAAGTTACAAAAAAACTACCATTACAAAAAATAACAAACGAAATTATCCAAAATAATAAAAAATATTCCTATTCTAATACTCCCGTGTATTTGAATAAAATAATGAACCTTACGTGAGTTAAAGTGAATGATTGCTGGCCTGTGCGAACATGGGTATGTGATTGTGGGGAGTGTATGGTGAGGATAATGTAAATCTATGTCCATTTGATACTATTTTATACACAGCCGTGCATGTGTATGCTTGTATTCAAATTAGACATGTGCACACTGAAAAAAATTGTTTTGTTTCGTTTTCATTAGTTAAATAAATAATTTTGTTTCGGCATATTCATTATGCTTAGTTAAATAAATGATTTTGTTTCGGCATAGTCATTATGTTAAGTTAAATGGTTTTTCGGATCCATTCGTTATTTTGGATCCATTCTTTACTCATATTCATTATTCTTTAGAATAGAATAATGAATATGAATAAAGAATGGATCTGAAATAATGAATGAATCCGAAAAACGATTTAACTTAACATAAGGAATATGATGAAACAAAATTATCTAAACCGCCATCTCCCCACATCAGTAACACTAAATAAAAACCTATTAACCTCTAAGCCGCCATCACCCCACATCGCAAACACTAAATAAAAATCTATTAACCTCTAAACGGCTGTCCCCCCCACATCACCAACACTAAATTAACCTATTAACCTCTAAACAGCCGTCCCCCCACTTCACCAACACTAAATAAACCTATAAACTACAAAACCGCCATCCCCCACATCGCCAACACTAAATAAAGCTATTAACCTCTAAACCGCCATGCCCCCACATCGCAACTATCTAAATTAAACTATTAGCCCCTAAACCACCTCCCCACAAAGCCAACACTAAATAAGCATATTAACCACTAAACCGCTGTCCCCCCGCATCACTAACACTAAATAAAGCAATTAACCTCTAAACCGCCATTCCCCCACATCACTAATACTAAATAAAGCTATTACCCTCTAAACCGCCATCTCCCCACTTCCCCAACACTAAATAAACCTATAAACCCCAAAACTGCAACCCCCCACATCGCCAACGCTAAATAAAGCTATTAACCTCTAAACCGCCATGCCCCCACATCGCAACTATCTAAATTAAACTATTAACCCCTAAACCACCTCCCCACAAAGCCAACACTAAATAAACATATTAACCACTAAACCGCTGTCCCCCCACATCACTAACACTAAACAAAGCAATTAACCTCTAAACCGCCATTCCCCCACATCGCCAACACTAAATAAAGCTATTACCCTCTAAACCACCGTCCCCCCACATTGCAACAACCTAAATTAAACTATTAACCCCTAAACCGCCGCCCCCCACATGGCCAAAACTAAATAAATGCATTAACCTCTAAACTGCTGTCCTCCCACATAGCCAACACTAAATAAACCTATTAACCCTTAAACCGCCGTCCCAACATCTCCAATACTAAATAAAGCTATTAACCTCTAAAATGCCGTCCCCACATATTGCAACTACCTAAATTAAACTATTAACCCCTAAACCGCAGTTCTCCCACAACACCAACACTAAATAAAGCTATTAACCTCTAAACCATCATCCCCCCACATCGCAACTTCCTTAATTAAACTATTAACCCCTAAACCTAACATTCTATAACTTTAAAGTGAATGTAAATTTTGATGTTTAAGTGCCCGGTTTTTAAAACTTTGATTAAAAACAGGGGCACTTTAATTCATCAAAATTTACATTTCACTCCTGTTGTGACAAAAAACTTACCTTTTAAACTTCACAGCAGCTGCTGCTTCCTCCGGTCTCACAAGCCATTTGTGATGTCAGAAATGATTGATAGGTCATCCTCCAATCACAGATTCCCCCCGGGGGATTCAGTGTCTGATTCACTGCTGTGATTGGAGGAAGCCAGATACCTCATTTTAGACCCAGGAAGAGGCTTTGAAACAGGTGGAGGAAGCTGGAGCTGCTGTGAAGATTAAAAAGTAAGTTTATTTTCACAACAGGAGTGAAATGAAAATATTGATGAATTAAAGTGCCCCTGTTTTTAATCAAAGTTTTAAAAACCGGGCACTTTAGCATCAAAATTTACATTCACTTTAACATAATTAAAATACAATATTACTAACTACCTAGTTAAAATAAATACAAACTTACCTGTAAAATAAAAATAAAACTTACACTTAAACTAAAAAAAACTAACATTAATTGTTTAAAAAAAACAAATACAAAAAAAAAACCTAACGTTACCAAAAATAATAAAACTTAACATTACAAAAAAAAAATACTATTACAACAAATAATAAACACTAAAGTTACAAAAAAAAACTACCATTACAAAAAATAACAATCAAAATTATTTAAAATAATAAAAATTATTCCTATTCTAATGCCCCCGTTAAAAAAACACCCCAAAATATAAAAAACCCTAATCTATAAATAAACTACCAATAGCCCTTAAGAGGGCCTTTTTTAGGGCATTGCCATAAAGTTAACAGCTCTTTTGCCAATAAAATAAACCAAATACCCCCTAGCATTACAACCCCCCACCCTCCCAAACCCCTAAAATAAAAAAAAAACAAATAAAAAAAACCTAATCTACCCATTTGCCCGAAAAGGGCATTTGTATGGGCATTGCCCTTAAAAGAACAGCTCTTTTTCAGCCCATTAATAATAAAAAAAGCCCTCACCATTGATGAAGTCCGGTGATCCATCTTCATTCCAGCGGCAAAACATCTTCATCCAGATGGCTCGATCTTCATCCATCATGGGTTCATCTTCTATCATCATGGCGGAGGCGGAGTGGTTGATGATTGCACGGAGGCGGAGCAGAGGTGGAGGTCCATCGGTCCAACACGGAGGTCCTCTTCCTGTGATCATCTGCCGCACACTGAAGATTGAATGCGTTTGGATTCCTATTGGCTGAAAAATTCAAATCAGCCAATAGGATGAGAGCTGCTTAAATCATATTGGCTGTTCAAATCAGCCAACAGGATTTGAGCAGCTCTCATCTGTAATTAGGTGTTTGCGATGTGGGGGGATGGCGGATTAGAGGTTAATACATTTTATTAGTAAAAAATAAAAGTTCCAAAAGAAGCCTTTAAACAAACTTCCCTTTACTTTATTTCAGTTGCCTGTCACTCTCGCTATACAATTGAGAAAGTTTAAGCCGTATATGTTGCTTGGAAAGCAAGCCGGTTCTGTTCCTGATTGGAGGAGGCCAAGTCACATGATGGTATGCAGTATGTAATTGCCAGGAGTCTGATGAGCTGATGAATCCGTCCCTCACACAGTTATTTTGGCAAAGCTGAGCATCTACAGACGGAAAGTACTGACGTTTCAGGACAAAGAGTCAGTTCCGCTCCTGATTGGAGGATGCCAGGTCACATTGTATGCAGTGTGCAATTGTCGGGTGTCTGAGGAGCAGGGAATCTATCTCACACTCTAACATCATGGCTAAGCAGTATATCCAAGCACGGCAACTAGGAGCCTTCATATGTTCCCATACCAGGTGAGTGAAGTGTTGAATGCTCTCGGACATTATTTCTGACACAATTTGGGATTTGACCTTGCTTAACCCTCATGCTGAATGCTGTTATTAACCCTTTGTTGGGTGATTGGTATATCTCCTCTGTATTACCAATAGCAGAGCTAGCGGAGGGATATTTCAATAGGTTTATTTTCATCAAGCTGTTACCTGTGTTGTCGTTAACGGTCACCTTATGAATGTCCTATGACTTATGCTGAAAGCATTAGAGTGCATTTATCATAACTTTAAAGTCTTACCTGGTATTTTGGAATAATGTTTGTGAATCAGTTTCCAATTGAAACCTTGTGAAATACAGCAATTTAACGCCACTAATCCTCTTACATTATTACATTTTATTAGCGATTACGATGTGGGGGGACGGCAGTTTAGGGGTAATATGTTTTTTTTTAGTGTTGGCGATGTGGGGGGTGGCAGTTTAGAATTAGAATAGAATGGATATGAATAAAGAATGTATCCGAAAATTCGGAAACTTATTTAGTTTTTGGTATTTTTTCGGGATTTTCATTATGGTACCAATTCGGAAATTCGGTTTGATCCACATCAGCCAAAATTCGTACAAAAACTAAATTTGGCGGAAACGAATTGCACATGTCTAATTTAAATGGTGTGTGAGTGTGGTGTAAATATAACTGTATCTATGTGATGCTGTTTTGCACACAGCTATGCGTGCATGGTCTTGTGTTAAAACAAAGTGTGAATTGAGTAATTAAGTAATGTGATGTGGGTATTATATACTGATCAATGATGTGAGTAGATGATTTAGTAAAATAGATTGTGATGGGACATATGGGAATGAAACTCATATGTGCGATGGCTACAAACAATCTTGAAGTGTATGATATGTGCTATGGTGCTCTATGTAATGTGTGTGTTATAAAAAAGATTATGTAATAAAATAAAACAAAATAAAGTAGAAAAAAATCTCTCTAATTGAAAGCAGCCAGATCTACATTAACGTTAAGGGCTCCATGTACTAAGTCATCAACTATGTTCAAACTCGCATATTTAAAATTGCGAGCGTACTTATCCGCCAAACCTCACTACCTCTACATTTTTCACTTTAATTAGACACATTTGACCAACAACTAGCCATTAACTAATGTACAAAAAAATATTTTTGTCTGCTCGCTACAATTTCCGATCCCACCTCGTTATTTTTGCCTCGCCACCTTTTAGGTGCCGGGCAAGGTACAAAAGCATAGAAAAGTCATTGTAGATGCCAGTCTAGACATACAGTCTAGACATATATAAAAGGCAGTAATATCAGCATTGTACTTACATTCTTGATTTAAGCATCTATGGAGACACTTCCATATTTGTTTATTCTCTGTGTGATGCAAATCAGGTCTAGAAGACAGAATACTGGAAATGTCGCTAATCGAATGGTTAGAAGTAGGAGAGTTCGTGTCCCCCGTGTATTCCTTCCACGGATTGGTTTGCACAGCCTTTCTGACCAAGAGATCATACAAAGATTCCGGCTTGATCGTGAATCCATATTACACCTGTATCGAGAGATTGAAGATTATTTGGAGCCAATGACGGTTCGTTCACAAGCTATTCAGGGACTTTTGAAACTATTAGCTGCATTGCATTTTATGGCAACAGGCTCCTTTCAGGAAGTTTCTATCGTCATTATTGGAATGAGTCAATCTGCTTTTTCACGCCACTTATCAAAAGTCATAGGGGCTATGATGATTATTTTTCCTCGATATGTTTGTTTGCCATCTACCCCTGAAGAATGGCAATCTATAAAGTCAAATTTCTATAGGATTGCTGGGATGCCCAATATCCTAGGGGCCATAGACTGTACCCATGTTGCTGTAAGACCACTTCAAGTTCGTGAGGAGATCTATATGAATAGAAAGCATTTCCATTCCTTGAATGTTCAGATGGTCTGTGACTCCAACATGAGGATAATCAGTGTCCGTTCAAACTACCCAGGCTCATGTCATGATTCTTACATCTTAAGGCAGACTGGCTTATACCGGAAGTTTGAGGACGGAGATATGCCTGAATGATGGCTTCTAGGTAAGCATAACTGGCATCTAATTTGTCTATTTTAATTTCCATGTACATAAATTGCGCCAAATTTGTCGACTGTACTTAAAGAATAAGGTGTTGTATATTTTTAATTTGTATCGTATTAGTTCTCAATCTTTATAATTATTTTTATATTAATATTAATATTTCTTTTATATCCTATTAGGAGATGGAGGGTACTCATGTACAGAATGGCTGTTGACTCCCTATAACAACCCACAGACCAGAAATCAAGTACGTTTCAATGAAGCACATCGATCTACCAGGGGGATAATTGAGAGGACTTTCGGTCTTTTGAAAATGTGGTTTCGATGTCTTGATCGTTCTGGTGGCGCTATGCAGTATGCACCTGAGAAAGTCGCAAGAATTATATTGGTTTGCTGCATACTGCACAATATAGCAATTAAAAGAGGCTGCCCATTAGAGGAAGAAAATACCATAGATGCTGACGATTTTGCAGAAGAAATATGTATAGAACAACCTAATAGGCATGGTATGGCAACAAGGGACATGGTTTCAGAACAATATTTTGATGATTAAATTTTCTGTCTTAAGTTGATAAATAAAAAAAGCATTTCCTTTATTAAATTGTCTTCTACTCTTTAAAAAAAAAAATATATATAATATGATGTAAAAGAACATGTTCAAGAAAAATAATGATCATGTTTCAAATAAAAAGACAATATAAGTTAAAAAATATTGGTATTACAATTAAAAGAAAATAAATAGTATTTTTTTTATAATTAAGGTTATTAAAAATAACTGTTGATCAATTATCAATGGTTTAAAATATTAATTATAAATCAAGTTTATGATCAAAGTTATTCCAAACAATAATTTTTGGATAATACATTGTCTTTGTGACATCACACTACTGTCTATAACTTCTCTAACTCTTTTACATGTAATCCCTCAATAGCTGATGGAAATACATTGTATTGTCTCATAGAATTGTAGATTTAACAAACGACAGGCTATTCCAAAGTAACATTTTATGCTTTCAGATAGGAGTTGTTATTTTAAAGACTTTAACATGCTAATCTTTGTTTTATTTTAATCTCAATTTTTAACAGCTCCTAGGTTGGGCAATATTCAAATTCAAAAATCCTTCAGGGCTTACTCTTATCACTTATTATCTTTATTAACTTCGATTTCCATTCAATAGTTTTTAAAGTTATTGTGGCTCATATAGATTAAACATTGTCATTGTACATATATATCTATGTAACATTAATCCAATTATAAATTTGTAGGAAGCAAATAGTGACTATATTTGTGCTAAAAATATAAAATAAATAAAGCCCCCAAAAAATTGCAAAAAAAAATAATGCAAACTAAATTGTTTTATTACAAACTAACAATCATTATTTAAACATTATATATTATATTTTTTTTAAAAATACAAACAAAAATAAATTCAAAAATATATATACACATATGTAACACTTTATTTTTTTCTAAACACAATATCATTTTTAATAACTATAAACATAGAATTAATTTACAAACATTCACTAAATACATTAATCTATATATATATATATACATTATATTTTAAACTTTTTTTTGCTACACATCGAGATCAATGCGCTAATGATTGACTTAACGATTAACGACGTCATCGTCAAGCATGTTGCGTCCTAAACCTTTTGGTGTTGGCGAATTAGTAATATTAGTTTATGCCATGGATAAATATTTTCCTTAACGTATTGGTGGTGTAAGGGCAGTGAAACAGGAATGCAGTGACAAAATTATATACGAGATGCTGAGAAGAATGCATCAGATTTCAAAAATTAAAAGAACAAGACGACAATGTCTTTGAAAATATAGTGACCTGAAGAGAAGAGAACCTAAGTACTATCTATTAGAAGATTGATAAGGACATTTAAGTTTAAGATTGATATATTTAAAAAACATATGGATGAAATCGAAGATTTTCAAAATTCTGATAGTGTGCCATTAGTTGAAGCCTTGAGTTCAGATGATAGTCAACCAAGAATAGAAGTTTTAAGAACAATGATGGTAGATAAAGGTATGTTTCATGCTCATTACTCTTAAAACCAAGAAAAATAAATTTTTAACTGATACTTATTGCATATTTTTAGGAGTAGGCTCTGATGAAAGCTTTAAAGGAGTGGACATAAGTGTAGAAGCCAATATAGTAGATGAAATCGATAATACAACAGCAGGAGGTAATATTTGTGAAGAAATAAACCATATGATACATTGAATATGTATATGTAAATTTAAATACACATTTTTTGCTTTTGTTATTCTACAGATGTATCTTCAACATCAACTACTGAAACTGAAGACAAAAGTACTCAGAGTTGTCTTGAAGATAATGTTAAACTAAAAATCGCTAAAATTAGGGCAACTTTGCGAATGTTATTGGAGCAAGTAGATTTTTTATACTGAAAATATGTTATTTGATTTAATTCTGTGGTTTTTTTGTTGGTTTTTTTTTAATTTGGAATATAATTGTCAGAAGAATGACAACGAAAAAATGACAAATACTTTTTTTTGTGAACAATCAATAGTAGATCAGAATTTGGATTTTCTGTAAATAAAACATATTTTTTTGGAACCAAAAATTTTGTATTTATTAAAAAATAACATTTTAAACCTAAAAAACAAAACAAACAAATAAAAAAATATATATATATGTCTGCAAACAATTAACAGAAAATACAACTTTGTGGATTTTGGTGGTATAAATAAAAACTAAAATGTTCATTGTAGCCTTGGTCTTTGGGGTCTGTTGTACCCTCCCTTTCACTTAAAATAGACAACAGTGATTGTAATGTCCTTTCAGTGAGGCTTAATGCTCTATTTATTTGCATGTTTTTTTCTTCATCCATCTGCCTCTGCCACTGAAACCTTTCTCTTTGGAGATGTAATTTTTGCCTTTCAATTTCATTTTTTTCTTTTTCAATTTAAATATTTTTTTCAGAAATGGCTGCCCAACGTTCAATATTATTGTTAATAAGATTCTGCATGTCCCTGTGGTCCTCTCTATATTGCCTGGCAAGGGACCTGGCAAGGGACAACATTTCCGTTAATCCATATTTAGAGCCCTTGTTTCTTGTGGTAGTGGTGGTGGTGCCTGTGTTTCCACTGGTTCCTCCAGGTTTTCAGGAGTATGAACCACCTACAAGATAGGCTGAGTTAGCCGTATCTTGATAAAGACTACATATATAGCACTGTGGGGGATTTTTTACATAACTATATTATTTTTCAAATTAGGATGACATTTAGACAGTCAAAACAGAGGATGTGCAATAAAGATTGCGGATAGTAACTATAATGGGTTAAAAATTAACTTTTATTAGAAGCATAAATAAAATTGGAAAAACACACACTTAAGAACACACTTAGGAGCCTTGAGGTTATTATAATCTCATTCAGATTATTAAATGCTGGGTATAGTAGATATGAATCCCCACTATTATGGTTGATATGTGGTATTGAAACCGACAGTAGATAATACCATATTACATATATTTTATTAAATCATGTAGAGTGGGTTAATATTCCACTGCTAGTGGGTTTAGTAAATGTATTCCCCTTTAAGGGGTAGGAGTTACTGTTGGAACTATAGCATTTTAGTCCCTAACAGGTGATTACCATATGTTTATATCAAAGTAAGTTTGAATATTCTGCTTTAATTCGACAAGATTGAAGCTTGTATTAGCCAAGTAACAATGGTTAAATATTTACTCCCATTTTAGTTAAAAAATCACACTATTAGTGTTGGATCATTTATGACTTTGTCATCTTATTTCTGGAGTATGTATTGTTCTATTGATTAAACTTGGTTGACAAATAGCGTTGTATTATTGCAACTGATCTGCCTATGCTAAGTAGCGGTTTTCACCTGATCTCATGTATTCATGTTTATGTATAAAGGTAAAGTATCAGTCACTCACAATAATGATTTATAATGTAGGATTTCATGCAGCCACGAATGCAGATAGCAAAGGTGTTGCTACAAACAGCTCAATATCCTTATTGTATTGTTTTGACGGATGGCTTATATTTATTATTGTCTTTAACGCTATCTTGATTTAACTTTATTAAGAAGTAATGGTGCTATATTATAGCAGCTGTTCTGCTTGTGCTGGATATAAGTTGTCCCACAAACTCATATGTTCATATTCATATATAATTATATAGTATCAGTTTCTCCAGGTATTAGTTTTGATGATATATGCTTGCTTTTCAGCTACTGGTAAGGTTAGCTTAGGTATTGCTTCAGGAAGTTCATTAACTATAACTGGAAGTAAATTAATTCATTTATGAGTTTGTGTCCTAGATAAAAACCGGACAAGAGTATTGTTATAGTAAGCTTGATTACCATTCAAGGGCGGCACATACGTGAGATTTAGAGCATATATGCTTATCATGTACTACAATGCTATTGCAGATAAGGTTTGTCTTTATTATATATATGAGACTATTACTTATCATTTGTCTGTGGTATAATCACCAATTACTTAACTCAGAATAGAACACCGCCAATAGCGATCTGTGTGTCTGCAATAGTATTAAAGGATTTCATCGATAGCAGCATTGGCAATCTGCCCAGTGTTACGTTAAACTGTCACATACTATGTATCCAACAGTTAGCACAACAGGGGGTTGAGAGGATAAATATCTTGCGTTAGATTCAAGCTTAGCTACCGTAGTAAAGCTGTGTATATATAAACATTAGTGTTTACATTTTTATATTTCACAGCAGCAGTAACGCCGCCCAATATGGCGTTAAAAATATCACCAGCTATTACTCGGGTTTGAGGGTGTATATCATGCTTACTGATTAACTCTCATTCCTCTGGGTATACAACTCTGATTATACAGGGTATGAAGTTTATCTTATGTTGTGCTTAATTATAGTACATAGTATCATCGATGAGGCCATTATGCTTGGGTGGCATGTGCTATTTCTGCTTCTTAAAATAACATTGTAACTAAAGGAGTAAGTTCAGTGTTGACACCGGCTGACGTGTGTTCCGGTATCGCATATTCTTAACATGCCAAAAAATTTCATAACAGTTTATCCAGCAGTATGTTAGTTCTTACGTTATAAACCGCCAATTATATGTATCAGAATAGTCCCGGTGAAACCCAGCTTATAATTACCAACACGATATTTCTAGCAGTGTATTAAGTCTTATGTTAGTTCTTACGTTATAAACCACCAATTATATGTATCAGAATAGTCCCGGTGAAACCCAGCTTATAATTACCAACACAATATTTCTAGCAGTGAATTAAGTCTTAAGAAAATATTCGCCAATAATGTTTAGTAAACCAGTGAGGATGCAAGGTTGCTTATTTGCATATCAGTGTACATGTGCACCACTTAGAAACTAAAGCTGTTCAAATATTGCCCCACGCTGATTGCAGTCAGCTGTTGGAATCTTACGATAATACTCCTAAATAGTGCCCACATCCCAGTCTTAAATTAAATATTAAGGTAATAATGATTAATTAACCACTAAGGCTGCCTAAGGCAAACTAAAAATACATGAGCTCCAAGGGCTCATCACCAGTACCCTAATATCCCTAACATGTTTTGCCTTGCGGCTTTTTCAAAGAGTAGGGGTATGTATTTCAACTGGTTGGGCATCTCCAAATTGATCTAGAATATATGGAGTCTCACTTCCATCAGGACGTCCTGTATTTTCATCTGAATTCGGATTTTCCTCTCTTATTGGCATGAGATTTATAGTAATCTCTCTTGATGAGTTTTCTTCTTCTAGATTACAGACGGTTTCACAGATGGAATAGGAGAGAGCAGATAAAACAGTCATACACAAAAATTTAAATTATATTATATATATATATATATATATATATATATATATATATATATACATCAGTGATACATATCATCAAATAATGGAGATGAATGTCCAGTCAAACTATGGAACAGATGTCCCAAATCAGCTATAAACAAAGAAAAAAAAAGAAAATAAGATTTTATTAAATTTTATTTATTGACATATATTCAAATGCTACTACATTCCCTGAAAAATGTATTTCTAAAAATACATTTAAAATAAAAATTAAGTTTGCAATTAAAGGGACACTGAACACAATTTTTTTCTTTTGTGATTCAGATAGAGCATTCAATTTTAAACAACTTTCTAGTTTACTCCTATTATCAATTTTGCTTCATTCTCTTGTTTCCTTTATTTGAAAAAGAAGGCATTTATCTAAGCTATTTTTTTGGTTCAGCACCATGGAAAGCACTTGTTTATTGGTAGGTGAATTTACCAACCAATCAGCAAGAACAACACAGTGTTTTCACCAAAAATGGGGCGGCATCTAAAATCACATTCTTGCATTTAAAATAAAGATACCAAGAGAATGAAAATAATGTGATAATAGGAGTAAATTAGAAAGTTGCTTACAATTGCATGCTCTATCTGAATCATGATAGAAAAAATATTGGGTTCAGTGTCCCTTTAATGAAAAGTTAAAATCATTGGTATTTGTCATTCAAATGCCATTCCATCTCTAAACGATCTCGAACTAGATTATGTCAATACTAACATTGTACATTTGTTTAAAAAAAAATAAAAAAAAATTGGGGGATTTGATAGATGAAAGAGATAACACACGCCATTTTAATTATTCATTTAATTAATCATTTACTTACCAGTTGCTCTTCCAACACCTGTTTCTGGAGTGCTGGTCCTTACATCAAGGAGTGTATCCGCAGATTAAGAACTGTGTGTGACAGTAGATGTGGACCGTATAAATTGACCATGAGCTGCACTGGTAGATGGTCTTGAAACAGCTGCAGAAGATCTGGAACAAGTGGGCGCTTCATTGGTACTCCTCCCAGGCGTTGCTTGTGGTGTCGGTGTAGCTTTAAAATAAATTTAAAAAATATATATTTTTATTAATACATTTGTAAATTTGTTTTTATTTGTAGTTTAAACTGAAAGCTAATACTGGTAATAATACTATGATCACAGCAGTGACTGCTGGCCCAATCATTAAAGGGACATGAAAACCAACATTTTACTATCATGATTTCAGAAGAACATGCTTTTCAAAAATTATTTTTTAAATTGAATTGTATTATCTTTTTGGCTTCAATACATTGATATACTTTGATGAAAAGCACGTGCAGAATTTTTTTCTCTGGCCAATTTAGCTTTGGCGAAACGTTTGATGTCGTTATAACGTTTCTTCAACTGTTCAACATCCTTTTTTCCAAGACTCTGGGCACTAACGGCATCGCTTATCCTTTGCCAGATAATCTTCCTCCTTGAAAAATTAGTCTGTTTGACACGACATCCAAACAAATAATCATGAGTCAATAATTATATCAATCAAAACTTCTTTTTGCTGATGTGAAAAGTGAAGATTCTTGGATTTTGAAGTGGCATCAGATCCAGATGAAGCCATATCCAATTTGTAAATAAATATTACAAAAATAACGCTCTGTAATCACTGTTCAAAAAATTTGGAACAATAATACAGTTGTTTAGAAAACTTGCACTTTTATAGTAGTCAAATTCTTTTCCCACGACTACTATGACGTTTTTGACACCTTGCATGTCACGTGTTAATAATTGGCCATACAATTCTACTGACATTTAAGTACATTAGCTTAGTCGCGGCGAGCGAGGCGTCAAATTTATCAATAATCCGCCACTACTCGTGGCAGTCTAGACGTGTCTATTTATGGGCGGATTATTAGTACATAGTGACAGGGGACACCATTTCACCCACGGCGAGTAACGGCGAGTTTGTCCGCATCTACAATGTCAGATTAATTGACGGCTTAGTACATGGAGCCCTAAGCCTTCAGGGTTCTAAGGTTTTCAATTTATATATAAAAAGTTTCACGTTGTCTGAGTCTTTCTTAGATGTTATAATCAGTAGATTTCAGAATTAAATCTATAAGTAAAAATGTATACACTTGATGATTGCCTTCATGTGCGGTTATACAATGTTTGGGGATACTGTATTCACAATACGAAAGTGTTCACAATTATAAAATCTTGAAATATCAAAATATTTTTCTGTTGTGTTTGACTTAAAGGACTTGCTGCAGGATTTGATGTATCTACATGCATTGCAGCGTCTCTCGACACATTTATACACTCCTTATGTGAATGATATTGTATTATGGATATCTCTTTTACTTGGGGCCACTTTATTTCTAAAGGTAGGGGCTATCTTATATACAATCTTTGGGGCTTCATATACTGTGCCAATGTATACATAAAATATTTTTGATCTTTGCGTAATTATTATTATACTGTGATATAAAAATTGGAATAGCTGATGGAAAATTTCTAGAAATTTTAGTGTTTTTGTTATTATTTTGCCCTGGTGAAATTTTGAACATATCTTCCCTGTTCCAAATTCTAGCTCTCATCTAAAAGAGGGATCTGATTCCCTTTTTCTATAAATCTGTCATACATAATTTTACTTTGTTTTTCAAACATTTCGATCTGTGATCAATTTCTACGGATTCTTTTAAACTAGCTAAAGTGTATATTTATTTTCCACCCACATAGTGGTGGCTAGAATAGTCTAAGTAACTGTTGAAATCAACATTTTTTTTTTAAAGTTTGTGAAAAAACTTTACCCAGATTCTCCCAACTTAGTAAAAGATCCAAATATTCTTTAGTGTGTGATTGTATATTGGCTGTAAAAGTCAGACCCATATGATTTGTGTTCGAATGGTTTATAAATTTGGTTTATAAATTTGGCTGAATGCAACTCTCCATTCCATATAAATATTAGGTCATCTATATAGTGGCCATAGTAAACCAGGTTCACCCCTATTGAGGAATCGGATGTGTGTATATATTGAGTTTCAAAAACCTCCATATATAGATTTGCAAAACTAGGGGCAAACCTGTTGCTCATCACCGTCCCTTTAGTTTGGAGAGAAAACTTATCTTGAAAAATAAAATAATTATCTTTCAAACTATATTCAATTCCTTCTACTATATTTTTTCTTTATAGTGGTGGCATAAATAAATAGATCTTGGTCTAAGAAGTATGATATGGCTTCATTACCTAAATTGTGTGGGATGTTGGAGTATAATGATCCAACATCGCATGTAATCCATAAATAATGACCTGTATTTTCTATATCTTTTATTTGGTTTAATAAGTGTATGCTATATTTGAGGTATGAAGGAAGTATAACCACACATTTATGTAGAAATTGATCTATATAAAATGACAGATTATAAGTCAAATTACCTATCCCAGATATTATAGGGCACCCGGGTGGGTTTATGATGTCTTTGTGTATTTTAGGTAGGTGATAGTAATGTGCCACACTTGGATTTGTGACTTTTACAAAGTCCCTCTCATCCTTATTTATTATAACTGAACTATAGCATTTTTCTATTAAAATGTTATAGGTTTTAAAAATGATGATGTTAGATCCTTAGATAGAATACTATAGTATTCTGCATCATCTAATATCCTCTCAGCCTCTTGTAGATAATTTTTGTTTTTCTGTATTACTATACCTCCTCCTTTATCCGCATCACGTATGATAATATCTTGATTATTTTGTAAATTCCACATGGCTTTTTTTTCTTTTATACTGATATAATATTTGTTTTTAATATTTCTGGATAATTTGTCTAAATCTTCTAGTACTAGATTCTTATATAGTTCCACATAATTATTCAATGTAACAAGAGGGTTAAAATCAGCCTGCCTGTTTGTACCCCAGCTGTTTGGTGCCATCTTCATATAGTGTCAAAATGTATATGGTGACTGAAAGGCAATATCACAAAAATTAACAAAAAGGTTAAACATCGATTTGTCTCAGTATTAAATTATTGAACTTACATGCCTATACCAACAATTGGGTTATCTCTAGATGATATCAGGAAAATGGATAATATCAAAGTAAATAAAACTTTAGGTCTAGATGGAATAAATCCAAGAGTTTTAAAGAATTTAGCAGTGTTAAAATGTTTTAGTTTTTCAAGAATCATTATCCTCAGGCATAGTACTCCATGGCTGGTGTAAAGCTGGTGTGGTGCCACTTTTTTAAAAGGAAGACAGGCTGATACAGGAAGATATAGACCAGTAAGTCTGACATCAGTAGTGGGGAAGATGCTGAAATGAATTAGAAGGGATTATATTTAAAAGTATATTTGTGAAAACAAGATTATGAGTTCAAGCCAGCATGGTTTTATGAGGAATATATCATGCCAAACTAAACTAATTTGATTCTATAATGAAGTTAGTAAGAATAATAGATATATGTGAATCAGTTGATTTTGCAATGAAAGATTATTGCACAAAATGAAAGGACTGGAAATAGCTGCTAATGTTAGCTCATGGCTAAGTAATTGAATAATAGACAGGGAGCAAAGAGCTCTGGTAAATGAGTCATACTCAGATTGTACAAAAGTAACTAGTGGGGTTCCCCAAGGATTAGTACTGGGCTCTGTTTTAAACATACAGTATATATATTTTAATGACTTTGAGGAGGGATTAAATAGCAGCATTTCCTTTTTTGCAGATTATATAGTTGTGTAAAGTGATTAGATCAGTACAGGATGTACTTTCTCTGCAAGGGGATTTACAAAAAATAGAATAATAGTATAGTAAATGGTAAATGAGATTTAATACTGGTAAATCTAAGGTTCCACATTTTAAAAGCAAAAATACGCAGGCTACCAGTTATTTAAATGTGACTAGTTTTAACAAAACAGAGAAGGAAAATAATTTAGGCTTATGTATAGACAAGCTAAAAATGAGTATACAATGTAAGGCAATTGCTTCTAAGGCTAATAAGATACTAGCATGTATTCAAAGAGGCATAGATACAAGGGAATAAAGAATAATCCAGTCACACTACAAAAATTCCTGTTAAGACTTCACCTTGAGTATGGAGTACAGTTATGTGGACCAATTTTACAAAGCGACATTGCAGAATTAGAAAAAGTTTAGAGAAGGGCCACAAGAATAATAAAGGAAATGGAGGATTTAAACTAAAAGGAAAACTGTTTGATAGGTGATATGATTACTATCCGGGATAGGCACGGACCAAGGCTGTGGCGGCCATTTTCCAAAAAACAGATGCTAGTGAAGGACACCAAGGTACATTTCAAATTAAAAACATTTAAAAACACTCTCTTTACAGAGAAGGTAGTGGATACATGGTGGAATGGCCATCCAGCAGAAGTGGTAGAGACAGTGAAGTAGTTTAAACATGCATGCGATAGGCATAAGGCTATGCTAGATATAAGATAAGGCCAGGAACTAATGAAAGTATTCAGAAAATTGGGTAGACTAGATAGGCTAAATGGTTCCTATCCCCTGACATATTCTATGTTTCTATAAGTCAGGAGAGCGACACTTTGCTGTCAAATGGGCTGCACGTTGGACGCCCCTGGTCTAGTTCCACAAGTACAAATTAGTCATCTAATCAAACAAGTTTAAAATAACATTTATATAAAGACTGCTTGTGGTATTACCTTTTATTTATTTTTAATTATATTGAGAGTCTGCAACTCCTGACCAAACCCACCCACCTTGATGTTAATTGTATGATCCTCATGGTTGGTTACTTACTTGGTTATGTAAGGTTTGTCAGAGTAGGCAGTGGTCTTCTACACACAGACACCAGCACCTTGCTGCTGCACAGATCAAGGAATTGGGATGGGTCACGACTCACGGTTAGTTGACTACAGGCAGCTTGCTTCTTCCCTCAATTTCCCGCTAATAAGCGTGGCGTTGCTTGGGTCAAGAAGAAGTGAGGACCAGCATTCATCTGTCCTACTCCTCCCTCCCCTCCAAAACGGGTGGCGGACACTGCAAGGGCCAGTCACGGACACCAGTGTCCGTGTACGGACACCTTGCCTATCCCTGATTACTATATTCAAATATATTCAAGGCCCATTTACAGAGTTGGCAGAAGAGCCTATTCCAAAGCAATTAATTGTTATAGGAAGTCACATTTTAAGGCTAGAGGAAAGGAGATTTAATCTCCAGCAATGTAAAAGATTTTATCATTGCAAGAGGCAGCAAATTGTGGAACTCCTTGCCTAAGGAAGTAGTGAATGCCAATACCTTAGGTATATTTAAAAATGGCTTAGATTCAATATTGGCTAAAAACAGTATTCAGGGATATGAGTGCTTGTTTTAAAATGATCACCCTTCTAAAAGTATTAATGTAGGTTCAATTGGCAGTTTCTTTATTGTAAATCAGGTAGGGATCTGCAAAGGTTGAACTCGATGGACTTTTGTATTCTTCCAACCTCATTTACAATTTGGCTATGTAATATGTGTCAATGGATTCAAATGTTTTACTACCTTTTTAATTCATTAGCAAATAAAACCAGTTGGTTGTAGTGGATTCAGACATTTAGGGGCCAATTTATCAAAGTGTCAACCGCAAATACGCCGGAATTCTGCATCGTAATTGTTGTGAGAATGATCCAACCTAGTAATCAAAGCCTAAAGACCGCAAATGTTGAAATTTGCCAAAAACAAACACTAAATTACTAAAAATAACAAACCAAATTATCAAAAATAAAAAAGTTACACCTATTCTAATAGCCCTATTAAAATAAAAAAGCCCCCCTAAAATAAAAAAACCCTAGCCTACAATAAACTACCAATGGCCCTTAAAAGAGCCTTTTGTGGGGCATCGCCCCAAAGATATCAGCTATTTTACCTGTAAAAAAAATATAAACACCCCCCAACAGTAAAACCCACCACCCAACCAACCCCCCCAAATAAAAACCCTAACTCTAAAAAAAACCTAAGCTACCCATTGCCCTGAAAAGGGCATTTGTATGGGCATTGTCCTTAAAAGGGCATTTAACTCTTTTTACATTGCCCAGACCCTAATCTAAAAATAAAACCCACCCAAAAAATCCTTAAAGAAACCTAAAACTAACCCCGACGATCCACTTACAGTTCTTGAAGTCCCGCTTGAAGGATCCATCCAGCCGGCGAAGTCATCATCCATGCGGCAAGAAATCTTCATCCAGGCGGCCTCTTCTATCTTCATTCAGCCAGCGAAGTCTTCATCCAGATGGCAAGAAGGCTTCATCCAGACGGCCTCTTCTATCTTCATCCAGCCGGCGCGGAGCGGGTCCATTCTGAAGACATCCAACGCGGAACTCCTCTTCTTACAGTTGCCGCCATAAACTGAAGCTTCAATGCAAGGGACTCAATTCAAGATGGCGTCCCTTGCATTCCTATTGGCTGATTTGAGTGTTAAATTCAAATCAGCCAATAGGATGCAAGCTTCTAAAATCCTGTTGGCTATTCAAATCAGCCAATAGGATGAGAGCTACTAAAATTCCATTTGTATGGGCAATGCCCATACAAATGCCCTTTTCAGGGCAATGGGTAGCTTAGGTTTTTTTAGAGTTAGGGTTTTTATTTGTGGGGGTTGGTTGGGTGGTGGGTTTTACTGTTGGGGGGTGTTTGTTTGTTTTTACAGGTAAAAGAGCTGATATCTTTGTTATGCCCCACAAAAGGCCCTTTTAAGGGCCATTGGTAGTTTATTGAAGGCTAGGGGTTTTTTTATTTTGGGGGGGCTTTTTTATTTTGATAGGGCTATTAGATTAGGTGTAATTTTATTTTATTTTTGGTTTGTTATTTTTCATAATTCAGTGTTTGTTTTTTGTAACTTAGTGGTTTTTTTTTGTAATTTTGGTTCTTTTATTAAAGGTTTAATTGTATATTTAAATAATTTTAGTAGGGTTAGGTTATTTTAATATGTGATTTAGTTTATTTAATTGGGAGTTTAATTAAATTTTAGTATAATAATTAGGGTAGGTTAATTAATAGTTTAAAAATTAGTTTTTTTTAATTCTACAGGTAAGTTTTAATTTATATTAAAGGGCCATAATACCCAAATGTTTAAACACTTGAAAGTGATGCAGCATAGCTGTAAGAAGCTGACTAGAAAATATCTCCTGAACATCTCTATGTAAAAAAGAAAGATATTTTACCTCAAAAAATCCTCAGTAGCCACCTCCCATTGTAAAGTATTTCTAAGAAGCATTTTAGTGTGTCTGTCCTAGGACATCTTAGGGGATGAGCCTTGTGCACTCTCATATTATTTCACCAATCAGGTAAAGGAAGCTTACTATGAAATCTCATGAGAGTTAAGTCAAATCTCATGAGATCACAGTAAGAGTTCATGACCTCAGCACTTCTGATGCTGATTGGCTGCTGTTCATTTCTTCATTTTTTTTTTTTTTTTTACCTGCAGCTGGGAGCAGATGAAGTATAACTTTTTACACAGAACTTACTCTGCTGAGCTGAGGAGATTGTGAGGTAAAATATCTTCCTTTTTTACATAGAGATGCTCAGGTGATATTTTCCTGTCAGCTTTTTACAGTTATACTGCATCAGCTTCAAGTGATTTAGCATATGAGTATTATGTCCCTTTAAGATAGGGATCTTATAATTTTAATTTTAAGTTAAGGGGTGGTTAGGTTTAGGGGTTAATTTAGTTTTTGGCGATGTGGGGGCTGACGGTTTAGGGGTTAATAGGTTTAGTTAGTGGTGGTGATGTGGGAGGACAGAGGTTTAGGGGTTAATAAGTTTATTTAGGTTGCTGCGATGTCAGGAAGTGGCGGGATAGGGGTTAATAAGTTTATTTAGGTTGCAGTGTTATCGGGGAGCAGCGGGATAGGGGTTAATAACTTTATTTAGGTTGCGATGGTGGCGGGATAGGGGTTAAACATTTTAGTATAGTGGCAGCGTTAGTGAAATGGCATAAATAGAGTTGGGTAAAACACGAATAGCAGCGTCATCGATGACTGTTAGTTAACAACAGTCTGATGCTTATCGCCCCGTACTTGGTGTGCGTGTTTTTGATAACTTTATTTATAAATATGGAGATCGTATTCAGATCCACAAGCATATTGACACCCACGAAGGCAATATAGTTGACACTTTGATAAATATCCCACTAGAACTCTACTGTACATAATTATATGAATAACAAAAAAAGGTCTCCCTTATTAAAGCGTTCAGTGCCAGAGCTAAGCAGAGATAAACCGAAAACAGACAGGTCCGCAATCAACCAAAGGGACCTTCTGTGTAAGAGGTATATATAGTCCCTTAAGTCAAAGTAATATTACTGTGCACAGTTGCAACTCACATTTAGGATAACTCCTTATTAAACACGGCTCTCATATGTAGTATGCGTCTCCGGATACAAAGACTCTGCATATGCTTACCCTCCAGTGTCTCTCGCCACTGCTCAGATGCTCAGTGACTCCCAGCTCCTCCTCCACCTCACCTTGCAAACTGCCAAAGGGATTCCCTAAGCTCCAATGTCCAACAATCAAAAAGAAAGTGTGGCAGAGGACCAGGTAAAGCTTAAAACATAGCTTTTGCCTTTCATTGAAGCAAATGCCCCCCCTATACCGTCGCCCTCTATAATAAAGTTATTAACCCCTATCCTGCTGATCCCGCACCTCACCGCAAATAAATAAATAGTTTAACCCCTAAACCGCCACTCCCTGAACCCGCCGCAACCTATATTAAATTTATTAACCCCTATCCTGCCCCCCCTACACCGTCGCCACCTATAATAAATTTATTAACCCCTATCCTGCCCCCCACTACACCGCCGCCACTGTAATAAAATTATTAACCCCTAAACCTAAGTCTAACACTAACCCTAACACCCCCCTAACTTAAATATTAATTAAATAAATCTAAATAATATTTCTATTATTAACTAAGGCCTAGATTTAGAGTTGGGCGGTAGCCGTCAAAACCAGTGTTAGAGGCTCCTAAAGCTGGTTTTTACCGCCCTCTGGTATTTGGAGTCAGTCATTAAAGGGTCTAACGCTCACTTTCCAGCCGCGACTTTTCCATACCACAGATCCCCTTACGTCAATTGCGTATCCTATCTTTTCAATGGGATCTTTCTAACTCCGGTATTTAGAGTCGTGGCTGAAGTGAGCGTTAGAAATCTAACGACAAAACTCCAGCCGCAGAAAAAAGTCAGTAGTTAAGAGCTTTCTGGGCTAACGCCGGTTTATAAAGCTCTTAACTACTGTGCTCTAAAGTACACTAACACCCATAAACTACCTATGTACCCCAAACCGAGGTCCCCCCACATCGCCGCCGTCGGCGGGATGAACATGGTATCTGGAAGAAAGAAGATTGAAGATGCCGTTGATAGAAGACTTCAGCCGGATCATGGACCTCTTCAGCTCCCGCTTGGATGAAGACTTCAGCCGGATCATGGACCTCTTCAGCTCCCGCTTTGATGAAGACTTCAGCCGGATCATGGACATCTTCAGCCCCCCGCTTGGGCTTGGATCAAGACATCGGAGGAGCTCTTCTGGATCGATCAGTGAACCTGGTATGGTGAAGATAAGGTAGGAAGATCTTCAGGGGCTTAGTGTTAGGTTTATTTAAGGGGGGTTTGGGTTAGATTAGGGGTATGTGGGTGGTGGGTTGTAATGTTGGGGGGGGGGTATTGTATGTGTTTTTTTTACAGGCAAAAGAGCTGAATTCTTTGGGGCATGCCCCGCAAAGGGCCCTGTTCAGGGCTGGTAAGGTAAAAGAGCTTTGAACTTTTGTAATTTAGAATAGGGTAGGGCATTTTTTTATTTTGGGGGTCTTTGTTATTTTATTAGGGGGCTTAGAGTAGGTGTAATTAGTTTAAAATTGTTGTAATATTTTTCTGATGTTTGTATATTTTTTTTTATTTTTTGTAACTTAGTTCTTTTTTATTTTTTGTACTTTAGTTTATTTCATTGTATTTATTTGTAGATATTGTATTTAATTAATGCATTGATAGTGTAGTGTTAGGTTTAATTGTAGGTAATTGTAGGTATTTTATTTAATTATTTTATTGATAGTGTAGTGTTAGGTTTAATTGTAATTTAGGTTAGGATTTATTTTACAGGTAATTTTGTAATTATTTTAACTATTTTAGCTATTAAATAGTTCTTAACTATTTAATAGCTATTGTACCTAGTTAAAATAAATACAAAGTTACCTGTAAAATAAATATAAATCCTAAAATAGCTATAATATAAATATAATTTATATTGTAGCTATATTAGGATTTATTTTACAGGTAAGTATTTAGCTTTAAATAGGAATAATTTATTTAATAAGAGTTCATTTATTTCGCTAGATTTAAATTATATTTAACTTAGGGGGGTCAGCATAGGGGTTAATAAGTGTTAGGGGTGTTTAGACTCGGGGTACATGTTAGAGTGTTAGGTGCAGACTTAGGAAGTGTTTCCCCATAGCAAACAATGGGGCTGCGTTAGGAGCTGAATGCGGCTTTTTTGCAGGTGTTAGGTTTTTTTTCAGCTCAAACAGCCCCATTGTTTTCTATGGGGGAATCGTGCACGAGAACGTTTTTGAAGCTGGCCGCGTCAGTAAGCACCGCTGGTATCGAGAGTTGAAGTTGCGTTAAATATGCTCTACGCTCCTTTTTTGGAGCCTAACGCAGCCATTCTGTGAACTCTCAATACCAGCGGTATTTAAAAGGTGCGGCCAGAAAAAAAGCACGCGTAGCTAACGCACCCATTTGGCCGCAGAACTCTAAATCTAGGCGTAAGTTAATCCTATTTAAAACTAAATACTTACCTATAAAATAAACCCTAATATAGCTACAATATAAATAATAATTATATTGTAGCTATGTTAGGATTTATTTTTATTTTACAGGCACCTGTTCCGATCAGCCAATAGAATGTGAGCTCAATCTGATTGGCTGATTGGATCAGCCAATCGGATTGAACTTGAATCTGATTGGCTGATTCCATCAGCCAATCAGATTTTTCCTACCTTAATTCCGATTGGCTGATAGAATCCTATCAGCCAATCGGAATTGAAGGGACGCCATCTTGGATGACGTCCCTTAAAGGAGCCTTCATTCGTCGGTAGTCCGCCGGGAAAGAAGGATGTTCCACGTCGGCGTGATGAAGATTCAAGACCCGGCTTCGAAGATGACCTCGCCCAGATAGAAAACTTCTTCAGCGCCTCTTGGATGATGACCTCGCCCGGATGGAAGATTTCTTCAGCGCCGCTTGGAGGATCACTTCATCGGATGGAAGATTTCTTCAGCGCCCCTTGGATGATCACTTCTGCCGGTCCGGATGTCCTCTTCAGTTCCATCGGTGGCTCGGCTGAGTGAAGACAACTAAAGGTAGGATGATCTTCAGGGGATTAGTGTTAGGTTATTTTAAGGGGGGTTTGGGTTAGATTAGGGGTATGTGAGTGGTGGGTTTTAATGTTGGGGGGGGTTGTATTTTTCTTTTACAGGCAAAAGAGCTGAACTCTTTGGGGCATGCCCCCACAAAAGGCCCTTTTAAGGGCTGGTAAGGTAAAAGAGCTTTGAACTTTTTAAATGTAGAATAGGGTAGGGCATTTTTTATTTTGGGGGGGTTGTTATTTTATTAGGGGGCTTAGATTAGGTGTAAGTAGCTTAAAATTGTTGTAATATTTTTTTAAATGTTCTAACTTATTTTTTTTATTTTTTGTAACTTAGCTTTTTTTTTATTTTTTGTACTTTAGTTAGTTTATGTAATTGTATTTAATTGTAGTTATTTGTAGGTAGTTTATTTAATTTATTTAATGATAGTGTAGTGTTAGGTTTAATTGTAACTTAGGTTAGGATTTATTTTACAGGTAATTTTGCATTTCTTTTAGCTAGGTAGTTATTAAATAGTTAATAACTATTTAATAGCTATTGTACCTAGTTAAAATAAATTGAAAGGTGCCTGTAAAATAAAAATAAATCCTAACATAGCTACAATATAATTATTATTTATATTGTAGCTATATTAGGGTTTATTTTATAGGTAAGTATTTAGTTTTAAATAGGATTAACTTAGTTAATAATAGAAATATTATTTAGATTTATTTAATTAATATTTAAGTTAGGGGGGTGTTAGGGTTAGTGTTAGACTTAGGTTTAGAGGTTAATAATTTTATTACAGTGGCGGCGGTGTAGTGGGGGGCAGGATAGGGGTTAATAAATTTATTATAGGGGGCGACTGTGTAGGGGGGGCAGGATAGGGGTTAATAAATTTAATATAGGTTGCGGCAGGGTCAGGGAGCGGCGGTTTAGGGGTTAATAGGTATAGAGTAGCTTGCGGTGGGCTCCGGGAGCGGCGGTTTAGGGGGTAATACATTTATTTAGTTGCGGCGGTGTAGGGGGGACAGATTAGTGGTGTTTAGACTCGGAGTACATGTTAGGGTGTTAGGTGTAGACAGCTCCCATAGAAATCAATGGGATGTCTGGCAGCAGCAAACTTGTACTTTCGCTATGGTCAGACTCCCATTGATTCCTATGGGATCCGCCGCCTCCAGGGTGGCGGTTTGAAAACCAGGTACGCTGGGCCGTAAAAGTGCAGAGCGTACCTGCTAGTTTTTTGATAACTAGCAAAAGTAGTCAGATTGTGCCGTACTTGTGTGCGGAACATCTGGAGTGACGTAAGAATCGATCTGTGTCGGCCGGAGTCCGGCGGATCGAAGTTTACGTCACAAAATTCTACTTTTGCCTTTGATAACTAAGGCGAATCAGCCTCGCCACAAATACGCTGCGGAATTCCAGCGTATTTGAGGTTGACGGCTTGATAACTACCCCCCATAATCTGAATAAGATAAACAAGTTTAATTAATTATTTTTCATCTCTAAAATATGTTACCAATATGTTGCCCAGATAATTAAACAAAAAGCCTTAGTGTTTGTGGGTGTTTGTTCTTTTTTCAGATGACAATGTTATAAGCATTAACATAGCAGTAATAAAGATGTGAAATGACACATCTGAATAACAATAAACACATGTTTCCTTTTTGCATAACATCTCTGTTATGCATTTTGCCTGTTAGCAGTCTGAGAAAACAGAGGTTCTCAATTTTATTTCTTGTTTGCACACAGAATGTCACATTTCCAGTAGGTTTTCATTTTATATTGTTCAGAAACAGAAAATAAACATATAATTATCTATAAAGTTAATTCTTTCTTCTGCTAGATATCAAACAATCAGAAATAATTATCAAGCTGCTCAAGGAAAATCTACTTAAAGTGAATGTAAATTTTGATGCTAAAGTGCCCGTTTTTGAAAAATTTGATTAAAAACAGGGGCACTTTAATTCATCAAAATTTACATTTCACTCCTGTTGTGAAAAACAACTTACCTTTTAATCTTCACAGCAGCTCCAGTTTCCTCCACCCATTGCAAAGCCTCTTCCTGGGTTTAAAATGAGGAATCCGGCTTCATTCAATCACAGCGTTGAATCAGATACTGATTCACCCAGGGGGGAAGCTGTGATTGGACGATGACCTATCCATCATTTCTGACATCAGAAATGGCTTGCGACGACCGGAGGAAGCTGGAGCTGCTGTGAAGATTAAAAGGTACGTTTTTTTTTTTCACAACAGGAGTGAAATGTAAATTTTGATTAATTAAGTGCTCCTGTTTTTATTCAAATTTTTAAAAACTGGGCACTTTAGCATCAACATTTACATTCACTTTAAGAAATCTTTTTGTATTGTATTAATAAAGCACAGTATTGGATAGTGAACATATGTTATACCAGATGAGGAGACCAGTGAGGTTTGTACATCTGAAAATCAGGTCCCCTTTACTATCTGAAAATGTTTTTAATTTTTTTTAATAAGATTATTATAATTTGCATTTGATAGCAGTGTTAATGATCAAAAGTTCTTTTTTTTGTCTGACTACAAACAAGTTTACAGGAACTACATAACCATTGTTAGGATGCTGTCAGCTTCACAACAAAGATGTGGGTAAAACTGAAATCACATTTAGCGTTTATGTTATTTTTATTGTAAATATATTTTTCTATATATGTATATACCTATACCCAGTGTTTTTTTTGTCAAAAAAAAAATGTGCTAATGCTCAAAAAAAAAAAAAATGTGCGAGGGGGCGGAGCCGGCATTGGAAGGCAATGGCCGCACTTTAGGTGAGCTCCGGTGCTGCAGCCCATGAAAGTACTGCCAGAGCTAACTAGGACAATTTCCAATAACTACCGATTACAGATCTAATGCTCTAAATCAATTACGGACCAGCCTAGTGTATGAGGAACACAGATATTGTGGGACATGCGCTGACCCGGTCACTACAAGACCACAGCGGGTCTCAAAGATGTAATCCCAGTTGCACGCAAGCCACGATCAGTTAATACTACACAAGACCAACCCGGGATCTACACAATCCGCACTTACCCGGTAAGGACAGATAAACCAAGCGCACCATGTTCAGCGGTTCTCACTGGGGACTGCACAGTCTGATCGCGACCGCCATTTTCTGACAGCCTACGCACTTAATAATTTACATGCAGGCCGGACCGCCGCTCAGTGTGCAGTTTATGCAAACAATAGAGCTGGACAGCGATGAGGAAGGATTAGTTAATAAAAACAGGGGATAATGTTTAAGCAAAAATATACTTACAGTGTAACTCATTAATAGAACGGAGCTCAAGCAAGTGTGAAAGACTTTCTTTTCTCTCTTTTTATGCACTTAATCTGCAATTGCTGAAGTATAAGTATTCTGTTTTCATTTACTGTTTGCAAGATGACTGCCTTATGATGTAAAGTTACACATGCAATCCAACTTACAGTTTAGTAGAATCCAGCAGAGTAGCTTAACTCAGACAAATTCCACAGCAGAGATTTATGAATCCTTCATGCTTTATTGTTGCAAAACAAGAATTCTGAGGTTCCAGAAGTGGTAATTGCCAGGTAAAAAGAATTTGCCTCTACAAAGCTATTAGCAGAGAGTTCTAGCAAACTTACACATTGAAAGTGAAACTAATTTTACCCACACAAGTGAAACAAAAATGGAGGCAGGAAGTGACCTCAAAAAGGTCAGAGGTAGCACATAGAATATACATTAAATTGAATGCAATAATAAAACATAACACTAGAGGGAGCACAAGAACTAAAATAGCACTTAAAGATGTACATATGAATATATGGACAGAACACTCCCCGTCTGGTATCTGTAGATACCACTATATAAATCAAACAATAAACAATAAACATAAAAATGTTGATTGAAGTCTCTTTGTCCATGAGACCTGCAAGACAAAGAATGAGAGAAAAATATACAAAATGCAATTGCAAACATAAGTTCATGTTGTTTTAACATGATAATTCTTGAAGAGAAGCAAGGCTGGCACTGTCCCCTGTAGTCATCTCTCTATTGTAATCCTTACAAATTGTCAACCAGTGTCTATGTTTATAATCACAGTCCATGTGAAATAGAAGAAGTACAACTTCTGTAATCCAAAACCAGGTACACTGGTAAGAAGTGTAGTAGCTTGAAAATGGTTCTCTTTATAAGGTCCCACAAACTGAAATGTAGTACTGGTTGATGTTGTATCTGTAGCGTTTAACAAAAATGCGGGTCCTGTCAACCATGTCAATTTCATGAATTGTGCTGAAGTTAATGACCTGGTTGCAAGATCTGCAGTATTTTGGTTAGTAGGTACGTAATACCATTGCTCTGGTTTTGTAGATCTCCTGATGTGTTCTACTCGGTTGCTGATAAATCCTTCATGTGGTTTTTCTTCAATGTCAGTCACTTTTAGGTAGGCCACAGCTGCATTAGCTTCTGTAGATGCATCTGAGAAGATAAAGATCTCTGTAGCTGTTGATAGAGATGTAAAAGCATAACACCATGGAATACAGAGCTTTTCAAGAGCCTTCAAAGAATCCTTCCACTTTTCCCAGGTCTGATGTTTCTCTGTAGGTAGTACAGTATCCCAGGATTTTGACTCAGATGAAAGCTGTCTAAGCAGAGACTTTCCTGGTATAGTCACTGGAGCTACAAACCCCAGTGTGTCATAAAGACTGTTAATAATTGATAAAACACCACGTCTAGTGTATGGCTTTTCATCAGTAGAAACTTTGAAAACAAATTCATCAGTTGATATGTTCCAATGTAGACCAAGACTTCGTTGTACAGGTGGTGTATCTGTACCTAGATCTAAGTCTTTGAGGTCCGTTGCATGGTCTGCTGGAGGAAAAGCTTTCAACACCTTGCTGCTGTTTGAGACTATTTTATGAAGCCTTAGGTTTGCTACAGATAGCATCTTTTGTGTTCTTTTAAGCAGATTAATGGCTTCTTCATCTGTCGGTGCAGACTTGATTCCATCATCCACATAAAAGTCTCTTTCTACATATTGTCTGGCATCTGTTCCATATTTCATTTCACCTTCTTGAGCTGTTCTTCTCAGTCCATATATTGCCACTGCAGGTGATGGACTGTTGCCGAAGACATGCACTCTCATGCGATAATCTATTATCTCAGCACTAGTATCATTGTTGCGATGCCACAAAAACCTGAGGTAATTCCTATTGTCTTCTCTAACAATGAAACAATAGAACATCTGTTGTATGTCAGCCATGAATGCTACAGGTTCTTTCCTGAACCTGATCAATACTCCTAAGAGACTGTTAGTAAGGTTAGGTCCAGTAAGAAGAACACTATTGAGTGACATGCCTTCATACTGTGCACTTGAATCAAACACAACCCTTATTTGACCTGGTTTGCATGGATGATAGACGCCAAATGAAGGAAGATACCAACATTCTTCACCTTCTTTTAGTGGAGGAGCTGGCTCTGCATGCTTATTTTCAAATATCTTCTGCATGAATGATGCAAAGTGTTCTTTTATCTTCGGATCTTTCTTTAGAGTACATTGTAAGGAAGAAAGTCTAGAGAGTGCTTGAACTCTGTTGTTGGGTAACCTTTGTCTTGGATTGCGAAATGGCAGAGGGGCTACCCAACTGTTTGAGTCATCCTTGTAAAACTCTTTGTCCATTAACTTGAGAAATTCTTTATCTTCGATAGAAGGAGCTAGTTTATAGTCATGCTGTGTTGTGTGGAACACTGTACTTCCAATGTTGTCATCATCTGGTAAGGGAGTAACTATATCATCTTGACTGGCATAGTATGAATATTCATAAATTCCAGGTTTCTCCTTTACATGGTAGTGATTTGGGCATGGCTCAAAGTAAGATGGACGTCCATTAATTAACACATTAGTTTTCAAGGAGTTAGTAATATCTGTTCTGTAGATTTTTCCTATACAGGCATCTCCAACTATTACCCAGCCAAGGTCAAGTCTCTGAGCGTATGGAGAATTATGAGGTCCATTACATTGCTGGCGTACCTTGTGTATTCTTAGAATGTCTCTACCAAGTAAAAGCAATATCTGGGCATTCTTCTCTAGAGCTGGTATGCAACTAGCTATGGCCTAGATTTGGAGTTCGGCGGTAGCCGTCAAAACCAGCGTTAGAGGCTCCTAACGCTGGTTTTGGCCGCCCGCTGGTATTTGGAGTCAGTGATTAAAGGGTCTAACGCTCACTTTTCAGCCGCGACTTTTCCATACCGCAGATCCCCCTACGCCATTTGCGTATCCTATCTTTTCAATGGGATCTTTCTAACTACGGTATTTAGAGTCGTTTCTGAAGTGAGCGTTAGAGCTCTAACGACAAAATTCCAGCCGCCTGAAAATAGCAGGAGTTAAGAGCTTTCTGGCTAATGCCGGTTCATAAAGCTCTTAACTACTGTACCCTAAAGTACACTAACACCCATAAACTACCTATGTACCCCTAAACCGAGCTCCCCCCACATCGCCGCCACTCGATTAAAATTTTTAACCCCTAATCTGCCGACCGCCACCTGCGTTATACTTATGTACCCCTAATCTGCTGCCCCTAACCCCGCCGACCCCTGTATTACATTTATTAACCCCTAACCTGCCCCCCACAACGTCGCCGCCAGCTACTTAAAATAATTAACCCCTAATCTTCCGACCGCAAAGCGCCGCCACCTACGTTATCCCTATGTACCCCTAATCTGCTACCCCTAACACCGCCGACCCCTATATTATATTTATTAACCCCTAATCTGCCCCCCTCAACGTCGCCGACACCTGCCTACACTTATTAACCCCTAATCTGCCGAGCGGACCTGAGCGCTACTATAATAAAGTTATTAACCCCTAACCCGCCTCACTAACCCTATAATAAATAGTATTAACCCCTAATCTGCCCTGCCTAACATCGCCGACACCTAACTTCAATTATTAACCCCTAATCTGACGACCGGAGCTCACCGCTATTCTAATAAATTGATTAACCCCTAAAGCTAAGTCTAACCCTAACACTAACACCCCCCTAACTTAAATATAATTTACATCTAACGAAATAAATTAACTCTTATTAAATAAATTATTCCTATTTAAAGCTAAATACTTACCTGTAAAATAAATCCTAATATAGCTACAATATAAATTATAATTATATTATAGCTATTTTAGGATTAATATTTATTTTACAGGCAACTTGGTATTTATTTTAACTAGGTACAATAGCTATTAAATAGTTAAGAACTATTTAATAGTTACCTAGTTAAAATAATAACAAATTTACCTGTAAAATAAATCCTAACCTAAGATATAATTAAACCTAACACTACCCTATCAATAAAATAATTAAATAAAATACCTACAATTACCTACAATTAACCTAACACTACACTATCAATAAATTAATTAAACACAATTGCTACAAATAAATACAATTAAATAAACTTGCTAAAGTACAAAAAATAAAAAAGAACTAAGTTACAAAAAATAAAAAAATATTTACAAACATAAGAAAAATATTACAACAATTTTAAACTAATTACACCTACTCTAAGCCCCCTAATAAAATAACAAAGCCCCCCAAAATAAAAAAATTCCCTACCCTATTCTAAATTAAAAAAGTTACAAGCTCTTTTACCTTACCAGCCCTGAACAGGGCCCTTTGCGGGGCATGCCCCAAGAATTTCAGCTCTTTTGCCTGTAAAAGAATAAATACAATACCCCCCCCCAACATTACAACCCACCACCCACATACCCCTAATCTAACCCAAACCCCCCTTAAATAAACCTAACACTAAGCCCCTGAAGATCTTCCTACCTTGTCTTCACCATCCAGGTATCACCGATCCGTCCTGGCTCCAACATCTTCATCCAACCCAAGCGGGGGTTGGCGATCCATCATCCGGTGCTGAAGAGGTCCAGAAGAGGCTCCAAAGTCTTCCTCCTATCCGGCAAGAAGAGGACATCCGGACCGGCAAACATCTTCTCCAAGCGGCATCTTCGATCTTCTTCCATCCGGTGCGGAGCGGGTCCATCTTGAAGCAGGCGGCGCGGATCCATCCTCTTCTTCCGTTGTCTCCCGACTAATGACGGTTCCTTTAAGGGACGTCATCCAAGATGGCGTCCCTCGAATTCCGATTGGCTGATAGGATTCTATCAGCCAATCGGAATTAAGGTAGGAATTTTCTGATTGGCTGATGGAATCAGCCAATCAGAATCAAGTTCAATCCGATTGGCTGATCCAATCAGCCAATCAGATTGAGCTCGCATTCTATTGGCTGTTCCGATCAGCCAATAGAATGCGAGCTCAATCTGATTGGCTGATTGGATCAGCCAATCGGATTGAACTTGATTCTGATTGGCTGATTCCATCAGCCAATCAGAAAATTCCTACCTTAATTCCGATTGGCTGATAGAATCCTATCAGCCAATCGGAATTCGAGGGACGCCATCTTGGATGACGTCCCTTAAAGGAACCGTCATTAGTCGGGAGACAACGGAAGAAGAGGATGGATCCGCGTCGCCTGCTTCAAGATGGACCCGCTCCGCACCGGATGGAAGAAGATCGAAGATGCCGCTTGGAGAAGATGTTTGCCGGTCCGGATGTCCTCTTCTTGCCGGATAGGAGGAAGACTTTGGAGCCTCTTCTGGACCTCTTCAGCACCGGATGATGGATCGCCAACCCCCGCTTGGGTTGGATGAAGATGTTGGAGCCAGGACGGATCGGTGAACCTGGTATGGTGAAGACAAGGTAGGAAGATCTTCAGGGGCTTAGTGTTAGGTTTATTTAAGGGGGGTTTGGGTTAGATTAGGGGTATGTGGGTGGTGGGTTGTAATGTTGGGGGGGGGTATTGTATTTATTCTTTTACAGGCAAAAGAGCTGAAATTCTTGGGGCATGCCCCGCAAAGGGCCCTGTTCAGGGCTGGTAAGGTAAAAGAGCTTGTAACTTTTTTAATTTAGAATAGGGTAGGGAATTTTTTATTTTGGGGGGCTTTGTTATTTTATTAGGGGGCTTAGAGTAGGTGTAATTAGTTTAAAATTGTTGTAATATTTTTCTTATGTTTATAAATATTTTTTTATTTTTTGTAACTTAGTTCTTTTTTATTTTTTGTACTTTAGCTAGTTTATGTAATTGTATTTATTTGTAGGAATTGTATTTAATTAATTTATTGATAGTGTAGTGTTAGGTTAATTATATCTTAGGTTAGGATTTATTTTACAGGTAAATTTGTTATTATTTTATCTAGGTAACTATTAAATAGTTCTTAACTATTTAATAGCTATTGTACCTGGTTAAAATAATTACAAAGTTGCCTGTAAAATAAATATTAATCCTAAAATAGCTACAATGTAATTATAATTTATATTGTAGCTATATTAGGATTTATTTTACAGGTAAGTATTTAGCTTTAAATAGGAATAATTTATTTAATAAGAGTTAATTTATTTTGTTAGATTAAAATTATATTTAATTTAGGGGGGTGTTAGTGTTAGGGTTAGACTTAGCTTTAGGGGTTAATACATTTATTAGAATAGCGGTGAGCTCCGCTCGGAAGATTAGGGGTTAATAATTGAAGGTAGGTGTTGGCGATGTTAGGGAGGGCAGATTAGGGGTTAATACTATTTATTATAGGGTTAGTGAGGCGGATTAGGGGTTAATAACTTTATTATAGTAGCGCTCAGGTCCGCTCGGCAGATTAGGGGTTAATAAGTGTAGGCAGGTGTCGGCGACGTTGAGGAGGGCAGATTAGGGGTTAATAAATATAATATAGGGGTCGGCGATGTTAGGGCAGCAGATTAGGGGTACATAGGGATAACGTAGGTTGCGGCGGTTTACGGAGCGGCAGATTAGGGGTTAAAAAAAATATGCAGGGATCAGCGATAGCGGGGGCGGCAGATTAGGGGTTAATAAGTGTAAGGTTAGGGGTGTTTAGACTCGGGTACATGTTAGAGTGTTAGGTGCAGACGTAGGAAGTGTTTCCCCATAGGAAACATTGGGGCTGCGTTAGGAGCTGAACGCTGCTTTTTTGCAGGTGTTAGGTTTTTTTTCAGCTCAAACAGTCCCATTGTTTCCTATGGGGGAATCGTGCACGAGCACGTTTTTGAGGCTGGCCGCGTCCGTAAGCAACTCTGGTATCGAGAGTTGCATTTGTGGTAAAAATGCTCTACGCTCCTTTTTTGGAGCCTAACGCAGCATTTGTTTGAACTCTCGATACCAGAGTTAATTTTATGGTGCTTCCAGGTGTGTTTCATGTGAGGATGGTAATGTGTTATTTCTGGCGTAGGAATCTCATCCCTGTTATCTGGAATTTGATTGCATTCAATAAGTGTAGGTAAAGGCAACTGTATACCATCTGTAATAGAAGCTATTAGGAAATCACTAGCTCTTCTTCCTTTTGTTTCAAACTGACCTGCACATGTACCAAGGGTGTAAGATGAAGGATTACCATTTACGTTGAATATGTTGAAGAATTCAGTTCAAGCCAGTGATCGATTGCTTTGATCATCCAGAATTGCATACATTCTTACTGATTTATCAGGCTCTCCCTTAGGATACACTTTAACAAGACATATTTTAGAGCAGGACCTTCCACTAAGTCCTTCACCGCATATTTCAGTACATTTTGAAGCAACAGATGTTTTGTTTGTTGTCTCTTCTGCTTTCTCCCCACCATGCTTTTCAGTAGGGGCAATACTTTCAAGTGGAAGGGAACTTGAAGACTCTGGGTGGAGAGCAAACACATGTCTGTCACTATTGCATTCTGAACATCTAATATTGGCTTTACAATTTCTAGAAAGATGATCTGTTGAAGCACAGCACCTGAAGCATAGTCCATAATTTTTAAGAAGCTCTATGCGTTCTTGCAAAGGTTTTTCTCTAAAGCTACGACATTTCTTAAGTGGGTGAGGCTTCTTGTGCAATGGGCATTCTTGAATTAAATTCTTTAATTTCTCACTTTGCATTTCCTGTCTGGAAGGTGCTACATCTGTCTTTTGGACAAATACTGATTTCTTTGAGTTCTTGAATCTTGAAGTTTCTTTCTCATGTTCTGGAGAAGTCACCGCCCACTGATTTAATTCGGTTAAAGAGAAACTTGGATCATTTCTTGTTTTTGCTATGTCTTGGATGAACTTACTGAAAAAGGAAATGGGAGGGAATGATACATTATTCTCTTGCTTGTATCTTGATCCTTGTGTTGCCCATTTATCTTGAAGAGCATGAGGTAACTTCGCCACAATTGGATTTACACCTTGTGCAGTATCAAGATAACACAGTCCTGATAGACATGGATCTGCTTTAGCTGCTTCTAGTTCCAGCAGAAGATCACTTAACTCTTGTAGCTTGCGATTGTCCCTAACTGTGACTTTTGGAAATTTTTGTATTTTCTTTAAAAGGGCATTTTCAATTACTTCTGGACTACCATAAGTCTGATCCAAATGTTCCCAAATCATTTTTAAACCTGCAACTGGGTTGTCTACATGGACAGCTCTGAACCTCTTGACACGTTCTGCAGATTCAGCACCTAACTACTTTACCAGCAGATCAAGCTCTTCTCTAGCAGATATACCTAAATCTTCAACAGCAGTCTTGAATGTAGACTTCCAAGACCTGTAGTTCTCTGGCAGATCATCAAATTTTGTAAGACTTGTATTAGTAAGCTCACATTGAATCATATACCTTGAAAACTCAGACATCTCTAACCTTTCAGTCTTTGTTACTGGAGGTGCCTGAAGATCACTTGGGTAATAGGAATTGAATGCTGAGGGATAGTATGGGATCGCGGATACATTTAATCCAGCTGAAGCCTTTTCTTTCACTGATCTTAATGGAGGTGACTGTGATGGACCCCATACTTGTTTGTTTACAAGAGGTTGTGTGATTTGTGCATTGACACCTGAGCTGCTTATCCGCTTAATTGCATCTGTTCTGGCTGGAGCAATTGGATCACTATTGAGATGTAAATCATTTGTGGTAGGGTGCACATCATTCCAACCTCTGTCTTTATGAGCATTACCTCCTTCTTCCTCTTCAAAGGAGTTGTAGTGTTTTCCACTCTGGTTAAGAACATAATCACATGTTCTCTTCTCTGGGTAGTCTGATCCCACCAGACTGACAGAGTATTCTAGGAGCTCTTCTGTATTGGCTGCCTCAAGTACCTTTAATCTTACCATGGCGACAGCTACTTCTTTTTCAATTTGCAGTATTTCTAAATCTGTTTCTTTTTTCGCTGCTTCTAATTCTTTTTCCTTCTCCCATTTTGCTGCTTCTAATTCTTTTTCCTTCCCCTGTTTTTCTGCCTCCATTTTCAGTGTTGCTTCTTTTTTGCTAAAAGAGGCGCGCACCATTGCAGCTTTTGCTTCTGCACGTGCTTTGATAATGGCGGAGCTTATTGATGAAGAGGAAGTACTTCTAGATTTAGCAGAGCGAATTGTTGAGGCAGCACGCTGTGATCTGGATTCTAGCAAGTCTGCAATCCTGCTTTCAACGGTTGCTAATGTGCTTTGCACTAGTTTCTTGCGCTGTAGATTAGATTCATTAAACTGGGTTTGAATTTGCACAGTTTCCTCAACATTAGTTTTTGATAGCAGATTAAAATATTTGCGTGACAACCTTTCATAATTTTCATAACAAGCATTAAGTCTCTCAGCAATCTTGTTTAACTGTTCTTTGTCATTAATAATTTCATTTGCTAAAGATACACATTTTCTAAGCTTCTTCCACATTTCATCCAATGCATCCACTAATTCATCTTTCTCAGCTTGATAACTTTGTATGACTTTCTCAGTGGGTTTTATTGTACGCTGTGGTCTAATGCTCTGCTCTTTCTCCTGTGACAGTGTATCTTGCATTGCAAGTTTTCAGACATTTTAAGTAACTAGATTAGAGCTATTTAACTGCAGTCATACATTTCTCTGAGGAAACTGACAGTTTATACAAAAGTTCAGTGTACACTTCTCAGTTGCAGATTATCTTGTGTGAGACAGTGCAGATGCTTAATGAAATCTTCCTTGTTAAATGCAGAAACATTTACTGAGCTGTGCGCAGCAAGCAATGCAGCTTCTCATTTATATTATATAAAGTCCTTAGTTACACACTGAGCTGTGTACAGTTTACCAAACATGAGTCTTTCTATTGAAGATTAATAACTCTGAAGGTATTCTTTTTACTATTCTGTTTTCATTTACTGCTTGCAAGATGACTGCCTTATGATGTAAAGTTAAACATGCAATCCAACTTACAGTTTAGTAGAATCCAGCAGAGTAGCTTAACTCAGACAAATTCCACAGCAGAGATTTATGAATCCTTCATGCTTTATTGTTGCAAAACAAGAATTCTGAGGTTCCAGAAGTGGTAATTGCCAGGTAAAAAGAATTTGCCTCTACAAAGCTATTAGCAGAGAGTTCTAGCAAACTTACACATTGAAAGTGAAACTAATTTTACACACACAAGTGAAACAAAAATGGAGGCAGGAAGTGACCTCAAAAAGATCAGAGGTAGCACATAGAATATACATTAAATTGAATGCAATAATAAAACATAACACTAGAGGGAGCACAAGAACTAAAATAGCACTTAAAGATGTACATATGAATATATGGACAGAACACTCCCCATCTGGTATCTGTAGATACCACTATATAAATCAAACAATAAACAATAAACATAAAAATGTTGATTGAAGTCTCTTTGTCCATGAGACCTGCAAGACAAAGAATGAGAGAAAAATATACAAAATGCAATTGCAAACATAAGTTCATGTTGTTTTAACATGATAATTCTTGAAGAGAAGCAGGGCTGGCACTGTCCCCTGTAGTCATCTCTCTATTGTAATCCTTACAAATTGTCAACCAGTGTCTATGTTTATAATCACAGTCCATGTGAAATAGAAGAAGTACAACTTCTGTAATCCAAAACCAGGTACACTGGTAAGAAGTGTAGTAGCTTGAAGATGGTTCTCTTTATCAGGTCCCACAAACTGAAATGTAGTACTGGTTGATGTTGTATCTGTAGCGTTTAACAAGAATGCGGGTCCTGTCAACCATGTCAATTTCATGAATTGTGCTGAAGTTAATGACCTGGTTGCAAGATCTGCAGTATTTTGGTTAGTAGGTACGTAATACCATTGCAGAGAGTTCTAGCATACTTACACATTGAAAGTGAAACTAATTTTACACACACAAGTGAAACAAAAATGGAGGCAGGAAGTGACCTCAAAAAGGTCAGAGGTAGCACATAGAATATACATTAAATTGAATGCAATAATAAAACATAACACTAGAGGGAGCACAAGAACTAAAATAGCACTTAAAGATGTACATATGAATATATGGACAGAACAATAAGCATAACTTGCCATAGTCTCACACCCTTATATATAAAGATCGGATATGCACATAAAGATCTGGCATCTATGGGCAAAAAATAAATGATGATAGGGTGAAATACTTTAAGCATTAAAGCACCTTCCTGGGATGCAAGTATAAAGGAGAGGAGCAATTTTACCGAGTTGTTATACCGAACAGATAGAGAGAGTTCCCAAATACTGAATCACCTTTTATGTGAAAAGCATTATACCTCCCTGCTAATATTCACTGCCCCAACATAGGCACATTACTGTAACCTACACACTACTATTACCCAAGAGGTGGGGATCCCTGCTACGGGAATAGCTCATTTGTTGGAGAGTCCTGATTATATTACTTAAGGACGTTGTAAGACATCACAGTGATAATCACTTTACTGATCTGGATAGTTGGCAAGTGAAAACAAGAGTGTGAATCTCACTTTATATTCAGTAAACTTTGGTGGACTTAGTGATTCTAGACAAAATGTCACCTAGGAAAAATACACAGAAAGGAAAACAAGCCAAAAGTGCAACCCAAGGGAATCCATCAATGGATAATTATTTTAAGGCAGCAGCTCTGCTGAAACCGAAAGAAGCTTCTTTAATGCCACAAGAATCACAACACTCATCTAATTGCTCAGACTCTGAATCAGAAGAAGAAGACACCATGGTGTCAGTACCGCAGTCTATAATATCTTCCATCCCCTCAAAACAAGACTTCTCTTCACTTATTGAACAAGTGAAACAATGCATTAAAGAAGAGATCTCTGAGCTGAAAAGAGACGTTACTGAAATTGGAAACAGAGTGGTCACCCTAGAAGAAACCATCCACGAACACGACGTATGCATAACAAAAGTGAGTAATCAAGCAGATCAACAGGACCAAGTTATCCGCCAACTAGAAGATAAGCTAGAGGACTTGGAGAACAGGTCCAGATGGCAGAACATTAGGATACGGGGTATCCCAGAAGATGTTGATGCTTCAAGTCTACATGAATATCTCCAATCTCTATTCTCCCAACTAAAGGACCCAACAGATAACACTACTGTGAGTATGGATAGAGCCCATCGGGCCTTGAGACCCAAACCCCCCGAGTCAGCGCCCCCCCCCCCCCGTGACGTGATTGTCAAAATTACTAATTACCAAGTGAAAGAACAACTTATGGGTGCAGCAAGAGAAAAAAGCCCTATTCAAAAAGATGGCATAACTCTTCAATTCTTTGCAGATCTATCAACTAGAACTTTAACACGAAGGAAAGAACTCTCCCCGCTCACGAAGCACTTACAAGCTAGAAACATAAGTTATAGGTGGGGACACCCTTTTCAATTAATAGTTGTTTGGAAAAACAGAAGGGTGACCTGCGCCTCAATGTCGGAAATTGAAGAATGCTGTAAGAAGCTTGAGATTCCTCCTCCGGTGCTAGTTCCAGACCCTAGGCAAGACTCGAACTCTACATCTAACCCCCGGACACCCCCTCTTCCACAACGCAAAGAGTGGCAAACTGTCTGTCATAAAAGAATGAAGAACAATTCCTCCTCAGACTCTAGGACCCAACCGGGTTGAAAGCCTAAAGAAAAAAGAGAACATCACAAAATATCCTTTTTAAGGCATAGTTACTAGACTGAGTGTGTCTGAATATATATTGACTTGAGACAAAAGTTATTGCATGAACAGGTCAAACAGTTTGTTTTATGTTTATTTCTTTACATCAGGTACTTAATGGGCTGAATGATTTCCAATTAGGATTTCTTAGCCATTTCCCTCTGTTATTATTGTAGGGACGAAGTTACTTTTATTAATAATGTTAACATAGTTAGGTTGTTTTTAGGTATTTTTTTCTATTTGCAGAGAAAACTCATACATGGATATGATGTTCTACAGAGATGGAGCTGCAAGGGGTAAGATATTAAGATGAATGACACTTGTATTCAGTTTGTATCACAGAATGTGAAAGATTTCAATGTTCCTCAAAAGAGGTCGTTAGCTTTAAGGGACATAATGCAAAGAGGGGGGGGGACATCATCAGGCTTCAAGAGACCCATTTTAAAAAAGGGTCAATTCCTAAATATTTACACAATAGTTTTCCCCAACATTTCCACAGTGCACATAACAAAAAAATGATTAATGGCGTGAGCATTCTTATAAACAAAGCAGTTCCATTTAAACTAATAGACCAAAGCAAAGACGCAGAGGGTAGATTCTTAGCAATCTGTGGTATCCTTTACAATAAGATGGTAACCCTAGTGAACGTATATGCACCCAATCATGGCCAAGCAGCTTTTTTCAAATCTCTAATTCCCCAAATCCAAGACATCCAAAAGGGCCAATTGATAGTTATGGGAGACTTCAATCTACCCATTAACCCCAACCTTGATAGTTCAAGTCCCAACATAAAAATAGCAAAATCTAAATCTAAAGCTATGTGGAATTTTATTAGAATTCTAGGCCTACACGACCCTTGGAGAGTCTCAAATCCCAGCCAAAGAGACTATACATTTTTCTCCAATCCGAATAAATCATACTCGAGAATTGACTTCATAATGCTAGACCATATAACCCTGTCTCATACCATAACTCCTTGTATCTCACACACAGCATGGTCGGACTATTCTATGGTTAAATGTTCCATTAATTGGCCTTCAGCCCCATTGAAGGAATTTACATGGAGACTAGATGATGCTATTTTATTAGATCCTTTGGTGCAGGAGACCATAGAAACGGAAATACAAGAGTTTTTCAATAGAAATGTCCAAGAGGACATGACCCCGTCCACAGTTTGGGAAGCTCACAAGACCTATATAAGGGAATATTGATCAAAATTAGAGCTAATAAACTTAAACAACAAAGGGAAGAATACCACCACCTAGCAAAAGAATTAGAGCATTTAGATTACTTACATAAACTTCATCCACAAGATGAAGATATTCTCCATCAACTACATTTTTACAGAACCAAACTGAAGTCCCATTTACATATAAAAGCCCAAACCATAGCATACAAATTGAAGCAGAAATGTTATTTTGAGGCTAACAAACCAGGACGTCTACTATCTAGATCACTAATAAATAAACAGGTAAAAACGTACATACATTCAATTAATAATCCCAGAGATGAGAAAGTAGAAGACACAAAACAAATAGCAGATGTTTTTAAAAATTACTACCACACTCTATACAATCTTTATCCTACCAGGTCAACATTAGATCATGAAATTAAATGTAAGAAATATTTAGAAAACATCCAAGTCCCAACAATCTCTGAAACAGACAGGGAAATGCTACAAGCCCCAATAAACAGTAAAGAAGTTAGCGAGGCAATTAGAACACTGAAAGCCGAAAAAGCACCAGGCCCAGATGGATTCTCCGGGTCATATTATAAATGATATGCTCAGTTACTAGTACCACATCTATTAAAAACTTTTTGTCAGGTTGGGAATGGGGAAGTTTTACCAGATTCCATGTTACAAGCATACATCACTGTTATCCTTAAACCTGGCAGGAAGGCTAACACACCAGCTAATTTACGCCCAATCTCCTTGTTAAATATAGACCTGAAGGTATACGCTAAGGTTCTGGCATCCAGACTCAATAAATTGTTACCAACACTGATTTCCCCAGACCAGGTGGGGTTTGTACCACGGAGAGAGGCAAGAGATAATACTTTCAAACTTCTAAACATCTTGGAGCATATAAACAAAAACAATATCCCTTCAGTATTCTTAACTATGGATGCCGAGAAAGCGTTCGATCGTTTAGATTGGACCTTTCTCCAGACTACACTTGTTAAATTTAATATTCCACCTCCTTTTATAAACAAAATCATGGCCCTATATTCATTTCCCACAGCACAAATTAGAATAAATGGCACGCTATCTGAACAATTCGAAATACGAAATGGCACGCGTCAGGGATGCCCACTTTCCCCACTTTTATTCATTTTATCATTGGAAATACTTGCATGCAAAATTCGATCGAATGACAATATACAAGGGATAAATATTAATCACAGAGAATATAAACTCTCCATGTTCACAGATGACGTATTGATGTCCTTGACTGACCCGTTAAAATCTCTCTCCGCGGTGCAGACAGACCTACTAGATTATGGAGCGGTCTCAAATTTCTTAGTGAACGCAAGTAAATCACAACTATTGCCAATTCACTTTTCTACCACCGATATAACTAATATCCAGAACAAATGTTCTTTTGTAGTTAATCAGAAACTAATCAAATATTTAGGAATATATCTATCGAACAATTTAGACTCAATCCATTCAATTAACTACTCTAAATTGCTAAACACCATTTCCAATAAAGCCTCGTCTTGGATGTCAAAAAATCTATCCTGGATAGGGAGGGTGAATTCGGTAAAAATGGTACTACTGCTAAAGATCTTGTACATCCTTCAGGCGCTACCCCTACCTAATACCAACATATATATACAGAAATTACAAAAAGTATTCCACTCCTTAATCTGGAAGAAGAAACCACCTAGGGTGAACCAAGTATCCATGTTTGCCCATAAAGATATGGGGGGATTTGGGGTACCCAACATACTCTTATATAAACAGGCTATCTCACTACAAAGAATTCTAGAATGGAGTAGATACAACTCCATAGACCTTAAACATTGGGTACAACTTGAACACGACATTTCAGGCATACCGCAATTAGGTGGGATGTGTTGGTTGCCTCACTCACTTTCAACACCTCAGATTTTCTCCTCTTCCACAATAATGAATACTATATCAGATTAGAAATATATACACAGTAAATATTTGGGTTTCTCCAGTGCTTACTCGGCCCTGACCCCAATCCTGGCAAACCCTGAATTTCCAGAAGGAAGAGGGCATTAAATAGGAGGGGATAAAAGCTTGAAGGGGTACATCCCAATTGCACTAACAACCAAATTGGGCAAATTATTACCCAAAAGCGAACTGGATGTGTTAGGTGGCGGGTTTTTTGAACAGTGGTTGCGATACCATCAAGTTAATCACTACATAGCAATGCATAGGAATAGGGATAATTTATTGAGGACACCAACAACTTTTGAACTAATGTGCATTTCTAATGTTCCACAAAAAGGGATCATCTCCATTTTATATAAATTACTGCTCTCTGCTACATCCCCCAAACCTCATAGTTTTGTGAAGGGTTGGGAGCGAAATCTCCTGGGGAAACAAGACCCTAAGACCTGGGAGAACATCTTTCACAGTATAACTCATTCGACACACACAACACATGCATTAGAGACTAATTACAAAATATTGTTTCGATGGAACCTAACACCAAATAGAATGAAATACCTGTTTCCAACAGCTAATGGAAAGTGTTGGAGATGTAAAAGAGAAGTGGGTGATATGGGTCACATCTGGTGGTCATGTAAAAAAATTAACACCTACTGGGCTGAAATTATAGGAGAAATAAATAATGCCTTATCATGTAACCTACCCATTACTCCACATGTTTGTTTATTTAATATACTAAAGGAGATTAAATGCTATATCAAGAGGAACATTGGGAATATTATGCTTAACACAGCTAAACAACTTATGGCTTCAGCATGGAGGTCAGATGAGATTCCCACAATTGAATTATGGATAGCAAAGGTTAAGAATGTTCTGATGTTGGAAAGGTACTTTTATTTTAAAACTAACCGCAATGTACAATGAAATGCTGTTTTATTGGGAGTCATATTTAGGTTCTAGATAGAGGAACTGATAGCTTTCCTTTGTTAAAAGTATCATATAAATGTCATATTTCAGGGTCATACCTTATTATCCAGTTTACTTAAACCCAGTGATTCCACAATCTTATATCCATCAAAAGCAAAATTCATCGGAATCTGCAATATATGTTTGTAGTTATTGTGTTTAATTTTTATTTTTTGTTAATGTTGATTTCTTATTGATGTGAACTTAAAATGATTGCATGTATCAACCGATACTCTAGGAAACTGTAGGTACAGGGTACAGTCGATTCAATTATGTTTTGTGGAACAGCTCTTTATTATGCTGATGTGTACTTACTTGGACTGCATCTTTTGTACTTGTTGAAAATTTAATAAAGAAACAATAAAGAAATTTTTTTTTTATAAAGTTCCTATCCTCAATTAAGGCCTCACATTTGCACAAAAAAAAAAATGTGCGATTGCTCATTGATTATTGGTTATATATTGTGTTTGCATCCATATAGCTTTATACATCGTCACAAAATCTTCCCTTTAAAGCATTAGTTTGCTGTGCCTTTATGCACCACATTTGCCTTATTTGCTTGCCAAATTTTGATGTGAATACCATTTCTCCTACATAAGATAATAATTTAGAGGTGTCAACCACTGTAAATAACATACCAAAACAAATTTAGGTCCAGGGTAAATAGCTGCACACCACCAACAGCTCCTTCTCTTCAATATTTTCTGATATTAATATAGAATCTCTAGATACATAAAGAAAAAGAGGATATTGGAATTACATCAACCATTCAGTTAAAAAATCATATAATGGAAAAGACTCACAATTGTTAGTTATTGAGGATGCTGTTAGCTGGGCAATCTGGGTTTTCTAGAGAATTTCTAACTCCACACCAAGCTTACATTCTGTGGCTCCTTTTAAATCCACTTACTAGTCTTTCCTTGAACATAATACCAGTAAAACAAAACACAATATATAACACTAGTTGGCACATGTTAAAATCACACCACCACTATGGGCCAGACTACAAGTGGTGCGTTATTTAGTGCTTTCACTTATGCTTAAACACCACCAGAATTAAACTTTTAACGCACGCAGATTAGCGCGCATATTACAAGTTAAAAGCAAACTGTTTCCACCAATGCACGCTAACTTCAGGACTTTGGATATTGTGATCATGCTAACTTCTTCTCCCCATAGACTTTAACGGAGAGCACAAACTGGAAAAAAAAATAAGATGTATTGCTCGTGAGTCAACCCATCATGCATTAGAATAACTGAACTAACCCAAATGTAGTTATGAATATTTTAGATTCCATAAAATGTTGTTTACATAGAAGAATATGTTCTATTTATTTTTTAATTTATATATACTGCATATATATATATATATATGTGTGTACTTTTTGTAAAATATATACATATATATATATATGTACTGTATATATATATATATATATATATATATATATATATATATACACACACACACATGAATATATATAGGTAAAGGTATATACAGATATATATAGGAATAGCTATTTTAAAATACATAGAACATTTTCCCCTATGTTAAGAACATTGGAATGTAAAAATATTTACGGTATATACACAGTAAAATGCATTATAATATATTAATTTTTTTAGTAGACAGCCTAAAGTATTGATCTAGGCCCATTTTGATATATTTCATGCCACCATTTCAACGCCACATGTGATCAAATAAAAAAAATTGCTAACTTTTTCACAAACTTTAAGTTTCTCACTGAAATTATTTACAAACAGCTTGTGCAATCATGGCACATATGGTTGTAAATTCTTCTCTTGGATCTCCTTTGTTCAGAAATATCAGACATATATGGCTTTGGCATTGTTTTTTTAGTAATTAGAAGGCCGCTATTTGCTGTTGCGCACCACACTTGTGTTATGCCCAGCAGTGAAGGGGTTAATTAGGTAGCTTGTAGGGTTAATTTTAGCTTTAGTGTATAGATTACACTCCCACCTGACACATCTCACCCCCTGATCTCTCCCTGATCCCTCTCAAACAGCTCTCTTCCCTCCCCCACCCCCCAATGGTCCCCCCTTCTTAAGTACTGACAGAAAGTCTGCCAGTATGAAAATAAAAGGATATATATATATATATATATATATATATATATATATATATATATATATTATATACATTCTGCAGTGTGGGATCCCCCCTTACCCCCCAACCTCTCTGATCCCCCCAAACAGCTCTCTAACCCTCCTCCCTCTACCTATTTGCCGCTGTTAGAGAAAAATATTTAACTCTTCCATTTTGCCCAGTGCTTTATATTAAATTGATGCTTATAGCTTTAAGAACAATACATTTTCTTGTCAGTTCAGATATTTTGTTGTGCTTTCAAAAATATAAACTTCTAGTGCTAAGTAAAAACCACCCAAGTGCTGTATGGACGATATAAGAAAACCATGAGTTGCCTACGTGTGAAAATTCTGGATTGGCTCAAAGCACAGCACATGGGACAATTTGAGGCTATAAAGAGACACTGTTCTTATCTGATTTTGCGTGCCAGCTTGTGATACTTTAAAGTGATGACATGCTGTCACTCTGTTGTAATCCTGCTTGATTGTACAATAATAACCTTTTGAATTTGGACCAGTTGTTTCAAGTTGTATTTTTTTCTTCAACATTTTTGTGCCGAAAACCCAGGAGTTTGAAAGCAATTCTGGACGGAGCCAGGCCTGGAACCTGAGGACAGGAGACCACCGGCATCAACAGATGAGAACCTTTGTGTCTCAAATTGCTCTCCCCTCCTCTGATTACTAAACCCTCTGTCCTGTCATAAGTACAAACTCCCAAGAACCTGAAACAACTGTTTTATGTTTTAACATCTTTTGTTATAAATGTGTGAGTGTAAGAGGTTCTTCCCGGCATGTGAATGCACTGCTCTAAGACGCCCCTTTTGTGGAGAAAGCAAGTGGGAGCAGTGGTGTGTTCAATAAGAAGACCCTATCATCCTCAGACACAAAAGTTATCTATTTTCTGGGTTTGTCAAGTAAACTGTTACTAACATTTGCCTAGGTTACGAGTTTTGTGTTAGAGGCTATGCGGTGCTAACGAGCAGTTTTCCCTCACCGCTCACTTACATACAGCGCTGGCATTACGAGTTTTCAGAAACCCGTCATTAAAAGACAAAAAGTGAGCGTTGAGCAAAATTCTGCTCCAAATCTCACTTCAATACCAGCGCTGCTTAAGTCAGCGGTGAGCTGGTGTAACGTGCTCGTGCACGATTTCCCCATAGGAATCAACGGGGAGAGACGGCTGAAAAAAGTCTAACACCTGCAAAAAAGCAGCATATAACTCACTAATGCAGCCCCATTGATTCCTATGGGGAAATAAAAGTTATATCTACACCTAACACCCTAACATGAATCCCAAGTCTAAACACCCCTAATTTTACACTTATTAACCCCTAATCTGCTGCCCAGACATCGCCAACACCTACATTATATTATTAACCCCTAATCTGCTGCTCTGGACAACGCCACCACCTACATTACACTTATTAACCCTTAATCTGCTGCCCTCAACATCGCCGCCACCTACATTATATTTATTAACCCTAATCTGCCTTCCCCAATGTCGCCGCAACCTACTTACACTTATTAACCACTAATCTGCCACCCCCAACGTCGCCGCCACTATATTAAAGTTATTAACCCCTAAACCTAAGTCTAACCCTAAACCTAACACACCCTAACTTAATTATAATTTAAATAAATCTAAATAAATATTCCTATCATTAAAAAAATTATTCCTATTTAAAACTAAATACTTACCTGTAAAATTAACTATTTAATAACTTCCTAGCTAAAATAAATACAAATTTACCTGTAAAATAAAACCTAACCTAAGTTACACTAACACCTAACACTACACTACAATTAAATACAATTACCTAAATTAAATTAAATTAGCTAAAGTACAAAAATACAAAACACTAAATTACAGAAAATAATAAACAAATTACAGATATTTAAACTAATTACACCTAATCTAATAGCCCTATTAAAATAAAAAAAGCCCCCCCCCCAAATAAAAAAAACCTAGCCTAAACTAAACTACCAATAGCTCTTAAAAGGGCCTTTGCGGGGCATTGCCCCAAAGTAATCAGCTCTTTTACCTGTAAAAAAAAATACAAACAACCCCCCCAACAGTAAAACCCACCACCCACACAACCAACCCCCCCCCCAAATAAAATACTAACTAAAAAAACCTAAGCTCCCCAATGCCATGAGGGCTTTTGGCTGGGCATTGCACTTAAAAGGGCAGTTAGCTCTTTTGACGCCCAAAGTCCCTAACCTAAAAATAAAACCCACCCAATAAACCCTTAAAAAAACCTAACACTAACCCCCGGAAGATCGACTTACCGGGAGACGTCTTCATCCAAGCCAGGTGAAGTGGTCTCCCAGACGGGCAGAAGTCTTCATCCAAGTCGGGCAGAAGTGGTCCTCCAGACGGGCAGAAGTCTTCATCCAGACGGCATCTTCTATCTTCATCCATCCGGCGCGGAGCGGGTCCATCTTCAAGACATCCGACGCGGAGCATCCTCTTCATCTGACGACTAACACAGAATGAAGGTACCTTTAAGTGATGTCATCCAAGATTAAGGAATTAGGGGTTAATCTCATTTCTTATGTATTTGTAGCCTGCTTATGATTCTTATACAACCTTATATATAAGTGTCAGTAAATAGGCAGTTAGTATGTTAACCCTTGATAACATGTGAGAGCAGGTCATATATTCACATAGCCCCAAACGCCACAAAGGGTTAATAGAATAACAATTGTTATGAACACTGGATAAGGATACAGGTAACCACAGGAATAGAAATCAGGCTATACTGGTATGTGGATTACTATAAAGGCTGTTAGAATGATACAAATTACACGTTATAAGTTGTTACTTTAGACTTGTAGCAAAATAACTTACATTTGTCACGCAATATTGCATATAGAGTAGTTACCGGGGCTGGGATCCCAGATAGAGTAGGCTCTGCTCAGAGGAGACACGCTGTTATGGCGGCTGATGCAGTCTGCAGGTCTGGTTGTGATCCAGGCTGTGAGAAAGGTGTGTCAGAGAAAGGCAGAGCTGCACACAGCTGATTGCAGCTAATGAGTAAATGAAAATCCAGAATGCTCAGAAAATGAGCAGGCAAGTCTTGTACTTCAGTTAATACAAATGAGTAGGCTTTAGGTGCTGTATTCCAGAGAAGTGAACACATGCCACAATAACAAGCAACTAAAAGTTATCAGAGGTGTGGTTAAATAGGCAGAGTGAGAAAAATGTGCATGCCTCTAATTAAAGGGACAGTAGCATGACAATCCTATTGGCTGATTGAATCAGCCAATAGGATTTTTTCTATTAGAAACAATCCTATTGGCTGATGCAATCAGCCAATAGGATTGAAGTTCAATCCTATTGGCTGATCCAATCAGTCAATAGACTGCGAGTTCAATCCTATTGGCTGATTGGATCAGTCAATAGGATTGAACTTCAATCCTATTGGCTTATAGAATTCTATCAGCCAATTGGAATCTAAGGGACTCCTTCTTGGATGACGTCACTTAAAGGTACCTTCATTTTGTGTTAGTCGTCGTATGAAGAGGATGCTCCTCATCGGATGTCTTGAAGATGGACCCGCTCCGCGCCGGATGGATGAAGATAGAAGATGCCGTCTGGATGAAGACTTCTGCCCGTCTGGAGGACCACTTCTGCCAGGCTTGGATGAAGACTTCTGCCCATCTGGAGAACCACTTCGCCCGGCTAGGATGAAGATGCCTCCCGGTAAGTCGATCTTCAGAGGGTTAGTGTTAGGTTTTTTAAGGGTGTATTGGGTGGGTTTTATTTTTAGGTTAGGGACTTTGGGCGTCAAAAGAGCTATCTGCCCTTTTATGGGCAATGCCCATCCATATGCCCTTTTCAGGGCAATGGGGAGCTTAGGTAAACGATATATAAAACCACCGGTGGTATGGACTGTTGGATACTAAAATGTTGCAAAGCAAATTTGAGTTTTTGTAGAAAAAATTATATGTCCATCAAAAATAAGTTCATGTCCATAAAAAGTATATATATCGATAAAAACAAAGTTGTTTAACTCATTGAGAAGGACATATGCATATTCTGTGAGTTTGAGGTTGAATGAAAAAGGAACAATCGGCTTCTAACTTGACAACTGTGTGCTTATATCAAAAAAGCAAAGATGACTCACCCAGAATTCGAAACTATTTAAGGATTAGTTTCTCCATGTACTTCTATGGCTCTCTTAAGAACTTCACGTCTTGACCAGCCAGTGCTGTATATTTACCTTTAGTGTGGTTGTTACAGCCCGTATTGAAATGTTGTAATTACTGTTTCGTCTGCATGTGGAAGGTCACGTGACAGTTCTTTAGCCAATCAGGATCTCGGATTACCGGGTGGTCTATATATCCTTTTGTTTTAAATTTCAATTGCCAGTATAAGTTGCAGAAACAATAGAAAGTTTGGAACAGTGTTACAGTGCCGATGTGATTGCCATCTTAGAGTTTTTTAGTTCCAAATCGAAGACAATAGTATAGAGTGCTCTGTGTGACAAAAAAAAAGAAAGATAGAGGGAGCACTCCAACAACGATACTTTAAATAAAAAAAAATTTTTATTGCACCGTTTAAAACCAGCACAAAAATGGTAAAAAAACAGAGGGAGGAGGAGGTTAAATCCTGACATGTTTTGTGCCAAATGGTACTTAATTATAAGATCCTATGATTAAGTGCCATTTGGCACGAAACATGTCAGGATTTAACCTCCTCCTCCCTCTGTTTTTTGCCATTTTATGTGCTGGTTTTAAACTGTGCAATAAAGATATTTTTTTTTTAATTAAAGTATCGTTGTTGGAGTGCTACCTCTATCTTTTTTTTTTTGTTCACACTTTGGGGCAGGCTCGTCTCTGTTTTTTTGTTGGCACCACGCCAATAGTGTACACCAATCTCTTTATGGGCTTTCCTGAATCTTCAGCCTGGATTGGACAGCAGTAACCGCACACCCCCAGGTTTGAGCGACGTCACCACTTCACTTCTGCATGCTCTATGTGACAGTCTGTGCTTGGAAACAACACTTCAGGAGTGCAATTAGTAGGATCAACGCGTTTCAGCTGGTGCAGCCTTTCTCAAGATGGATTTGGAATGCCCTTATCTCACCTTTTATTTAGGAGAGGTTATTTACTCCTCCTTTCTCCTTGTTAACTTTGTTCATAGTGTTAAAGAGACAATTACATGTGTGGATGGACACAGTATTTGGAGTCAACACAATATGTTTAACATAAATATATTTGACATAAAATGGCACATCAACACAATAAATTCAACATTTTTTAAAACTAATTTAAAACTGGCCGATGAATAATTTTATTATTTAAATTTAAATTTAGAAGATGTTATAAAAAAAATCTAATTTTTAAACATTTTTCTTTACATATAAATGTTTGAAAGGAACTTTTTTAGAAGGATCTTCCTATTCATCTTATATATTGAAATGATTATTGCATGTACAAATAAACAGAACAAACAAAATAAAATAAAATAAAGAGAGTATTGGGTGAACTGAATTCAGTATAAAATGCAAATGAACTTAAAGGGACACTGAACCCAATTTTTTTCTTTCCTGATTCAGATAGAGCAGGCAATTTTAAGCAACTTTATAATTTACTCCTATTATCATTTTTTCTTTGTTCTCTTGCTATCTTTATTTGAAAAAGAAGGCATCTAAGCTTTTTTCTTTGTTTAGAACTCGGGACAGCACTTTTTTATTGGTGGATGAATTTATCCACTAATCAGCAAGGAAAACCCAGGTTGTTCACCAAAAATAGGCCGGCATCTAAACTTACATTCTTGCATTTCAAATAAAGATACCAAGAGAATGAAGACAATTTGATAATAGGAGTAAATTAGAAAGTTGCTTAAAATGTCATGCTCTATCTGAATCACGAAAGAAAAAATTTGCGTTCAGTGTCCCTTTAATGTTACTTAAATCTAGATGTGAATAGTGACAATAGTGACTATGAATGTTTTTAATATAATAATGTGCTAATTTTTTGGTTATATATTAGATAATATTATATGTTACAATAACATCAGATAATATTAAATAATATTTTGAACAGTATTAAATTAAATTTAATTATGTGTGTCTATTTAAGTGAAGATAAAAAATAAGAATAATTATTAAGAATAATTATGTTAAAGGTCAGAACCATAATTACAGTGCATGGTGTCATTCATATTAATTTTGTCTACAACATTTCTTTGTGATTTAACATAGAATATTGATTCCAGGGTAATTGAGTTTGACTTATAAAGTTTTTAAAAATTTTAACAAAATGTCTAATCAATAGAATTATTAGACTTGTGCAGCTTCGAAAAATTCGGTTCGGTTCGGATCGATTCGAATTCGAAAAAAAATGAATGAGTTTGTTTTGGATTCATTCGGATTCTTTCGGATTCGAAAAAATTTGGCTGGATTCAGTTCGATTCGGTTTGATTCGGAAATTCTGGAATTTCAGTGGGATGTGCTGTGTATTACACTAGTTTATGTACTGTATATTAGGTTTAAACCATAGCAGAGTGATAAAACCTAATATACTGTACAAAACTAGTGTAATACACGGCCATCCGAATCTACTGAATAAATTTGAATCGATTCAGATTTATTCAAATCGATTCGGATTTATTCGGTAGATTCGGCACTACCGCAATTCGGAAATTCGAATCGATCCGAATCTCTGAATTCAACAAATTCGGCTGAATTTCGATTCGGACCGAATCGAATAGCACATGTCTAGTTATTATTCCATAATTGAGTTTAAATTTAATTCGGAATTCAAACCTAATGGTTCTAAGGTTTTAAATTGAAATATTAGTTCTTCTTCTACACGTAAAAGTTTTTTTATTTAGATCACCCCTCTCCAATTATTTGTTATTTTTCTAATACCCCAATATTTAAAGCCTTTGGTGTCTTGGCTGTGAAATTCTTTAAAATGCCTTGATAATAGATGTCTTGTGAAACCATGCTCTAAGTTGAGCAGGTGTTCACGGATCCTGTCTTTGAGGGGACGGGAAGTCTCCCCCAAATATTGTTTATTACATGGACACCTGATACAGTCTCTAATTTTGAAATCTTTCTTTGTGATACATGATTTTACTGTTTTAGTTTTATTACTGAAATTACACACCTTACAACTTATACAGGGAAAACATCCTCTTAGTTTTTGGCACATAAGATCTTTTTCTATGAAATTTTTTTTAGTTTTTAGAATCTTTAAAAGCACTAGGAGCTAATATATTTTTTAAGTTTTTGGCTTTCTTGAAGACTACTGCTGGCTTTTCTGGTAGTAGGTCTCCTATTATTGGATCTCTTTGTAGAATATACCAGTATTTATTAAAAATGCATCTAATTTGGTTGTGATTAATATTATAATCTGTTATGAATGGAATCCATAAGATATCTCAACTTAGAGTTGTTTTCTCCTTCCTTTTTAATAAATCACTCATATTTTTCATTCTAGCTGTTATTTCTGCTTTTTCTATTTGAGCTTCATTGTAATCTTTTTCCAAGAATTTCTTCTCTAAATATAATGCTTGCTCATCATAGTTCTCTAGTGTTGTACAATTTTTTCTAATTCTAGTGAATTGATTAGAGGGGATATTCTCCATCCATTTTTTGTAGTGACAACTCTTACTGTGTACATAATTATTGGATTACACTTTTTTGAAATATGTTTTTGTATGAATCTCTTGATCAATAATTTCAATTTTTATATCAAGATAGCATAGAGTATGATTGTTTTATTCATATGTAAAATTTAAACCAAAAGTACTATTCCTAAGATCTTCCATTAATAATTCAAAGTGTTCAAGATCTCCCTCCCATATAATAAAAATGCTGTCTACATATCTGTGATAGAGCACCAAGTTCACATCACAAGCTCTGCTATAGATAACCATATCTTCTAGATGACCCATAAAAAGGTTAGCGTAGCTTGGGGTGAACTTGGTGCCCATCGCTGTGCCCTGTACCTGTAAGAGAAATTGGTCATCAAAGACAAATGAATTATTCTCAAGAATAAATTTTATACAGGTTTTAACAAAATCTATTTGTTCATAACGAAGTTCACCTTCTTTTGTCAAATGGTAATCTAATGGTAATCTATGGCCTTCAATCCCAGATTATGTTTTATGCTAGTATAGAGAGAAAATATATCACAAGTTATAAGTGTGTAGCTCTCTTTCAATTTCACTGTTTGTAAAACATTTAAGAAATCTGTCAAATCTTTAAGATATGAAGGAAGTTTTATGACATAACATTGCAGAAAATAATCCATGTATTCTGAAAGGTTTGCGGTGACTGAATTAATCCCTGAAATAATAGGCCTTCCCGGTGGGTTTATTAGACATTTATGAATTTTGGGTAAATAAATAAAAAGGTATTCTTGGATGATTAACTAACAAAAACTCATACTCTTTGTTGTTAATTATACCTGTATTATGAGCCTTTTTTAGAAGTGTTTCTAATTATTTTTTCTGTTTATTCATTGGATTGGAAAAAAAATTCTTATATGTTAGAGAATCTTCTAATAATCTTAATGCTTCTTTTTTGTAATCCCTTTTGTCTAAAATAACAATGCCGCCTCCTTTGTCGGCTTATTTTATTATGATATCTTTATTAGACTTTACATTTTTTAGGGTTTCCCATTCTTTTTTATTAAGATAAATTTTTTAATATTTATTAACATTAATTATTTCTATATCTTGTTTCACAATTTTTTCAAATAATTCCAGATTTTTTACTTTATCTGTGACTGGATAAAAGTTAGACTTTAGTTTCAAATTAGTTTGTTGGAAGTTATTTTTGTTCTTATACTCTAGTTCTCTTGTTATAGGGTTCTTTTTAAAAAATATCTTTTTTGTGTTGCACTTCTAATGAATTGGTTTACATTAATTAAAGTGCTAAATTTATCTAGTTTTGCTGAAGGTGCAAAGGACAAACCTCTTTGTAATATGTTGCATTCTTCATCATTTAGTTTAACTGAACTCAAATTGAAAATATTTTTGTTTTCATTTTTTATTTCATTTGTTTTTGTTGTTCTAATTGGTCCTCTTCCTCTACATCCTCTCTTCCTCTTTTTTATTTTTAATCCTTCTATCTTTTTTGGATCGTCCTCTAAAAAATATTTTGATGTACCTTGGTCATTATGTGGTACCCTTTGGCCTCTATTTATCAAGCCGTCAACCGCAAATACGCTGGAATTCTGCAGCGTATTTGTGGCGAGCCTGATTTGCCTTAGTTATCAAAGGCTAGAGACCGGCAAAAGTAGAATTTAGTGACGTAACATACAATCCGCCGGACTCAGATCGATGGTTACGTCACTCCAGATGTTCCGAACGCAAGTACGGCACAATCTGACTACTTTTGGAAGTTATCAAGATCCTACCAGGTACGCTCGCCACTTTTCCGGCCCAGCGTACATGGTTTTCAATCCACCGCCCTGGAGGCGGCGGATGCCATAGGAATCAATGGGAGTCTGACAGCAGCAAAAGCTCATGTTCGCTGCTGCCCGATATATAGTGATGTCCCGAATAGTTCGCCGGCTAATATTTCCCGGCGAACATAGTTTGTTCGCGTTCGCCACAGCGGGCGAACATATGCGATGTTTGATCCGCCCCCTATTCATCATCATTGAGTAAACTTTGACCCTGTACCTCACAGTCAGCAGACACATTCCAGCCAATCAGCAGCAGACCCTCCCTCCCAGACCCTCCCACCTCCTGGACAGCATACATTTTAGATTAATTCTGAAGCTGCATTCTTAGTGAGAGGAGGGACAGTGTAGCTGCTGCTGATTTAATAAGGAAATCGATAGCTAGGCTAGTGTATTCAGTGTCCACTACAGTCCTGAAGGACTCATCTGATCTCTGCTGTAAGGACAGCACCCCAAAAAGCCCTTTTTAGGGCTAGAACATCAGTCTGCTTTTTTTTTTCCCTGTGTAATCTAATTGCAGTTGCCTGCCTGCCAGTGTTTGTGTCAGGCTACCAGCGTATACTGTGCCCACTTGCCCAGTGCCACCACTCATATATGTTGTAACAGTAGTGTACATTTAAAAAAAACAACACTTTTTTGACTGTGAAATAATGGTAGTCAGTTTCCTTCACATGTGTGCGTTTCAGTGCCTGCCTGCCTGCCTGCTAGGGCACAGTGTCACACCAGTGCAACTCATATCTGGTGTAACAGTAGTGTACATTTAAAAAAAAACAACACTTTTTTGACTGTGAAATAATAGCAGTCAGTCTCCTTCACACGTGTGCGTTTCAGTGCCTGCCTGCCAGGGCACAGTGTCACACCAGTGCCACCACTCATATCTGTTGTAACAGTAGTGTACATTAAAAAAAAACAACACTTTTTTGACTGTGAAATAATAGCAGTCAGTTTCCTTCACACGTGTGCGTTTCAGTGCCTGCCTGCCAGGGCACAGTGTCACACTAGTGCCACCACTCATATCTGGTGTAACAGTAGTGTACATTTAAAAAAAACAACACTTTTTTTACTGTAAAATAATAGCAGTCAGTTTCCTTCACACGTGTGCGTTTCAGTGCCTGCCTGCCAGGGCACAGTGTCACACTAGTGCCACCACTCATATCTGTTGTAACAGTAGTGTACATTTAAAAAAAAAACAATTTTTTGACTGTGAAATAATAGCAGTCAGTTTCCTTCACACGTGTGCGTTTCAGTGCCTGCCTGCCTGCCTGCCTGCCAGGGCACAGTGTCACACCAGTGCCACCACTCATATCTGTTGTAACAGTAGTGTACATTTAAAAAAAACAACACTTTTTTGACTGTGAAATAATAGCAGTCAGTTTCCGTCACACGTGTGCGTTTCAGTGCCTGCCTGCCAGGGCACAGTGTCACACCAGTGCCACCACTCATATCTGTTGTAACAGTAGTGTACATTTAAAAAAAACAACACTTTTTTGACTGGGAAATAATAGCAGTCAGTTTCCTTCACACGTGTGTGTTTCAGTGCCTGCCTGCCAGGGCACAGTGTCACACCAATGCAACTCATATCTGTTGTAACAGTAGTGTACATTTAAAAAAACAACACTTTTTTGACTGTGAAATAATAGCAGTCAGTTTCCTTCACACATGTGCGTTTCAGAGCCTGCCTGCCAGGGCACGGTGTCACACCAGTGCAACTCATATCTGGTGTAACAGTAGTGTAGGGGACGTAACAGGGATTAAACTGATAAGAATAGTACTACTTAACACACCACTCCTATCTGGTGGCACATTAGATTGCATGCGCAGTGCCCCAAATTTGAAGTAGGAGAACCGACCAAGCAACTTTTTCCATCTCCCGGTTCCTAAAATCGATGCCATATACACGTCCCCTGTTAGGGGACGTAACAGGGATTAAACTGATAAGAATAGTGCTACTTAACACACCACTCCTATCTGGTGGCACATTAGATTGCATGCGCAGTGCCCCAAATTTGAAGTAGGAGGACCGACCAAGCATCTTTTTCCATCTCCCGGTTCCTAAAATCGATGCCATATACACGTCCCCTGATAGGGGACGTAACAGGGATTAAACTGATAAGAATAGAACTACTTAACACACCACTCCTATCTGGTGGCACATTAGATTGCACGAGCAGTGCCCAAAATTTGAAGTAGGAGGACCGACCAAGCATTTTTTTCCATCTCTCGATTCCTAAAATCGATGCCATATACACGTCCCCTGATAGGGGACGTAACAGGGATTAAACTGATAAGAATAGTACTACTTAACACACCACTCCTATCTGGTGGCACATTAGATTGCATGTGCAGTGCCCCAAGTTTGAAGTAAGAGGACCGACCAGGCATCTTTTTCCATCTCCCGGTTCCTAAAATCGATGCCATATACACGTTCCCTGATAGGGGACGTAACAGGGATTAAACTGATAAGAATAGAACTACTTAACACACCACTCCTATATGGTGGCACATTAGATTGCACGCGCAGTGCCCAAAATTTTAAGTAGGAGGACCAACCAAGCATCTTTTTCCATCTCCCGGTTCCTAAAATCGATGCCATATACACGTCCCCTGATAGGGGACGTAACAGGTATTAAACTGATGAGAATAGAACTACTTAACACACCACTCCTATCTGGTTTCACATTATATTGCACGCGCAGTGCCCCAAATTTGAAGTAGGAGGACCGACCAAGCATCTTTTTCCATCTCCCGGTTCCTAAAATCAATGCCATATACACGTCCCCTGATAGGGGACGTAACAGGGATTAAACTGATAGGAATAGTACTACTTAACACACTTTATAATAACACAGAGAGAGGCAATGCAGAGAGAGGAGTCTGAAGAAGAGGAGTCAGAGGAGGAAGGTGGCTTTGAGGAGGTGGAAGACCAAACACAGCAGGCATCCCAGGGGGCTTGTTGTCACCTTTCGGGGACCCTTGGTATTGTACGTGGCTGGGTGGAGGAAGAGACCTTCAATGACATCAGTGAGGACAAGGAACGGGACATGGCTAGCTTGGTATCCAACCTTGTGTAAATGGGGAGTTTGCGGTTGTGCAAATGGATTGTTTGCGTTTTTTTGCGGTGCGTTAAATGGGGATTTTGGTCTGTCACTGTGAAGCGGGCGTAACCCTTACACTACCTGATCGATACAACATGATACCTGATGTTTTAAAGCACATTATTCCAAACAATTTAGGAATTTTAGGTGATTTATGCCCTTTATGGATTAAAACCAGACTCTGCATCAACTACGTAATTTTCCAAGGGAGTTTTGCCATGGATCCCAGTCCCGCATGCCACAGTCCAGGTGTTAGTCCCCTTGAAACAATTTTTACATCACTATTGTGGCCAGAAAGAGTCCCTGTGGGTTTTAAAATTCGCCTGCCTATTGAAGTCTATGGCGGTTCGCCCGGTTCGCCCGTTCGCGAACATTTGAGGAAATTCGCGTTCGCCATTTGCGAACGGAAAATTTTATGTTCGTGACATCACTACCGATATCCCATTAATTCCTTTGGAAAAAGTCTACACCTAACACCCTAACATGTACCCTGAGTCTAAACACCCCTAATCTGCCCCCCCTACACCGCCGCCACCTACATTATACTTATTAACCCCTAAACCGCCGCTCCCGGACCCCGCCACAACTATAATAAATATATTTACCCCTAAACCGCCGCTCCCGGACTAAGCCACACCTACATTATACCTATTAACCCCTAATCTGCTGCCCCTATACCGCCGCCACCTACATAAAGTTATTAACCCCTATCCTGCCGATCCCGTACCCCACCACAACTAAATAAATTGTTTAACCCCTAAACAGCTGCTCCCGGAGCCCACCTACTTTATATTTATTAACCCCTAATCTGCCCCCCTTACACTGCCGCCACTATAATAAAGTAATTAACCCCTAAACCTAAGTCTAACCCTTACCCTAACACCCCCTAACTTAAATATAATTTAAATAAATCTATATAAATATTACTATTATTAACTAAATTATTCCTATTTAAAACTAAATACTTACCTATAAAATAAACCCTAAGATAGCTACAATATAATTAATAATTACATTGTAGCTATTTTAGGATTTATTTTTATTTTACAGGCAAGTTTGTATTTATTTTAACTAGGTACAATAGTTATTAAATAGTTATTAACTATTTAATAACTACCTAGCTAAAATAAATACAAAATTACCTGTAAAATAAAACCTAACCTAAGTAACACTAACCCCCTGAAGATCACCCTACCTTGAGCCGTCTTCACCCAGCCGGGCACAAGTGGACCTCCAGTGTAATTAGTTTAAAATTCTTGTAAAAATTTTTTATTTTCTGTAATTTAGTGTTTGTTTTTTTTTGTACTTTAGTTAATGTTATTTAATTGTAATTAGTTTTATTTAATTGTAGTTAATTTATGTAATTAATTTAATGATAGTGTAGTGTTAGGTGTAATTGTAACTTAGGTTAGGTTTTATTTTACAGGTAATTTTGTATTTATTTTAGCTAGGTAGTTATTAAATAGTTAATAACTATTTAATAACTATTGTACCTAGTTAAAATAAATACAAACTTGCCTGTAAAATAAAAATAAATCCTAAAATAGCTACAATGTAATTATTAATTATATTGTAGCTATCTTAGGGTTTATTTTATAGGTAAGTATTTAGTTTTAAATAGGAATAATTTAGTTAATAATAGTAATATTTATTTAGATGTATTTGAATTATATTTAAGTTAGGGGTGGGTTACACTTAGCTTTAGGGGTTAATTACTTTATTATAATGCCGGCGGTGTAGGGGGGGCAGGATAGGGGTTAATATGTATAATGTAGGTGGCGGTGGGCTCCGGGAGCAGCGGTTTAGGGGTTAAACAATTTATTTAGTTGCGGCGGGGTCCGGGATCGGCAGGATAGGGGTTAATAAATTTATGTAGGTGGCGGCAGCATAGGGGGCGGCAGATTAGGGGTTAATAGGTATAATGTAGGTGGTAGCGGGATCCGGGAGTGGCAGTTTAGGGGTTAATATATTTATTATAGTTGTGGCGGGGTCCGGGGGTAGTGGTTTAGGGGTTAATATATCTATTATAGTTGCGGCAGGGTCCGGGAGTGGTTAAGGGTTAATAACTTTATTTAGTTGCGGGGGGCTCCGTGAGCGGCGGTATAGGGGGTAAAAAAGTATAGTGTAGCGTGGGTGCTTAGTGACAGGCTAGCAAGAAAGCTGCGAATAAGCTGATGAGCAGCAAGATCATTGACTGTCAGTTAACAACAGTCCGCTGCTCATTGCACCATACTTGGCATGCGGCTTTTTGACAGCTTTCTTAATAAATTTGGCAACGTATTCAGGTCCGCGGCGGCGATATTAGGCGAGCGTATTGGTGCCGGCAAATGCTAGAAAGTAGACAGCTTGATATATAGAGGCCTTTGTTTCCAGGGTTGTCTAGGTGTATTGTTATAATCATTATCGTAATTATGTTCATCTGATAAAGGAGTATACGTGTTTTGGGTTCTTATTTCCCATGTATCATGATGCCCTTGTCTTGACCATTTTTAAGGGGTGTTCCAATTTTTATAATCAGGCTTAATTTCCCTGAAATTTTGTCTGTCATATTTGTTTCTAGGTAAAGTAGTGAATTCTGATCTGTTGTCTCTATAGGAGTATCTATCATATACATCTTTAAAAGATGTCCTTCTGTTCCTCCAATTTGAATTATCATGTTGATACCAATCAGCATGATTATCCTTTATATCATAATGATTACCTCTATTTGTAGTATGTCTTTCACTATATTGTGGTTGCCGATTATTATGATAATCTTGTTGGTGAGATGGTTTGGATCTCCAGCTAATATTTTCCCAGTTTTTTTTTTTTTTAATAATTTTTTTATTGAGGTTTTTGCATAATAAACATAAAACTTAGTACACCATTTTTGTCAAAAGCACGAAATACATACAAGATTGACCAAAACATTTCGGTAGCTATATAATACATTGGTGAAAGGCTAATGAAACCTCAGTTTTTCAATAATACATCATAAATGATTGGCCAGTTGGAAATATAGTATAAGGCCCCATGGGCCAAAAGTATAGACAAAAAGAGATATCTGATGGCCAGAAGTCCAGCTCTTTAGGAGCTTCAACAAGCGCGGGAATGCGTGTATAGAGAAAGGGGGAGGGGGAAATTCAGCGGGTAAGCACCGCTATATATAGGGGGGAAAAGGTGGAGGGCGGAGCCATAGATATATGAAAGTATTTTAGGAAACTTGAGTGACATGAGGAATAAACTGAAACCATACATGGGAGAGAAAGCATCAGTTAAAACATATCAATAAAGGCTAAGACCATGTCTGACATACGTAACTTAGAGAGCCCCTAAGACTGACAGTGATAGGGTAATATCATAGTTCCTGAGTGTTGGTCGATGTCTAAATGTCATTGTACTATCAATATTACTGTGATCCCCATTAAACTATGGAGTGTTGAAGTGTGAAACTGAAAATAGCAAATATATGTATAAGAGAGTTAAGCCATAAGTTTCTAGAAGGTAAACCCTAGATATATTCCCCTACAAGCCGTACTTGTGTGTATCTTATAAACTAGGTAAGAAGATTACATAGGCATAACTATAGGCTCAGACAACAGAGTTAGGCAACATGTATAGAGATAATGTCAACATGTGGAGCTCCAAAACCCACTAACATCAGCATTAGCATCAGTAAACTAAATCTCGCTAACTCAGTCATATATATATCCGTTACAACAGGGCAAAGGATATATGTGTATAGTGGCTGTATGTGGTGCCCTAGCACATTAATAGCAACTTGATTTCTACAGCAATATATCTTGTCATGTAGGTGCTAACATAATGATAACATAATATAGCTGCCAAGATTTATTAATAGGAGTCCCTGCGACAATATTTTAAGGTGTATGGGCTGCTGGGGATTCATGTCTCATAATATATAGTATTTTATAGGGACTACAAGATCATTTCTAGAGGCTAAGTCCATATAGAGACTGCAGAAATGATAGATTTTGTGTAAAATATATCTATGCTATCTCCTCTAATTGTAAATATGGTAGGAAAGATTTACCATTAGTCATATGGGAGTTTAGGCATGAAATTGTATCTATTCCTCAGTCACCTATTTATATTCCAGGGCATAGCTGATCTCAAATAGAGATGTTAGTAGGCCTAGATGCATAAGTAGTACACTGTTGCAGATAGGGGACATGTTGGAGCATGTAATACAGTCAGCTATGTTACATCCCACTTTATTAGTTGGCTATAAGTAGTAAAGGACAATCAAACACGTGGATTACTTAGCTGCTATCAGAATCACCTCCACAACATTCAGTGTATCGCATACATTATATTATGGTTCTGGGAGTATTGCAGTGGAGAGGTAAAGGTTATGTTCAAATGGAGCTAAACAATAGGGTGCCAATATTTTGAGTAAAAGCTCAATAACATAGAAGATAAGAAATTAAAGTTTCACACAAGCTAAGTTAATGTTAGAAAATTAGTAAAATCAAATAGGTAGGACAAAAGACAGCTGACTATTGAGTGCTGCTAGTAGGTAAAGTGGTCATAATGCCATTTAGAGCTTAAGCTGTTAGGTGAACCTATTGCGCTCATATATCTGATAGAGGACAATAATAACTTCACCCAAGAAACCACAACCCCATAGTGTAAGGATCAGTAACATTCATTCTCAATATATAAAAATATTTGAGCTGAGTTTATAGGTTAGTTAATATAGGTATTTCAGACACTGTAAGTAAGGGATAGCATGAGAGCAAAGTGGAATTGAGACCATATGCACATAATAAATCACCGTATCCAACATGTTAATCATATCATCATTAACAAGAATCAGTGGAGCTGAGAACTAACTAAAATATCTTGTAAAGTCATGTAAAGATTTCAAACAATAGTAGGTAAGAGAACAGACAACAGCAATATAACAGTAATGAGATTTTTTTTTTTTTTTTTTGTTAAACTAGAAACTGGACATATAAAATCAAATAAAGAAACTAACATCATTTGCTAAAGTAGCTGTAAGCGTTCCTGTAGTCCACTATCTAGTATAGGAGAATACAAACTACATATTTACGCTGGAATAGAGTAATTTGTCCCAGTTGATGCAGCCATGTAAGGCAATCTTAACACATTTTCAAAGTTAGGTATAGGGACATAGAGTAAGCAATCTTCTGTGTGGTGCCGCAAAGGGCTAGAAGTGTCCATGTTAGGGACAGTTCATCCGATCCCCTGTCTGTTCAGCGGGAGAATACCCGTTGTGTCGTCTAAACAGATTAGGGCAAAAATCAGAGGCAAAGAGTAATCCCCTCTCAGGCATAAATGAATCATGTATCTGACACCATGGCTATGGATAGTAGTGTTTGTGAGTTTTGAATGTGAGGTCTCACCATCCACTGGAGCGCGGTTAAAATCTTTCACCTTATCTGTGTCGGGAGGCCCCAACAAGGAGGAAGCATCAGGCTCCCAGATGTAATCCTGAGTCAGCAGAATAGTAGGCAGTAGACCTCCATCGCGGTAACCAGGCACCTTCCTGTTAACACAAGCCGACATGTCTAATGGCTGCCCCAGCACCTCCTTCTGAGATATCCGTTCCGGTGCTTCTGCGGTATTAACCGCGAGTGTTGAACAATCAGCTGACCCCATACTGAATCGGCCCCATGAGTGGCAAGCTAGATCTTCAGCGCCGTTATATTGCAGTGGTAATTGGCGTCGTGTAGTCCAAGGTGCTGCCAAGGGGGGCTCTTGAAGCGTGTCTCCGGGCAGGCTTCTGGGTATACTCCTCATTGCTGTGACCAGCGTGTCTGCGAGATCAGAGTAGCAGCTTGTTATCTGCTGGTCCAGACCTTGTAATAAGGTGTAGAGTAGTTCCAGGGACTCTTCCATGTTGAGATCAGTTTCAGGCTCAGACCAATTGACCGGTGTCAGCAGTGGTAGGCCCAAGTAACCAGTCTCATGCGGTAAAGCAGCTCTCTATAGCGAAGGAGCTAAACACGGGGTTAGCATCCCAAATTGAGTTAGGTAGAGTGTCTTTCCCTTATAGATCGTCTGATAAATAATTTGATATGAATTTAGCTCATTTTATTTCTATATTTAGTTACTTTAGCTAGATATGGCCTAGGAGCTCAGAAGAAACATGTCTGATCACCTCGGCTGTCGGCTCCGCCCCCCATTTTCCCAGTTTTTATTCTGAACATTATATGGTTTATTAGTATATTTATTGGTGTTGTTATAATTATTGTGATTTACACTATTATTCTATAATCTCTTGTATTTGAACTGTATATGGGTTTTTCCTTTCTTCTCTTTGAGAACAACTTCCATTTGTCATCTTTTATTGGTTGTGATTCTATATTAGAAGTGGATTCAATAGGAGTATCTATGGCCTAGATTTGGAGTTTGGCGGTAGCCGTGAAAACCAGCGTTAGAGGCTCCTAACGCTGGTTTTAGGCTACCGCCGGTATTTGGAGTCACTCAAAAAAGGGTCTAACGCTCACTTTTCAGCCGCAACTTTTCCATACCGCAGATCCCCTTACGTCATTTGCGTATCCTATCTTTTCAATGGGATCTTTCTAACTCCGGTATTTAGAGTCGTGTCTGAAGTGAGCGTTAGAATTCTAACGACAAAACTCCAGCCGCAGAAAAAAGTCAGTAGTTAAGAGCTTTCTGGGCTAACGCCGGTTCATAAAGCTCTTAACTACTGTGCTCTAAAGTACACTAACACCCATAAACTACCTATGTACACCTAAACCGAGCCCCCCCCCCACATCGCCGACACTCGATTAAATTTTTTAACCCCTAATCTGCCGACCGCCACCTACATTATCCTTATGTACCCCTAATCTGCTGCCCCTAACACCGCCGACCCCTACATTATATTTATTAACCCCTAACCTGCCCCCCACAACGTCGCAGCCATCTACCTACAATAATTAACCCCTAATCTGCCGACCGCAAAGAGCCGCCACCTACGTTATCACTATGTACCCCTAATCTGCTGCCCCTAACACCGCCGACCCCTATATTATATTTATTAACCCTTAATCTGCCCCCCTCAACGTTGCCTCCACCTGCCTACACTTATTAACCCCTAATCTGCCGAGTGGACCGCACCGCTACTATAATAAAGTTATTAACCCCTAATCCGCCTCACTAACCCTATAATAAATAGTATTAACCCCTAATCTGCCCTCCCTAACATCGCCGACACCTAACTTCAATTATTAACCCCTAATCTGCTGACTGGAGCTCACCGCTACTCTAATAAATGTATTAACCCCTAAAGCTAAGTCTAACCCTAACACCAACAACCCCCTAAGTTAAATATAATTTCCATCTAACGAAATTAATTAACTCTTATTAAATAAATTATTCCTATTTAAAGATAAATACTTACCTGTAAAATAAATCCTAATATAGCTACAATATAAATTATAATTATATTATAGCTATTTTAGGATTAATATTTATTTTACAGGTAACTTTGTATTTATTTTAACCAGGTACAATAGCAATTAAATAGTTAAGAACTATTTAATAGCTAAAATAGTTAAAATAATTACAAAATTAGCTGTAAAATAAATACTAACCTAAGTTACAATTAAACCTAACACTACACTATCAATAAATGAATTAAATAAACTACCTACAATTACCTACAATTAACCTAACACTACACTATCAATAAATTAATTAAATACAATTCCTACAAATAAATACAATTAAATAAACTAGCTAAAGTACAAAAAATAAAAAAGAACTAAGTTACAAAAAATAAAAAAATATTTACAAACATAAGAAAAATATTACAACAATTTTAAACTAATTACACCTACTCTAAGCCCCCTAATAAAACAACAAAGCCCCCCAAAATAAAAAATGCCCTACCCTATTCTAAATTACTAAAGTTAAAAGCTCTTTTACCTTACCAGCCCTGAACAGGGCCCTTTGCGGGGCATGCCCCAAGAAGTTCAGCTCTTTTGCCTGTAAAAAAAAACATACAATACCCCCCCCAACATTACAACCCACCACCCACATACCCCTAATCTAACCCAAACCCCCTTAAATAAACCTAACACTAAGCCCCTGAAGATCATCCTACCTTGTCTTCACCATACCAGGTTCACCGATCCGTCCTGGCTCCAAAATCTTCATCCAACCCAAGCGGGGGTTGGCGATCCATCATCCGGTGGCTGAAGAGGTCCAGAAGAGGCTCCAAAGTCTTCATCCTATCCGAGAAGAAGAGGCGATCCGGACCGGCAACTATCTTGATCCAAGCGGCATCTTCTATCTTCATCCGATGACGACCGGCTCCATCCTGAAGACCTCCACCGCGGACCCATCTTCTTCCGGCGACGTCCAACTGAAGAATGATGGTTCCTTTAAGGGACGTCATCCAAGATGGCGTCCCTCGAATTCCGATTGGCTGATAGGATTCTATCAGCCAATCGGAATTAAGGTAGGAATATTCTGATTGGCTGATGGAATCAGCCAATCAGAATCAAGTTCAATCCGATTGGCTGATCCAATCAGCCAATCAGATTGAGCTCGCATTCTATTGGCTGATCGGAACAGCCAATAGAATGCAAGCTCAATCTGATTGGCTGATTGGATCAGCCAATCGGATTGAACTTGATTCTGATTGGCTGATTCCATCAGCCAATCAGAATATTCCTACCTTAATTACGATTGGCTGATAGAATCCTATCAGCCAATCGGAATTCGAGGGACGCCATCTTGGATGACGTCCCTTAAAGGAACCGTCATTCTTCAGTTGGACGTCGCCGGAAGAAGATGGGTCCGCGGTGGAGGTCTTCAGGATGGAGCCGGTCGTCATCGGATGAAGATAGAAGATGCCGCTTGGATCAAGATGGTTGCCGGTCCGGATCGCCTCTTCTTCCCGGATAGGATGAAGACTTTGGAGCCTCTTCTGGACCTCTTCAGCCACCGGATGATGGATCGCCAACCCCCGCTTGGGTTGGATGAAGATTTTGGAGCCAGGACGGATCGGTGAACCTGGTATGGTGAAGACAAGGTAGGATGATCTTCAGGGGCTTAGTGTTAGGTTTATTTAAGGGGGGTTTGGGTTAGATTAGGGGTATGTGGGTGGTGGGTTGTAATGTTGGGGGGGGGTATTGTATGTTTTCTTTTACAGGCAAAAGAGCTGAACTTCTTGGGGCATGCCCCGCAAAGGGCCCTGTTCAGGGCTGGTAAGGTAAAAGAGCTTTTAACTTTAGTAATTTAGAATAGGGTAGGGCATTTTTTATTTTGGGGGGCTTTGTTGTTTTATTAGGGGGCTTAGAGTAGGTGTAATTAGTTTAAAACTGTTGTAATATTTTTCTTATGTTTGTAAATATTTTTTTATTTTTTGTAACTTAGTTCTTTTTTATTTTTTGTACTTTAGCTAGTTTATTTAATTGTATTTATTTGTAGGAATTGTATTTAATTAATTTATTGATAGTGTAGTGTTAGGTTAATTGTAGGTAATTGTAGGTAGTTTATTTAATTAATTTATTGATAGTGTAGTGTTAGGTTTAATTGTAACTTAGGTTAGTATTTATTTTACAGGTAATTTTGTAATTATTTTAACTATTTTAGCTATTAAATAGTTCTTAACTATTTAATAGCTATTGTATCTGGTTAAAATAAATACAAAGTTACCTGTAAAATAAATATTAATCCTAAAATAGCTATAATATAATTATAATTTATATTGTAGCTATATTAGGATTTATTTTACAGGTAAGTATTTATCTTTAAATAGGAATAATTTATTTAATAAGAGTGAATTAATTTCGTTAGATGGAAATTATATTTAATTTAGGGGGGTGTTAGTGTTAGGGTTAGACTTAGCTTTAGGGGTTAATACATTTATTAGAGTTGCGGTGAGCTCCAGTCAGCAGATTAGGGGTTAATAATTGAAGTTAGGTGTTGGCGATGTTAGGGAGGGCAGATTAAGGGTTAATACTATTTATTATAGGGTTAGTGAGGCGGATTAGGGGTTAATAACTTTATTATAATATCGGTGCGGTCCGCTCGGCAGATTAGGGGTTAATAAGTGTAGGCAGGTGGAGGCGACGTTGAGGGGGGCAGATTAGGGGTTAATAAATATAATATAGGGGTCGGCGGTGTTATGGGCAGCAGATTAGGGGTACATAGGGATAATGTAAGTAGCGGCGGTTTGCGGAGCGGCAGATTAGGGGTTAAAAATAAAATGCAGGTGTCAGCGATAGCAGGGGCGGCAGATTAGGGGTTAATAAGTGTAAGGTTAGGGGTTTTTAGACTCGGGGTACATGTTAGAGTGTTAGGTGCAGACGTAGGAAGTGTTTCCCCATAGCAAACAATGGGGCTGCGTTAAGAGCTGAACGCAGCTTTTTTGCAGGTGTTAGGTTTTTATTCAGCTCAAACAGCCCCATTGTTTCCTATGGGGGAATCGTGCACGAGCACCTTTTTGAGGCTGGCCGCTTGCGTAAGCAACTCTGGTATTGAGAGTTGAAGCTGCATTAAAAATGCTCTACGCTCCTTTTTTGGAGCCTAACGCAGCCTTTATGTGGACTCTCAATACCAGAGTTATTTTTATGGTGCGGCCAGAAAAAAGCCGGCGTTAGTTTTTCGGGTCATTACCGACAAAACTCCAAATCTAGCCGATAGTCTTCATGGCTATACCTTTAATTTAAAGGAAAAAGTCTGCCTTCAATTATGTTTCTTTAATGCTTTTTTATAATAAAATACCAAGTTAAAAAGTATTTTTGTGACCGGATGTGTACTGTTTGAAGTCATAGTTAAGTGAATGCAGTTTAAAGCTGGGGCAAAGTTAAAACTTCCAGTCAATCAGAGTGCATTTTTGTCAAGTCTCTTAAAAAGTCAGTTGAAAACTTCCATTTTAAAAAAGTTGACTTTGACCTCAGTTCTAGTAGCCAATTTTAGATGACTTCAGCTGACAACGTATTTTTAAAATTTGCCTCCACAGTCGGCTCTAACTGAATAAACCTAATAGGCAACCATGAGTTTGGATTTGTTTTGAAAAATACAATGCTAAAAATAACTGTTGTGCATGTGCAGGGGACTAGAATAGACTTTTTATATTTTTGGTGTAATTTTGTCCATTCAGTATCAACAATTGGTCTTAACATTCTGATTGCGCTAACTACCAATCAAATAAAGGCTTATCCTTCCACAGAACCATGGTTAATAAGTAGGACTGAAATCCTCAATTCTTCCGAATATCACTAAGAAGGTAGACATATTAAAGCGGCGATAGCTTTTAATTTAAAATTGATGTTTATTGGAGCCACAAACATTAGAAATCTTATCTAATTATTGTTTCAATGTAAAATATAATTTACTTTTAACTGTATTAATATATTTTGTTATTGTGCATGTTTAGCTAGTCAGGTAATAGATAAAAAATGTTATAGTTAAAGGGATACTAAATACAAAAAAAATATTTCATGATTCAGATAGAGAATACAATCTTAAACAACATTCCAGTTTACTTCTATTATCTAATTTGCTTCATTATTTAGATATCCTTTGTTAAAGAAATAGCAATGCACATGGGTGAGCCAATCAGACAAGGCATCTATGTGCAGCAACCAATCAGCAGCTACTGAGCCTATCTAGATATGCTTTTCAACAAAGTATATCAAGAGAATGAAGCAAATTAAACAAAAGAAGTAAATTCGTTTTTTAAAATGGCATGCTCTTTCTTAATCATGAAAGAAAAAAAATGGGTTTAATTTCCCTTTAAATGGAATACATAGTACAATATACCATATGGCTACTAAATAATAAGTTATATAAGAATAAAATAAAAGAGAGAAAAAGAGCAAAGTTAGTATAGAAAGAAAGTCTTTGATACAACAAACATGTTTTAAAAAAAAATAAAAAATCTCCTGTTCACACTCCGGTTGTTGTTAAAATTTAAGGTGGCACTTATAGCATCAGTAGGAAGTAATGTTAGTGCACACAGCCTATAGTCATAATAACAACAGGTTACATGGGTTGTAAAAGGTTTAGTCCAGCAGGTTAATGTTTAAAAGGAGCATTGTTGCAAATTAATATGCATTGCAAAAATACTCCTATTTCTATTTGTAAAGCAATGCTGTGCATTTACAGATACATAAATGAGCACTAAATACATACTCTAATGTGGTAGATTATCATATTAAATACTTTGGGCCAGATTAAAAGTGGATCGCTATTTACTGCTTCTGCTAGAGCGTTAATTGTGCTAAAAGTAAACTTTTTGCTCTCGTCGGGTCACGCTGGTATTATGAGTTGAAAGTAAAAAGTTTGAGCTCTCGCTCTAACCCGACGAACGTACACAGGTTACTTCTAGCACAATTAGACTATTGCACAAACGATAATCTCTTCACCCATAGAAGCCAATGGAGTAAAAAAAAGTGGAAAAAACCTAACACCCTACTCGCACGCAAACCTGAACGCATATTCTCATATGCACATACCCGATTGCATATTCACATATGCGCATACCCGAGCGCATGCTCTAATGTGCGCTAACCTGACATGAAAATATGAATATTTTACATTCCAATGTTCTTCATATACAAGAATATGTTCTATTTATTCTTAAATAAAGATTTCTACATATATCTGATGGTATTTTGGTACAATATATATCTATATATCCATATAAATATATATAGGAATTAATATATAGATAGATATATATTGCAATATCTCTTTAAAAATATATAGAACATATTCTGCTATGTGCAGAAGATTGGAATGTGAAATATTTCCAGTAAATACATAGTTCAAACCTTTATTAAAAATGAATATTGCATTTTTTTTTTTAATGTTTTCCTCTACTTAAATGCAAAGGGCTCCAATGCACTTCTATATATATGTCTATATATGTATACTGTACATATGTATGTATGTGTTTATATGTGTATATACAGTATGTCTGTAAATACATATATACACATATAAATACATATGTACACATGTATAGACATTTATATATATATTCATACACATCCATCTTTAGACATATGTATGTATCTCAATGTTAAAGTCCTGTGTCTGCCTTTTTTCTAACACCTAGGACCTCATATCTTTGAGCACTTATAACTTTTTTTTGCAAAAAAATGTTTGAATGATTTTTATTAGATGGTGTTATTATGAGTGTGTTCTTTGTAATGTATTTATGATGTGTTTTGTGACACTTTTATGTTTTGTAAAACAGTTAACCAGAGCTCTGAAGTTTGCGACAATCATTCAATCAATCAATCATCAACTCATAATACGAGCGCAATTTAACCTGCGCGCAAACGTTTGTGTACTTTACACAGTTACACGTTTGTGTAATACTACTTGTAATCTGGCCATTTGTATTTAAAACCATTAAAGGGTTAAAACATAGCTAAAGTCATCTCTTGGTTGAAAATGCTAGCAATACCACAACAATAAAATGTTCTAACAACTTAAATCATTTTTGTGTTCCTTCTTTGCATCCCATTAAAATCCAACTATTATTTTCCTTTGATGTATAGCACAATAATTAATAAAGGGACATGGAACCCCAAATTGTTCTTTAATGAATCAGATAGAGCATAGTTTTGTAAACAACACTCCAATGTACTTTTGTTATCAATTTTGCTTCATTGTCTTAGTATCCTTTCTTGAAGGAGCAGCAATGCACTACTGGGAATTAACTGAACACCTCAGTAAGCCAATCACATAAGGCATACAGTTACCAATCAGCAGCTAGCTCCAAATAATTTACAATGTCTGGGTAACTAAGTATACATGATTATTTATTTACTTGGCCTGTGTGATAATTCAGAGGAAAAAGTGAGACTGAAATACACTGTGTCCAAAAAGAAGAAGTTAAAATGAACACATCAGTAAGCCAATAACATGAGGCATATATATGCAGCTACCAATCAGCAGTTAGCTCCCACCTCCTAAGCCTACCTAGTTAAACTTTTAAAAAAAAGGATATCAAGAGAACAAAGCAAAGTTGATAAAATAAGTAAATTAGCAAATTGTTTAACAATTTTGCTCTACTTGACTCACAAAAGAAACATTTAAGGTTTCATGTCCCTTTAAAAACACAAAATTCAGTTATAGAAATTACAGTTAATTTAAGGTCACTTTTAACTCCTCTAATTAATAATTTACAATGTCTGGGTGACTAAGTATACATAATTATTTATTTATTTATTTGGTCTGTGTGATAATTCAGAGGAAAAAGTGAGACTGAAATACACTGTGTTCAAAAAGTAGAGGTTAAAATGAAACCTCTAACTGAATGTAAACTTGAAGTAATGAAAAGGTCCATAGGGAGTCAGAATGCATAGCGTGAGCAGATGTTACACATTAACTTGCATTTTAGAAAGGTTAATCTATTTAATATGAGCATGTGCTTACACTAAAGTGTTAGTTAAAGGTGCAGCCTCCCACAAAATGACAAGTCTACTTATATTTTATCATTATTTTGAAGTCTGATATTAGAAAAACCTTACAAGTAAAAAAATATTATTCTAAAGTTTACATATAAGATTTACAACTAGACCTTTTTTGTTTAATTGCATTGCCCTATTATAAAATGATTGCAGGCATTGCATTCGTTTACACACAATAACATTTGTTTTTTATGAATATTTTTCATTGGCAACGTTAAAGGGACAAACTCAAAATTGAATTCCCATATCATGTTCAGTTTTCAGAAGTTAAAAAAAAGCTTTAGAGAAAATGGAGAAAACCCAGCAACATATATATGTATATCTATCTATCTATCTATCTATCTATCTATCTATCTATACACAGTGGATATAAAAAGTCTACACACCCCTGTTAAAATGTCACGTTTCTGTGATGTAAAAAAATGAGACAAAGATAAATCATTTGAGAACTTTTCCACCTTTAATATGACCTATATATTGTACACCTCAATTGAAAAACAAACTGAGCACACCCTTAAACTAATACTTTGTTGAAGCACCTTTTGATTTTATTACAGCACTCAGTCTTTTTGGGTATTAGTTTTCCAGCATGGCACATCTTGACTTGGCAAGATTTGTCCACTTTTCTTTGAAAAAACACTCCAAATCTGTCAGATTGTGAGGGCATCTCTTATGCACAACGCACTTAAGATCACCCCACAGATTTTCGATTGGATTCAGGTCTGGGCTCTGACTGGGCCATTCCAAAACTTTAATCTTCTTCTGGTGAAGACATTCCTTTGTTGATTTGGATGTATGCTTTGGGGCGTTGTCATGCTGAAAGATGAAGTTCCTCTTAATGTTCAGCTTTCTAGCAGAAGCCTGAAGGTTTTGTGCCAATATTGTCTGGTATTTGGAACTGTTCATAATTCCCTCTACCTTGACTAAGGCCCCAGTTCTAGCTGAAGAAAAACAGCCCCAAAGCATGATGCTGCCACCACCATGCTTCACTGTGGGTATGGTGTTCTTTTGGAGATATGCAGTGTTGTTTTTGTGCCAAACATATCTTTTGGAATTATGGCCAAAAAGTTCAACCTTGGTTTCATCAGACCAGAACACCTTTTGCGACATGCTTTTGGGAGACTTCAGATGTGTTTTTGCAAAATTTAGCCAGACTTGGATTTTTTTTTTCTGAAAGAAAAGGTTTCCGTCTTGCCACTCTATCCCATAGCCCAGACATATGAAGAATACTGGTGATTGTTGTCACATGTATTAATCAGCCAGTACTTGCCAGATATTCCTGCAGCTCCTTTAATGTTGCTGTAGGCCTCTTGGCAGCCTCCCAGACCAGTTTTCTTCTCGTCTTTTCATCAATTTTGGAGGGATGTCCAGTTCTTGGTAATGTCACTGTGCTTCAACCACAGGAACCCCTTTAACCCTTTATCATATATTATCAACACCTATTACCAGACTAAATTTAGGTTCAGATTCACAGAAGGAAAGCATGGTAAAAGCACTCATACTTACTCACTGTGAATCCCACAAACTGACGCCAAAATTGTTAGGTGTCCCCCCAGGGGGGTAAGTGTCAGGTCAGGCCGAAGCCACAGGGCCAGTGTACCACCTGAGGCATATGTAGATTATCTGATAAGGGCCCCTTAGAATGACTCAGACCATGCAGCATTATGATTGAAAGCCAATTCTGTTTATTGCACAGTGCAAGCCTTTCTTATAACAGCATACAGGGTTAAGGGGATGACACGTTAGGACCGCGTCATCTTACACAGTTATACAGAGCAAAATACAAGGTAAAGTTGGAATATGAGTTTCTCATAACAATACTTACAGAGTCATAATAAACTACCATCTGCGGAGACAACAAGGTTTCTGAACCATCTTGTTTACATTATCTTATTCTATCTTATTCTGGGCGTAGGGCCAGGGTACATTGACAAGGCCGAACAGCTAAGGAAACTATCATAACATGCACATAGTTCTCACTACATAATAACCCAGTATAATAAAAGTCTAATCATCACAAGATGGCTGCGAGGAACAAGATGGCTGCCGTCAGGTTCATATTACCCCTAACATACTATCCTTTTATTCTAACAGAATAACATAAAAATAGACTGGCATAGAAAATTAGTAAAGCCTTATATTATGGTAACAGAACTCTATGTGGGAGAAAAATATTCCTATGTGATATACTTTTATACGCTAATTGTCACTGCATATAGGTACAGTCCCTCCAATACCTTCCATCTATCTTCCAGCCTTCCCAAAACTACCGGTCTACCGGCACAGAGACCCAACCAGCCCCCCATCTACCCCCAAACAACGCTGCATCGTTTCTCTCTCCACCTGCATTGCTAGCACCCCCCAATATGTCCAACAGTTCCTTTTCCACAGTAAAGCATGACATAGCAACAGAACAACTGTCTCTAGGTGGCCTCTGAACACTTTAAGAACAGTCTTTGTCCATTTGAGAGTGCTGCACCTTGACACTTTGCTATAATACAGTTCTCCAACAGTTCATTTGCAGTAGGGGTGCTTATCCACGGTTCTTCCGCAGGGAGATACTGGAAATCTGATGGTTTGTTCATGGGGTAGACAAGGCAACCAGTGGATACCCATGGCAAGCAAACACTCGAGTCACAGGGAGTCTAGGAAGCAAACAGAAACAGTACAGGATGAGTACACACCGCAATACAATCACAATTATGTCCAAATAAAACGTCACTTTCATCCTATGTCATTTAAAATCAAACAAAACATTTTTGATATATAATACAAACTAAATACATTGATATTTCTCAGAGAATAATTTACAACTTCCCTATACACTTTTAAATGATACTTCATGAATACTACGCAAGTGAAAACCTTTCAGACTTCATCAAGGGCCTGAATGGTTATGCTAAAACTTATGCTAAGGCCTGCCCTGTAGTAAGAATGGAAAAAAAGAAAACAGTCAATGAAAATAAATGAATTTCTTTACACTGTCACTTTGAACTTCTAAAAATAAAAGAACCTTGTGTTGCTTTATTCTGGATGGCTGCTATCTATAATGTTTATAATTCTCCAACCATAATCCTAATATTCAACAATCTCATCTGATATAAACACTACTAGTTTACTAATTATTTTATGCAACCTAAATTCTCTCACACTCCTGTATGAGGAAAGCATACAAACAGAACATCATTTAAAACTACAAATTCTTTTAAAGGTAAACACATCTTTATGGTAAGAATTACTCTCTTTGACAAACATCAGGAATGACCAAATTCACTTTGCAGATACCATACTAATTAATAAAAGGGAAAAATACATTTGCTTTCATAAACTATAATTATGCTATTCCCTGAACAAACATTTCTCTGTATATTTACTATAAACTTCTAGATTAGACGTGTCCTCCTTATGTTCTAAAGGGTGAAGGGTCTAAAATATTATGATATATTGTAACATTTTCCTTAAACATATTTTTATACTCAGTGGGCCATTCAATAGGGTACAATACTGCGAAGTTCACAGTTACCTTTATCTAAAGGGTTACTTTGTTAAGCACATAAACTACCATGTGCACTAATACCAATGAAGCATCTGATGACTTATACCCAATATGATCAATAAAAATGAAACAAATACAAGAGAATACAAAACAAGCAATATAAGGAATTGAGTTAAACAATACTCCCCTAATTTAATTGGTTGACCCTGTAACAGCATAAAAGGACCTCCATATCGAGCGGTACGGCACAGTCCAGAGAAGGATAGTCTTTATGTCCTGAAGATTACCCAGAGTTCAGTTCTGGGGCTGGTACAAGCATGCAAAGCAAAGAATGGATCCAAAGATAGTTCAGCAACTTTTTTTTACTGCAGTATGGTGGTTAAAACAAGCTTGACAAAAGGTCTTTCATCTTTATCTTTTCTTTCTTTTAAGGTTTACTTGCTTTCAATCTTTAATCTTTTGAAGAGTGCACTTATGGAATTTTGCCTGTACAGATTTGACCTAAATATGGAAACTCAAAAATAATTCAGTTAGTGTGTTTCAATCTCTGAAGACAGCATACTCTCATCCTGCAAATACAAATATAGTGTTAAGAACCACATAGAAAAATAAAACATTTTAGGCATCTGAAATTAACACAGAAAGACAATAAAAAGATCTAATCCACCAGGGAGGGGAAAAAAAAAAGGAGTGGGGTGTGGGTGTACAGGCTACGACCGGGGAGGCCATCAAGGTAGATGCTTTTCCGTGGCCAGATTCCCAGTGAAGGAAAGTTCTAGGCAATCCTAGGGACGTAGTGCATCCTGCATAGGGGTAAGACAAGTAAATTTAGGGCACAGCTGGTGGTTAGACAATAACATTGTACGAGGAGATTCAAAACGTTTTAGGTTCACCTCCTAAAAACAATCACCCCATTACATAAAGATATTCATCAATACTCATCAATACTTCCCCCATGTTTGCGTGAAACATCTCATGTGACACACAAACACAAGATAACAAGAAACTAAACGACAAATCATGCACTCCACTCATGCAGAGACAATTCTCAATAGCAAGCAAAAATGAAATACACTTCACTATTCACTATGCTGTCCATACACACACTTCCACACGTAGTCACAAAAGAGAAAAACATAACAAACAAACAGTGAAAACCAATCGTTCTTGTCTTTCACAAAACAAAACATTAGCTGCTGACACAAATTTCAAACAATCACAATTAACTTAGAATGCAACACATATTCTGACATTCACTGAAAAGCAACACTCTCAGAACACTACAAACAATTAAAAACATCCACTATGTACAAAACTTTGATATCACACAAAGAAAACAATGACAGCAGATGCCCAAGAAACTTCAGTTGCAGATTGCACAAATAAAATTGCGCTTATTTGGGAACGATCAGATAACCACGGTAGCCACTGTTAAAGGGACATTGTAGGATAAATGAAAATTTCATTATTCAGATATGACTTTTAATTTTAACCAACCTTCCTAGATTTAAACCAAACATAGGTAGGCTCATATGCTAATTTGTAAGCCTTTGAGGGCTGCCTCTTATCACAGGCTGTATAAATCTCATTACAACACCAAGAGACAAAATACACGTAAGCCATATAAATAAAACTAAAACTGTGATCAGATAAATTAGCAAGTTATATAAATGCAGTAGAATCAGATAAAATGTGCATCATTTGTTTTAGGGGTGTTTATTTGTAGACACCTTATAGACCACGGCTTAGCTGTTAAGCAGCAATCAAAGTAATTGCAATAATAGTGGTAGACTAGTTAATAACCGAATAACTATATATATTTTAAAGTGTCACTGAAATCACTTCATTAAATAATATCTCATTTATTTATTGAACGCAGTGGGGGTTATTTTAATAATAAAGAGTTCTGAAATATCTGTGAGATACAGTTTGACAGCCACAGAAATAAAATTATCATTTTTAAGCTATATTCTGTGACAGAATATAATATAAATACTTGTTTCTTTGTAGTGAGCAATTTATAGTTATCATTTTTGATAACATAGAACACCAGTACTGCCGCTTTAAATGTAAAGTGCAAATCATTCTCTCTGCAACAAAGCCAAACAGAGAAACTTTTTTTTTTTTTTTTTAAAGAAAAGCAAAGCATGCACAGTGTTATCATTCTTCTCAAGGATAGTGAGGCAAGCTCAAAGTTTCATTTCTACTTAAAGGAGAAACACTGTTTACTGCTTAAAAATATAAAATTCACACTAAAACTTGATAAATGCTAATTAGTTTAACCACAACAACAAAATTATTGGATTTAATATTGTGTATAAATTGATATTCACCATTCTGCAGTTGTCCAGCCAAATATAACAACCGTATATAACACAAAAATAAGCTTTCTACAAAAGAATACTAATACAATTTCCCCTTTAAATTATTCCCAATGATCCTTATAATAAAAAATGCATACTGACGTTCATTAAATAGCCTAAACAAGCATAAGCAGCATAAGAACGCACTCACAGTGGGATGCAGGCTAGTTAAAGGGACATTTTAACCAAACTAAAAATAATCTTAAATTGAAACTGCTAACACAGTGAAATATACTAATGTTAGACTTACAGTAAACCTCATCGTCTTTTATGTAAGTATTCCCTTAAATTCTCAGATGTTATATCAGTTTTCCTGTATCCCTTTAAATATTTTCACTCCTCTGTTTTTTTTCTCGTTTTTTTTTTTCTGTCCGCTAGTCTCACGGATCCCTACACTAAAATTGTAGACAACTTATCACTTCAGTTTGCATTACAGAGAGAATTAAGTTATACTGCAAAAAGAAATATCTGCCATCTAAACAGCAGATTTAAAATAAATATATACAAAGAAAGGTCTCTTAAAATATATTTAGCAAACTACTAATACAGTGTTATTGCACTGGTTCTTTAAATAAGAAAATGACAACTTTCTATTGCTCCGTCTATGCACTGAGCTCTGATTTTACAGACAAATATGTATGATTTACCACACAAATTTCACCTCTGTACTGTAGCATGACCTGCAGATTAATTTACTTGCAACAAAAATGGATGCACTTTTTTTCAACTACAGCCTACAACTATATCTCATTAGGTGCACTAACTCCGTGCACAGACCTTACAAATACAACATATGTTAACCCATTAATCATACCCGAAACAGTTTCATATTTACCAGAGCGTGACAAAAAATCACACACACCATCGCACTTTCAAAGCCACTTTCAAAGCCGTTACTTCACTTGCAAAAACAATATCATATCTTTACATGCCGAAAAACAATTATCACTTAAAACTAAAACTGCATATGAATACCACATACTTAAAATATGCTGGTGACTTTAAAATACAGGTTTATAAAATAACATTACAAGATATCTTCTTAAAACGTCTGATTTCCCAGCAGGGAAACAGAAAGAAACATTTTTACATTTTTTACAGCGATACAGACAAGCTCATTTCATCTCGCATACCAGAGATTCACTCCCTTTTTTCCTTTCTCAAAAAAACATCTATTTCATAGCGTACGACATATATATATATATATATAAAAACACTAGATTAACTTGCCACCAAGTCGAAAATGTATTTTTTTTTCCGAAACCCCGCAAAATGGCCATTTTTGCACGGCTTGGGACAATCATTTTCAAATAACACATTCTGTTTTTGGTTTAAAGCAAATCTGTTACACTCATACCACAGTGAGAACCTACAGACCATCACACATTATGCATCTCAATATACAAAATTTCCTAAATTTCCTTTTCATTACTGCAAGCAAACAAAAGTCTTACAAACAGAGCTGCTGTAACAGTTTCTTCTCTCTTTTTTTTCTTTTTTTCTTCTGATCTATGTGCGTGCTCAGTGGTGCCCCCCCTTGTTTCCCTGCTACATTCTTTAACACAGAGATTTCTCTATTTATCACACAGCAGTACTCACTGACAGTGTTTTAAAAATATTTCTGTCTTTTGCAGAAACTATTAACTATCCTTTTCTTTTACCTTATACATGCAATTTTCTCTGTGCAATCTTATCTATAAGCAGTTCCCATTTCTCAACACAATAATAGCCACAATAATAACATGCATAGCCACTTAATATTTTCTACGCACAGCATCAAAAACCACAAACAAAACAAAGCAAAGCAAGCATCAGATATCAACATGAGCTTCAGGTGGGTAACAAAACTCTATTATGGGAATGAATATGGGAAACTTTAACATACGTGAGACTCACTCACTGCCACCTTTGCCCGGAGGAGCTTATCTTAAAAGCTCCCCGTCAACTGGCATTCATATATTTCTTGCGCGCTTATCACAGACAGGACTCACAATACCTGTCGTATCCCAGCACAGGACTGATTACCTGTCTGGAGGGGTATCACAACTGCCGGCAGGACTATAACCTCCGCAAACCTGTGTGCTTCAACCACAGGAACCCCTTTAACCCTTTATCATATATTATCAACACCTATTACCAGACTAAATTTAGGTTCAGATTCACAGAAGGAAAGCATGGTAAAAGCACTCATACTTACTCACTGCGAATCCCACAAACTGACGCCAAAATTGTTAGGTGTCCCCCCAGGGGGGTAAGTGTCAGGTCAGGCCGAAGCCACAGGGCCAGTGTACCACCTGAGGCATATGTAGATTATCTGATAAGGGCCCCTTAGAATGACTCAGACCACGCAGCATTATGATCAAAAGCCAATTCTGTTTATTGCACAGTGCAAGCCTTTCTTATAACAGCATACAGGGTTAAGGGGATGACATGTTAGGACTGCGTCATCTTACACAGTTATACAGAGCAAAATACAAGGTAAAGTTGGAATATGAGTTTCTCATAACAATACTTACAGAGTCATAAAAAACTACCATCTGCAGAGACAACAAGGTTTCTGAACCATCTTGTTTACATTATCTTATTCTATCTTATTCTGGGCGTAGGGCCAGGGTACATTGACAAGGCCGAACAGCTAAGGAAACTATCATAACATGCACATAGTTCTCACTACATAATAACCCAGTATAATAAAAGTCTAATCATCACAAGATGGCTGCGAGGAACAAGATGGCTGCCGTCAGGTTCATATTACCCCTAACAACTGTTGTGCCATATTTTCTCCACTTGATGATGACTGTCTTCACTGTGTTCCATGGTATATCTAATGCCTTGGAAATTATTTTGTACCCTTCTCCTGACTGATACCTTTAAACAATGAGATCCCTCTGATGCTTTGGAAGCTCTCTGCGAACCATGGCTTTTGCTGTAGGATGCGACTAAGAAAATGTCAAAACACCTACTGCAACAGCCGAACTTTATTTGGGGTTAATCAGAGGATCTTTAAAAGATGGCAGGTATGTACTGACTCCTCTGATGCTTTGTAAGCTCTCTGCGAACCATGGCTTTTGCTGTATGATGCGACTAAGAAAATGTCAAAAGACCTACTAGAACAGCTGAACTTTATTTGGGGTTAATCAGAGGCACTTTAAATGATGGCAAGTATGTACTGACTCCTATTTAACATGTTTTTGAATGTGAAAGCTTAATTCTGAACACACATCCCCAGTTATAAAAGGGTGTGCACACTTATGCAACCATATTATTTTTTTTATTATTATTTTTACTTCCCTCCACTTAGAAGATTTCAGTTTGTTTTTCAATTGCGTTGTACAGTTTATAGGTCACATTAAAGGTGGAAAAAGTTCTGAAATTATCTATCTTTGTAATTTTTTTACATCACAGAAACCTGATATTTTAACGGGGGTGTAGACTTTTTTTTTATATCCACTATATATATATATATATATATATATATATATATATATATATATATATATATATATATACTGTATATACACACATATATTTATATATACTGTGTGTATATATATATATATATATATATATATGCATGTTGCTGGGTTTTAAATATATATATATATATATATATATATATATATACAGTATAGTATATAGTATACTGCTTAACTTATTATATATACTATGTTTAGATATTATATACACTCACAGGCCACTTTATAAGGAACACCTTGCTAGTACTGGGTTGTACCCCCATTTGCCTTCAGAACTGCCTTAATTCTTTGTGGCATAGATTCAACAAGGTGTTAGAAACATTCCTCAGAGATTTTGGTCCATATTGACATTATTACTATTATTTTATTATAGGTTATTTGTAGAGTGCCAACCGATTCTGCAGCATCCCGCAGTTGCTGCAGATTTGTCAACTGCACATCCATGATGCAAAGCTCCCGTTCCACCAAATCCCAAAGGTGCTCTCTTTGATTGATATCTGGTGACTGTGGAGGCCATTGGAGTACAGTGAACTCATTGTCATGTTCAAGAAACCAGTTTTGATATGATTTGAGTTTGTGACATGGTGCATTATCCTTCTGGAAGTAGCCTTTAGAAGATGGGTACACTGCAGTCATAAAGGGATGGACATGGTCATCAAGAATACTCAGTTAGGCAGTGGCATTTAAACAATGCTCAATTGGTTATAAGGGGCCAAAAGTGTGCCAAGAAAATATCCCCCACCATTACACCACCACCCAGAACCGTTGATACAAGGCAGGATGGATCCATGCTTTCATGTTGTTTACGCCAAATTCTGACCCTACCATCTGAATCAGACCAGGCAACGTTTTTCCAATCTTCTATTGTCCAATTTTGGTGACCCTGTGCGAATTGTAGCCTCAGTTTCCTGTTCTTAGCTGACAGGAGTTGCACCCAGTGTCTTCTTCTGCTGCTGTAGCCCATCTGCTTCAAGGTTCAATGTGTTGTGCATTCAGAGATGGTATTCTGCATACCTTGGTTGTAACGAGTGGTTATTTGAGTTACTGTTGCCTTTCTATCATCTCAAACCAGTCTTCCCATTCTCCTTTGACCTCTGACATCAACAAGGCATTTTCAACCACACAACTGCCGCTCACTGGATATTTTCTCTTTTTCAGACCATTCTCCGTAAACCCTAGAGATGGTTGTGCTAGAAAATCCCAGTAGATCAGCAGTTTTTGAAATACTCAGACACCAACAACCATGCCAAGTTCAAAGTCACTTAAATCCCCTTTCTTCCCCATTCTGATGCTGGGTTTGAACTTTAGCAAGTCGTTTTTACCACGTCTAGAGGCCTAAATGCATTGAGTTGCTGCCATGTGATTGGCTGATTAGCCATTTGTGTAACCAAGCAATTAATCAGGTGTACCTAATAAAGTGGCCAGTGAGAGTATATATATATATATATATATATATATATATATCTCAGTGCTTTCCAAACTGTGTGTCGTGACACATTAGTGTGTCGGCAGCAGTATGTAGGTGTGTCCCTGCTACAGCACAAATTTATTTGAATTTTAATTAATTTTTTTTTTGGTTTCAGACTTTCCATCTGCCTGCTATGTATATCACGTGGTTGACAAATGATTGATACCTAGTGGGTCAGTGGGATCTAAAACTATTCCCATTGGGGCATATTGGCTCCTGACTGCATGCGTAGTCAGTGAGTGGGACAGCAGTGTGTCTGCGGTGCGGGCAGTAGTCAGTCAGACTCGCAGAGCTCTGAGTGTGGCAGCTTAAACGCTGAGCTTAAGTCAGAAGTCAAAGTGTTTTTTGTTGTATTTTTGCAGCTAGTAGTGCATTGCTGCTCCTGCTCTTGATTTATAGATAGGAAGTGGAAACTTAAAAATGCTTGATGATGAAATGCGAGTGTCTTTATCTAATATTCTACCAAATATTCAGAAACTGTGTTCATCCCATCAACCTCAAACATCCCATTAAAATAGTAAGTAGCTATTGGTGTTATTAATCTTTTTTTTAATTCTTGCACATACTTACTGTTACTTGTAAATACATTTTGTTATTATATCATTTATGTATATGTCCGTATCTCTTAAAACAGTTAGTTTAACCTCCTGTTTGCTAGTACATCTGAATTACTGTGTCGCGAAATGATGTAGGTCTAAAAATTGTCACTAACATGAAAAGTTTGGAAAGCTCTGATATATATATATATATATATATATATATATATATATATATATATATATATATATTATGTTTATATCTAATATTAAGCTCAACTATTTATTAACTATTTATAAAGAAGTAGGAAGCATCTAATTTCCCCCCCATTGCTTTATCAAAAGAATATATTTGAAAATATATTACAGTTCTTTTTTAATTGTTCTTCTTATTATAATGTATTTGTATAGTGCCAACTGATTCCACAGCACTATAAACATAGGTATAATATGCAAAGGTAACATTTATGTATGTATATATAAAGTACAGTGAAAAAGTTTTAGGCGACTGTAAAACATGCTGTAAAAGAAGAAAACTTTCAAAAATAGAAATGTTAATAGTTTATTTTTTATCAATTAACAAAATACAAAGGGCCTGATGATTTTAAGGTCTCTGAGTTGGTGAGATTATTTAAAGGTACAGTCTACTCCAAAAAATGTTATTGTTTAAAAAGATAGATAATCCCTTTATTACCCATTCCCCAGTTTTGCATAACCAACATGGTTATATTAAAGGGAAACTGAAGTCAAAATTAAAATTTCATGATTCAGATAGAGCATGTTTTTTTAAACATCTTTCCAATTTACTTCTATTAACAAAATGTGCACAGTCTTTATATTTACACTTTTTGAGTCACCAGCTCCTACTAAGCATGTACAAAAATTCACAGAATATATGTATATGTATTTGAGATTGACTGATGGCTGACACATGATTAGCTTGTATCTAAGCCACTGCAGACTGCCCCCTTACTTCAGTTCTTTTGACAGACTTGCATTTTAGCCAATCAGTTATGACTTATAAATAACGCTACAGGAATTAGCACAATGTTATCTATATAGCACTGTCTATCTGTGAAAAACTGCCAAAATGCACTGAGGTAAGAGGCAGCCTTCAAGGGATTAGAAATTCGCTTAGTAGCCTATCTAGGTTTAGCTTTCAACAATGAATACCAAGATAACAAAGCAAACTTGATGATAAAAGTAAATTGGAAAATTGTTAAAAATTGCATGCCCTATCTGAATCATGAAAGTTTAATTTTGACTAGACTGTCCCTTTAAGAATGTTTAGCCAGTAATTCTATTTCCCGGTGGAATGGTCTAAAAGGGTGTCTCGCTAAGGCGAGTATACTGCATTTTCGTATGGGAAGGAGATACATACATTACAAAAGTGCACAAAGAGAATTATAATTTTAAATATCATACAAAACAAATAATTTAACTAGTCACACAAAAATGTATTGTTAAGATGCATCAAAAATCATAACAAATTTGTTCATCAAAAATCGTATTTTATCAAAAACCTAAAGTTTGTTTGTAAATTACACAGAAATAAATGGTATTAAATATGCACAATGTAAATCATAATTTAAATACACTGGATGTGCAGAAAAAAATATAATTATAAGTACAAAATACAAAGCGTAATTGTTGTTTTTTTTCTTCAGAAAATGGGCTGAACATGGGCGTTCCATAGGCGCGTATTAAATTCTTTCTCAAATTCCAGTGTAATTACAGATCTTACAGTTTTTTCTCACAACTCAAAAGATAGCGAGCTTTTATCAAAATACTTTAAAGAATAAATACTCTGAAAGGAAAATATATGCATATGAAAATAAAATCAAATTTAAATGGATAGTTTACTTGAAAATTGTTGTTTAAAAAGATAAATAATCTCTTTATTGTCCATTCCCCAGTTTTGCATAATCAGCATTGTTATATTAATATGCTTTTTACCTTTATGATTACCGGAATTTAGCCACTGCAGACTGACCTTATCTCAGTGCTTTTTACAATCTTGTATTTTAGCCATTCAGTGCTGGTTCTTGCATAACTATTATCAATCTCCATGGAAGTAAGCATAATGCTTTCTATATGGCACACATGAACTAGCACTATCTAGCTGTTGTGCAAGATTTTAAAAGCACTGAGATAAGGGACGACCTGTTGGGGCTTAGAAACAGGCAAACTTAAATGTTATAGAGAATAACAATATAACAGTGTTGGTTATGCAAAACTGGAGAATGGGTAGTAAAGGAATTATCCATCTTTTTAGACAATAAAAAAAATCAAGTAGACGGTCCATTTAAGGTACAGTGCACTGAAAACAGCATATTTTGATTTGTATTAGGCATAATATTAAAGTTTAAACATATGCCGGTTTCTTCCTGTGTACTTCGTCCTCCATTGTGAAATTTTACATAGCAGAGGCTCTCATTGTTTCTATGGGAGACTTCTCGGCACTCACAGAGACAGCACATTGTCTTTGATAATTACACAAAGACTGTCCCTTTGATGCTAAATATGGTTTTTCACGTTTTTTCTTGTAAACATTTGATCATCGGGCCCAAAGTGAGTGAACAGAAATAAAAGTAAAAGAAAATCAATATTTGGTGTGACCACCCTTTGCCTTCAAAACAACATAAATTTTTTTAGCTACACATTCACGCAGTTTTTTAAACTTTTGTCAGGTAGGTTGTTACAAACATCTTGGAGAACTAACCTCAGTTCTGAGGATTAAGCAGCCTCAGTTGCTTCCTTCCCTGTTCATGTAATCCCAGACAGACTTGATGATGTTAAGATCAGGGCACTGTTGGGTCCATACCATCACTTCCACTCTTTGTTTTTCTTTACACTGAAGATAGTTTTTTTTATTTGGTTGTATCTTTGGGGCTGTTGTCATGCTGTAGAATACATTTGGTGCCATTCAGATGCCTCCCTGATTGTACTCCGTGATAGACAAGTATCTGCCTATACATCTCAGCATTGAGGAGGCCATTAATTCTGGCCAAATCTATTTGCAGAAATGAGTACCAAACTTGCAAGGACATCCACCATGGTTCACTGTTGCCTCATTCTTGTACTGCTTGCCAGCCCTTTGGCGAACAAAATGCCTTCCGCTACACACAAATATTTTAAATTTTGACTCATCAGTCTAGAGTACCTGCTATTTTTTTCACCCCAGTTCTTGGGGTAACTAACTGTAATTAACTCTTCATTTTTAATCTAGATGTCTGCTTGTAAGAGAGTGCCAGACTTTCTATGTGTTGTGTTAATATTTTTGTTTTGTAATTTTCCCTATGGGGAAAATTATCTGGGGTCCATGATATGATGCAAAAACTAGCAGCTTCTGTAATCTTTCAAATAAGCTGTTGATTATCTACAGCTAAGAATGTCATCTGTGCATATTATTGCTATATTTGAACATAAAAATGGTTACTGCACCGATTGATGTATATATTATGATGACTACTATGAAGGGAGCCCTAGACAGGACCATTAGAGACTGAGGTGGCGTTCAAGTTCAAGTCTGCTGACATCCCCCGCCCCCCGGTAACCTGGGTAAAGCAGATCAGTAAAAGTTGCCTCAATATCTACTAGCACAGTCACAACTAAACTGTTCTTTATATACTAATGAGTTGCCTATATACCTAGCCAAAGCAGTTATTTACTGGAACACTGTTGTTTCATCAAGATTACCTGAATCTAATTTTGTCAATGGAGGCCCTAGATAGATGGGAATCTGAAATGACCCAGCTTCTAAGCGACTACTTTCGTAGCCTGGGGCAAGAATTAATTACGTTATTATAGGGCTGCAAGCGCCTGACAGGGAACAAATAGCATTTGTGGATCACCCTGCAAAAGATTATGCTTGTAATATTAAGTATGATGCTACATGCTCTGATGAAGCAGAGATCCTCCACCACCAGAAATACTCACAAAGACACGTCTCAGAAAGACAAATAATTGCCCTTGAAACACCCTCGGAGGGACTATGGGGGCTGGAGAAAACTGCACTGATCTCAAGTGGGATATGGAGCAACAATGAAGCGAGTGTCATGCGAGGTGCTGATGACAGTGAGGTGGCGGCAGAGACAGCCTTCTTATTTGAGCAAACAGAACAAGAAGGCTGTAAACCTCAGGACACAGGAATAACGAGAATATTAGAAGCGCATTGGGCACTATCATCCACACAGCAGCGTTCTGATGACTATGCTTCTGAATACAAGAGGATAAAGACTGGACTGGTAAAGGAGCAATGCGATCTCAAGATCAACTATTTCACCAGCTTGATATGGAGGTCTGTCATGACTGCTGGCCATTTAATTCTCTGTCGGCCATTAGAACTGGAGTAGGGTAATTAAATCCAGATATATGCATACCTAGTATTTATAGCCAATATCAAAGATCTTTTATATCCTAAACAGTTTTCAGAACTCTGGTGTGATGTTAAATAACTCTTATGGCTTTAAATAAGTATTCTAATGATGTTCTTTAGATCTGAAGCGTTCTGTTTTAAGTAGGATCTCTATATGTAATATAAAGCAGTGTCCATGTGCTTGAAGAAACATATGTTTCATCTCTTTATTCATTCATTAGTTATCTTTTTTCCTCCTTTGCTGACCCTACTAAGCCTCATAAAAAAATCCCTTTTACCTCAGATTACTGTATTTATCAGAGTGGATCATTTATATCATACTCCTTTACTACAGGCATAATCCCAATAACCTTTCTAGATGAAAAATTATTATAAAAATGGTCTAATCCCATTATATTTGTCTGTTAGGCGCCAATTTATCAATGTCTGTCCGATATGTCACAGAACTGCTTGTGCAATGCCGCCCCCTGCAGATTTGCAGCCAATTGGCCGCTAGCTGGGGGTGTCAATCAACCCAATCGTATAGGATTGGGCAGATTGCAGACCGCAGCCTCAGAGGCAGTGGACCAGTTGTGGAGCAGCAGTCTTAAGACTGCTGCTTCATAACTGCTGTTTCCGACGAGCCTAAAAGCTCGCACAGAAACAGGAGCATTCGTCCCCTTAGTCTACTTTGTTCACTATTCTAATACTAATAGCATTGACTCCTACGATATTTGATAATTTTTTTAAATTCTTTTTATTGAAGAAACACAGGTACACAAACAAGTAAATATACGTGTGCACGTACAGAGTAGAGCTAGAACAATATTATAATTCACAGTCTGAAATAAGTGCTTGATAGCGGTGGTAAAGTTGTTATATTTTGATACAGAAAAATGTCAGTTTCTACTTTCAGTAAGAAAAAAAAAATAGTATATGTGGGCTGTACAAGCTTGAGTACATGACATTGGTACTATATAAAATAAATCTATGCAGTTAGAGGTACATAAGAGCTAGTCAAGCACCATTTTATGTTGAACCTGTGCTTCTTGGTTTTATAATAATAATAACAAAATAAACTAAAATAAAACAGAACAAAACAAACACAACTTTTACAATTTACAATTAACAATTAGTTTCCCCATATTGCTCCATAGCACAGAAATGTGGTTCGCAGATTACAAGAGCAAAAACAGTGTTATAGAGATACACAAATTACCCTTGTGAGCACTTATGTAATTATGCATGAATTTTCCTGACGTTAGACTTGTTCCCATACAGAGAAATACTGTCTATGTATACACCAGTAGACTTACAGTAAGTATATTAGGTAGTTTATAAGCCGAGGAGAAATAACTATTTTGTCTCAGTTTTATAGCATCAAACATAGTAAAACAAGATTAACAGAACAACAATAACAGATTTAAAGTGATTGTAAAGTCAGCCTTCTGTCTAAACAGCTGTGTAACAGTTATCACGAAAAAACTTGAGTTTCATTCATCAAATTTTAAGATTTCAAATGGATACCTGTATTTTCATTATTTTCTATCAATTTTCGGCTAAATCATCCTCCTCCCGGCATTCGCGCTCCGTTGCTGTCCTTTTTGATGGACGTCTTAATAGCCAATAATGGCTCTAACCATGGGGGGACCCACCCTCTTATCATGACGTAATACGTCCTTATTGCGCATGCGTTCGTCTTCGGTGCAGAGCTAATCTATTGTAAGCTCGTGCACATTTCGCACATGCGCAATAGTAGTAAACACGGCGTAGCAATAGAATATTATACGGAGTCCTGTCATTTCCTCTGTATTGTAAAGCTTGGATTAGTGGATCTGAAAGGGCTCCGTATATAGGTTAGATTGTTTTATTTATCTTATCTATGTGACAACTATGTTATAAAGCGGAAACAGCAGTAACGCATGCGCAATGGAAAATAGACACAGGAGCGCGCAGTGCCGATACGTAAACAGCGGGTGGGACCGCTGTTTACGTAATATGGAGGAAAATTAGCAAACAGTGAGTGGGAGGAGCGGGTAAGTGAATGAGTGATATTGAATATATAACATAAAAAAGAAATTAAAAATTTTATTAAAAAGTTCTTGTAGCGGTATGCTTAATCGGATGATTCTCTACCAAACTATATTAGACAAACATGAAAAATTTACATTCACTTTAAAGTGTGGCACTTTTGTAGAAATGGGGCTGGATTATGCTATGCTCCTGTCCAAGGTTATGTGTGAGGTCAAGTTTTCATGGTCATAATTCTCAGTTACAAGATTCTAGGGTATGTAAATACAATGTTTAAGACCGGCAGATAGTCATGTGATTGTCTCCTAGCAGGAAGCAGAGGAATAGAATGCCAGTTTCAATCTATGGGCATACAGTATCAGATAAAGAATTCCCTTCAAGTGACTCATACCTCAAACAGCATTAACTAGATGCAAATTGTCATAAAGTATGTCACGAGGTAAATAAAATAATAATAATAAAATAAAGTTAAGGTATGGGGAGAATCCGGGAGCTAGGTATCCTTGTTACCCCACTTATAAGATGTATAAATCGGAGAGAAACAGTGCCACTGAGTAAAACCTTATTACACATGACCTAAAAGGGAAAACACATCAGTAACTATTGAATGAATAGAGGAGTATCACTAAACAAGAAAAGGTCACTCATATAGAATAGGGTAATGCTGAGAATGTAGTACACGTCAGCTTGTTCTGCCTGTAATAATTGCCACATTATGAGTATAGGTTAGCATTACTATCAATCATAGCATATGTCTAAACTCAGGCAGCCTGACATTGTAATTTATGTGTAGAATAAAAAACAAACAAAAAAAAACATAATTGGGACAGAGCAACAATATATACATCAACTTATTGCTTGAATAATTGAGGTAATAAAGTGGCTAACCCCTTATTATATGAATACAATGAGTTAAATTCAGCCAACACCCATAGCTAAATGGGTCTTACACTACCTTGACCAATCTACAGATATGGCTCTGTGGTATCTTGAACTAGTTTGCAGTAATCCAGATGACAGTGTAGTATAGCCATAATGCTCTGAGAAAGTTCAAATGAGTTGATAGTAAGCACAAGGTCTATCCACTGAATTGAATTCTGCGGCTTGCTCCCCTTATTTCCAACTGTGCAATCTATTAAAATGCCTTTCTCCATAATGAGCTGTGCGCTTCTTGTATAGTTGTTGAACCATAGCTGCGACAGACAGCAAACATCTTGATCTTTTAATGCCATCATAGAATACTCCTGTTTGAGTGGTCTCCATACATTATCCCCTACATTGGGGGAGGCTGAATAATGGGGAACCGATAGAGTAATGGAGGCTTGTTGCTTCTGAGAGTAATAATATTCTGAAGTGCACAATGAAGTAGTGGCTGGTGAAAATCTTGTTTCTTCCAGGTCCTCCATGTTGTGCTGGTTCACCGCCTTTTTTATTTCCAGTTCATTCATAAATAGCGTCTCAATGTCTTGTTTCTCCTTGTATGGAGTATGGATTGGGCCCAAAAATGAAGAGGTTGATGGAAGGTTTTAGTGTGGCCTTCAGATCTAATAATCGCCATGGTGTATGAGTGCAGAGGTTATAAACCCTCCTTCATGTGATAGGTATAGGCGCCATTCCAGAAATGAGAATGTGCTGTTGCTCGAACCTCCTCACAAAGGGTCAAACAAGAGGCTTCCAAGCCATCTAGTAGAGGCATGAGTAGCGTGGACAGTTCTTGAATAATAGTGTATGTGCAGCATCCCATATTTTGCAAGGTGAGTTGCGTAATTCTTACACACAATGTAAATCTTTAACTTCATGTTATCCGCCTTCCGGGGCTCAGGACAGATGGAATCCTGAATCCACTATGATGTCCGGGCATCCAAGGTGCCAAGTAGAAATAGGATGGCTAGGTTAAAGGGCAAAAACATAGATTCTTTCAGGGCCTGATATTGTTGCTGCCTTTCCTTACGCTATCCACCGGAAGTCCGATATTTGATCATTTTAAGAATTGCATGTTATTATAGATAGTACTTTATTTTTGTAGACACAATTCTCTATGTACTGCATCTGCTATTGATCACTACAGACTATTTTCTGCCTCTTGCTGTCTAAAAGCCTGTTAAAGTAATTTATGGAGGCCACACATATCTTGTATCTAAATACATTTCGTCATAGGTTCTATATGAAAATTTCTATTAATAAGTCTGATGGTGCGCTCCTTTATGTTATCATGGCCACATACATCACATTGTTTATTTACAAGTGCTAGATTTCTGAGGTACTTTCTTATTTGCCTTCGTAGAGATTCCCCTCTAGTCATCTATTGGAATGTGCCACACTATCAGCAGCCGAGATGGTGAGGCCTAGTAGATGTGTGATTTGAGGTGTGTCTCTACTGAGAATAAATTATCCTGGTCTACTTTTAAGAAATTTAGTCTTAGTGGATGATTGGTCAGATGTGTTGGAGCTCTTACACAGCTCTTTCTCTTTCATAGACAATGTAATCCAAAGGTGTTGATATTTAGTCTGTTATCTTCCCTGTATAGAGGCATCCACAATCATGCCTGGTATTTGGTATATTCACCCTCCTGGGCTCATTTCATCATATTTATTTCTTAGGCCATAAAATATAATTTAGCTTTTTTTTAAATCAGTTTTTGGCCCTCTTTAGGAAGGCGATCAATATATTTCTCATTAAGATCTAGCTTAGATCTATATGTAAAAAGTTTTGTTTGTTTCTGATTTGATATTTAATGATTGGGTTTACACAGGTCTCCTTTCTATCATGTTAGAGCATGTAGTTTCAGCTTAAATAATTTAAGTGGTAAATTATGTGGTTAGGTTAACAACTATATTTTCTGTTTATTCATGCTATTTTCTCTTTGAAATATATCCTTGATGTTCATAGATTGAGATTTAAATTATTGTCTATTTAAGTTACCATCAAGATATCTATTTCCTACTTAGGGCCAGATTACAAGTGGAGTGCAATATTTGCACTCCATTCAGTAATACAAATGTGCGCTAGTATTACAAGTTAGGTGCAGACTCCAATGGGAGCCTCGTTCTCATGTCAGAACGGCTGAGAACCTAGCACAGCGAAGGGGGTAAGTTGCGCAGCGATGGGCAGCAAAGTGTAAATATATGTGTAAATGAATATATACATATATATTTATGTGTTAGTATGTGTATATACTCATATTAACACATACATATAAATGTATGTAAGCATATACATATACTGTATTTTTACAGGGAACACACAGTCCCCATAGACCACTATGTAAAGGCACAAAGGTAACATCCCACACCCGCTGAATTTAACCCCTAAAAACTGTTTAGTGCAGTTTTTAAAAAAATAAAATCAAAATGCTAATATTTTTTTATTTTCAAAACTCACACTAGGCTAAAATTTGGTGGCAATCAGGGCACTTTTGATAAATTAACCAGAGATCTGATCTCTAGTTAATTATCGGAGCGCTAATTGCTACCTAATTGCTACCACAAGCCCATAAACATGCAAATTTGCCCGTTTACGGGCGTGTGATAACAGCACTCCACTTGTAATCTAGCCCTTAATAAGCCATTTTTAAGGCCCAAGAGAGACCATTAACTAGATTCCCTTGCATAGCATAGATGAGCGAGAGGGCTCCAAGAATGGCTCCTTGTTGCCAGAGGGAGGTTCTTAATTTGAAAAAAAAAAGGTCTCAATCCTACAGGTTGCAATAGCTCATTATATGTTGTTCCATATGTCTCTGACATTGTTATGTTGAATGTATACTTTGTATTAACTATTTTGTCATTACCAAATCCTCAATAAAAGAAAAAAACTAGGAAAAAAAACTACTATAGTGCTCATGTTCAAATAGTCCTATCCAAAAGAATGATCAATAAGTCATTCAAAAGTGTATAGTCACAAGTTTTCCTTTTTGCCTCTTAGAGTTCACAGTTCTGGTTTCCTTCTTATAACAAATCCAAAGGTAAAACTCTTGAATCTGTGCAGCTCCCTTTTTTACTGATGAGATTCTTGTATCAATGCTTGGTAAAACAGAAGCGCAACTCCGATTCAGGAGAGTCAATTTATTAACCACATTAGCCCATAAAAGAAATGCATTTACTGCATTTAATGCCTAGATTACGAGTATAGCGCACAATTGTGCTTTTGCGATCACAATATTTGCACTCCACTCAGTAATACCAGCGCACCCAAATGAGCACTGGTATTACAAGTTAAGCTCAATGCGAACCCAACCTCACATTTGCTTTGCATGGAAGCATTGAGCTCACGAGAACGCATTTCCATAGGCTCCAATGGGAGCCTCGTTCTGATGCCATGATACACTGCAGAGAACCTAGTGCAGCGAAGGGGATAAGTCGCGCAGCGTTGGGCAGCAAATTTAAATTATATGTATATGAATTTATATATATATATTTATATACACATATTAACATATATATGTATATAAGCATATACATATATATTAATAGTGAAAACAGTGCCGTTTTTTTCACCCCACATCCCCTCACTTTAACCCTTAGCGCAAAGTGCTACCGCAAGCTCGCAGTAGCATTAACCAGCCACTTTTAATGGCTGATAATTTAACATGCGCCTGTAAACAGGCAAATTTGCCCCTTTACAGGCGCACGCTAAAATAGCGCTCCACTTATAATCTAGCCCTAAATGTTTACAAGACAGCCACTCATCCGACTCAAGGAGCGTAGAGAGCCAGATTCAAGTTTGGTAAATACCATTTTTGGGGTTTAATAATAGTCTTTCTTTTTTAGTGTTTTTTTTTATTTTTTAGAATAGGCTTTTTTTGGGGTGGGGTTACATGTATTGTAGAGTGGGGTAGTATTTTTTGTTGTAAAAGAGCTAAATGCCCTACAAAAAGCCAAGTTTTGTTTAGTTTTAGTATAGTTTTTTTTTTATTTTGGGGATGTTTTCTTTTAAGTGGGGCTTTAGTTTTAGTTTTAGAATAGGCATACCTGTGTGTTTTTTTATTTTTGTTAATTTTTTTCCCCCCAGTAATGCTAGGTTTTTATTTTCTGTAATGTTTAGTGTTTTGTTTTGTTTTTTTAAATATGTTAGATTTTTTAATTTTTTTAAAATGTAATATTTTTTTTAATGTAATGTGTTTTGTTTTGTTTAAGCAACTTTGGGGGTTTTAGGTTAAGGGAGTTAGGGGGTTAATTGGTTAGTTTTTGATGGGGGTTGTGGTGGTTTAGGAGTTAATAGTGTAGTGGGGTACTTTGTGATATGGGGGTTTGGCGGTTTAGGGGTTAAAAATGTAGAGGGGTACTTTGCAATGTGTAGTGTGGTAATTTAGGGCTTAATAGGGTAGCAGGTACTTTGTGATGGGGGTGTAGCAGTTTAGGGTTTATTAGTGTAGCAGGTACTTTGCGATGTGGAGGTGTGGCAGTTTAGGGGTTAAAAGTGTAGCAGGTACTTTGCAATGTGGGGGTGTTGCGGTTTAGGGGTTAATAGTGTAGTGGATACTTTGCAAAGTGGGGTGGGGCAGTTTAGGGGTTAATAGTGTAGCAGGTACTTTTCAATGTGGGGGTGTGGTGGTTTAGAGGTTAATAGTGTAACAGGTACATTGTGATGTGGTGGTTTAGGGGTTAATAGTGTAGAGGAGCATTTTCCGGTTGGCTATGTGGTAGTTTAGGGGTTATTAGTGTAGTTTAGTGCCACTTTTTCCTCCGGCCAAACTCTTTATGCAAACTTTCAGGTTGCTTAAAAAGCTTGAGCAATCACATTTACTTTTAACTTGTAATACGAGCATACATTGCCGATCAAAGCGCCACCCATAGAAAATATGGGGAGTGTAAATTACTGCAAGGCCGCGTAAATGAATTTGCAGTAATTTAAACAGCACACCACTTATAATATGGATTTGACTGTAGAAAACAACACTTTTTCGCATTTGCGTTTAATGATAGCACGCCATTCGTAATCTGCCCTAGAGTGTATAAAATGTATTATAGAGAAAATAACTCATTGTGTAAACCATTTACAAATCTAAACAAGTCAGAAGACTTGCTTTAAACCCAGAAACTCTTTGACTACTTTACAATAACTATGATAACTTTAAGCACCACTGATATTTGTTCAGGATACTGATCTGGGTGTTTGACTTTTCGCTATATATAATCCCTTTCCCCACTCCTATGCTAATTGGTTTATAGGATTAAAGGGACACTATACCCAAACATTTTCTTTCATGATTAAGGTAGAGAATATAATTTTAAACAACATTCCAATTTACTTCTATTACCTAATTTGCTTCATTCTTTAGATATACTTTAATGAAGAAATAGCAATGCACACAGTGAACCAATCACAGGAGGCATCTATTTGCAGCTACCAATCAGCAGCTATTAAGCATATCTAGATATGCTTTTCAGCAAAAAATATCAAGAGAATGAAGCAAAATAGATAATAGAAGTAAATTAGAAAGTGGTTTATAATTGTATGCTCTTTCTAAATCATGAAATAAAAAATGTGGGTTTCATGTCCCTTTAACTACCGCCCTGTTTCAGAGTATAAATTCTGACAATTATGAGAGGATACTACAATAATAGTTTATCTGGCTCATTGAACTAGGACATACGGATATTAAACAGGTTATAATAGAGATATATACTCAAATTTCTAATTGGTAATTTTAGTAACAGTATATTTCTGTATTGTCCTATGAGCATATAATACTATCTAATATTTTATACTCCAACAAATGGGTTATGTTGAACCTCTCTGAACCAGTTTAGGTATTTGACATTTCTAAATTTTTCATAGCCTATTTACACTATATTTGATCATTATTGATTATGATACATTCTTTTTGCTATTGAGGGGAGCAAGTGTGTTTGCTCGCAACACACTATATGTTGTTTTAATAATCTTTTTTCCCTTTTTTCTATGTTATATCACTGATGACACTCTGTCATTCCTTGTACACACATACACTTATGGTACTAGGTTCATAATATTGTATTTGTGGAAACTTTTGTCTTCTTATGACATATATGGACTAATTCTGTTAGAAGCTCGCTATCTGGAAAGATTTCACACATTTATGAATCCATAGTACTAGCCACAGTGCAACATTGGTTATTTATGATCTAGAGCTGACCTAAAATATACATAATTAGATATTTTTCCTTTTTGATTTAATCGTAATGCTGATGCAGTATATGTTACCTAATCAAGATACAATGAGGTCTACTTATCAAGCTGTCAACTATGCTGCATTCGCCGTCACCAATACGCTCGCCCAACATCGCCTAACATCACGGCCGCTGACCTGAATACGCTCGCCATATTTATAAAAAAAGCTGTCAAATAGCCGCGCATCAAGTACGGGGCGATGAGCAGCGAACTGTTGTTAACTAGCAGTCATCGATCTCGCTGCTATTCGGCTTTTTCACAACTTTTTTATACCCTGTCACTAAACACCGTCACTAAAATGTTTAACCCCTATCCCGCTGCTCCCGGACACCGCTGCAACTAAATAAAGTTATTCCCATCCCACTGCTCCCGGAGGCCACCGCAATTCTAATAAAGTCATTAACCCCTATCCCTCCGCTCCCGGAGCCCACCGCAACTAAATAAAGTTATTAACCCCTATCCCGCCACTCCCGGAGCCCTCCACAACTAAATAAATGTATGAACTCCTAAACCCCTGACCTCCCACATCACTACCACTTACTAAACCTATTAACCCCTAACTGCCAGCCCCCCACATCGCCATAAACTAAATTAAGCTATTAACCCCTAAACCTAACAACTGGCTAACTTTATATTAAATATTAACTCATCCCTATCTTATAATACATTTAAAATTACTTTAGAATTAAATTAAACTATATTAAACTACTATTTAACCTACCCTAACTATTATACTACAATTACATTAAACTATATTAAACAATTAATCTACCCTAACTATTATACTAAAATTACATTAAACTATATTAAACTATTAATTAACCTACCCTAACTATTATGCTAAAATTACATTAAACTGTATTAAACTATTAATTAACCTACCCTAACTGTTATACTAAAATTACATTAAACTATATTACATATTTAAACACCTAACCCTACTCAAATTATTTAAATCTACTATTAAATATTACTAAGTTACAAAAAACTAACAACTAAGTTACAAAAAACTAACAACTAAGTTACAAAAAATAAAAACACTAAGTTACACAAAATAAAAAATAAACTATCAAATATTTAAACTAATTATACCTAATCTAAGAGCCCTATGAAAATAAAAAAGCACCCCCAAAATAAAAAAAACCCTAGCCTACAATAAACTACCAATGGCTCTTAAAAGGACCTTTTGCGTGGCATTGACCCAAAGAAATCAGATCTTTTACCTGTAAATAAAATTTTCAAACAACCCCCCAACAGTAAAACCCACCACCCACACAACCAACCCCCCCAAATAAAAACCTAAACTCCCCATTGCCCTGAATAGGGCATTTGTATGGGCATTGCCCTTAAAAGGGCATTTAGCTCTTTTTAAACCCAAACCCCTAATCTAAAATTAAAACCCACCCAATAAACCCTTAAAAAAACCTAACACTAACCCCCGGAGAACCACTTAGAGTTTTTGAAGACCCGACATCCATCCTCAACGAAGTGGCAGAAGTCCTCATCCAGACAGCATCTTCTATCTTCATCCATCCGGCGTGGAGCGGCTCCATCTTCAAGACATCCGGCGCGGAGCATCCTCTTCTGACGACGTATTCTTTACAATGAGGGTTCCCTTTAAATGACGTCATCCAAGATGGCGTCCTTTACATTTTGATTGGCTGCCAAAAGGAATTAAGGTTGAAAAAATCCTATTGGCTGTTGCAATCAGCCAATAGGATTGAGCTTTCATCCTGTTGGCTGATCCAATCAGTCAATAGGATTGAGCTCGCATTCTATTGGCTGATTGGAATAGCCAATAGAATGCAAGTTCAATCCTATTGGCTGGATGAAGACTTCTGCCTGGTTGGATGAAGACTTCGTCCCGCTTGGATGAAGACTTCTGCCAGCTTCGCTGTGGACTTCTGCCGCTTCGTTGAGGATGGATGTCGGGTCTTCAAAAACTGTAAGTAGATCTTCGGGGGTTAGTGTTAGTTTTTTTTAAGGGTTTATTGAGTGGGTTTTAAGTTTAGATTAGGGGGTTGGGCTGAAAAAGAGCTAAATGCCCTTTTTAATTTGAGTAGGGTTAGGTTTTTAGAAATGTAATATAGTTAATTTAATTTGTAGTTTAATGTAATTTTAGTATAACAGTTAGGGTAGGTTAATTAATAGTTTAATATAATTTAATGTAATTTTAGTATAATAGTTAGAGTTGGTTAATTAATAATTTAATATAGTTTAATGTAATTTTAGTATAATAGTTAGGGTAGGTTAATTAGTAGTTTAATATAGTTTAATGTAATTTTAGTATAATAGTTAGGGTAGGTTAATTAGTAGTTTAATATAGTTTATTTTAAATTCTAAAGGTAAGTTTAAATTTATTATAAGATAGGGATGAGTTAATATTTAATGTAAAGTTAGCGGGTTGTTAGGTTTAGGAGTTAATAGGTTAATTTAGTTTATGGCGATGTGGGGGCTGGCGGTTAAGGGGTTAATAGGTTTAGTAAGTGGTAGTGATGTGGGAGGCCAGGGGTTTAGGAGTTAATATATAAATTCAGTTGTGGTGGGGTCCGGGAGCGGCAGGATAGGGGTTAATAACTTTATTTAGTTGTGGCGGTGTCAGGGAGCGGCAGGATAGGGGTTAATAACTTTATTTAGTGGCGGTGGGCTCCGGGAGCGGCGGAATAGGGGTTAATAACATTATGTAGGTGGCGGCGATGTCGGGGGCGGCAGATTAGGGGTGTTTAGACTTGGGGCTTATGTTAGGGTGTTAGGTGTAAACTTTAATGGTTTTCTACCTTAGAAATCAATGGGATATCGGGCAGCAGTGAACATAAGCTTTTGTGCTTTCAGTCTCCCATTGATTCCTATGGCATCTGCGGCCTCCAGGGTGGCGGATTGAAAACCAGGTACGCTGGGCCGGAATAGTGGCGAGCGTACCGGTTAGAAGTTTGATAACTTGCAAAAGTAGTCAGATAGTGAGGAATTTGTATTCGGAACATCTGTAATGACTTAAGCATCGATCTGTGTTGGACTGAGACCGGCGGATCGTATGTTACGTCACAAATTTCAACTTTTGCCAGTCTGTAGGCTTTGATAAATAGAGCTAATCAGGCTCGCCACAATTACGCTGCAGAATTCCAGCGTATTTGCGGTTGACGGCTTGATAAATAGGCCTCCATGTGTGTACTACATGATTCTTTTATTTTTGTGTTTTAATTTGTGCTACCGATTTCTTCTTTACATCATACCAATAAACGTTATATTTTAAATTTGTAATGAGTCCCTTAAAGGGACACTCAGGTTAAATTTAATTTTCATGATTCAGATACAGCATGTAATTGGGTAAATGATAAAATAGAGTATTTTAATTAGTAGATATGTATGAGGGAACGGAACCAAGAGACATAGAGGCCTACTTATCAAGCCGTCAACTATGCTGCATTCAACGGAACCAATACACTCGCCTAACATCGCCTAACATTGCGGACGTGGACCTGAATATGCTCTCCTTATTTATAAAAAAAAGCTGTCACAAAGCCGCGCACCAAGTATGGGGCGATGAGCAGCGGACTGTTTTTAACTAACAGTCATCGATCTCGCTGCTATTCGGCTTTTTCCCAACTTTATTTATACCCTGTCACTAAACACAGCCACTATACCAAAATGTTTAACCCCTATACCGCCGCTCCCGGACCCCGCCGCAACTAAATAAAGTTATTAACCACTATCCCAACGCTCCTGGAGCCCACCGCAACTCTAATAACGTTATTAACCCCTATCCCGCTGCTCCTGGACACTGCTGCAAATAAATAAAGTTATTAACCCCTATTCCTCCGCTCCCGGAGCCCACCACAACTCTAATAAAGTTATTAACCCCTATCCCACTGCTCCCAGAGCCTTCCGCAACTAAATAAATGTATGAACTCCTAAACCCCTGACCTCCCACATCACTACCACTTACTAAACCTATTAACCCCTAACTGCCAGCCCCCCACATCGCCATAAAATAAATTAAGCTATTAACCCCTAAACCTAATAACTCTCTAACTTTATATTAAATATTAACTCATCCCTATCTTATAATAAATTTAAACTTACCTTTAGAATTAAATTAAACTATATTAAACTATTAATTAACCTACCCTAACTATTATACTATAATTACATTAAACAATATTAAACTATTAATTAACCTACCCTAACTATTATACTAAAATTACATTAAACTTTATTAAACTATTAATTAACCTACCCTAACTATTATACTAAAATTACATTAAATTACATAAAATTACATTAAATTACAACTATATTACATATTTAAACACCTAACCCTACTCAAATTATTTAAATCTACTATTAAATATTACTAAGTTACAAAAAACTAACAACTAAGTTACAAAAAATAAAAAACAGTAAGTTACACAAAATTAAAAAAAAACTATCAAATATTTAAACTAATTACACCTAATCTAAGAGTCCTATGAAAATAAAAAAGCTCCTCCAAAATAAAAAAAAACCCTAGCCTACAATAAACTACCAATGGCCCTTAAAAGGGCCTTTTATGGGGCATTGCCCCAAAGAAATCAGCTATTTTACCTGTAAATATAAATACAAATACCCACCCAACAGTAAAACCCACCACCCACACAACCAACCCCCCAAATAAAAAACCTATCTAAAAAACCTAAGCTCCCCATTGCCCTGAGAAGGGCATTTGGATGGGCATTGTCCTTAAAAGGGCAGTTAGCTCTTTTTCAGCCCAAACCCCAATTGGCTGATAGAATTCTATCAGCCAATCGGAATGTAAGGGACGCCATCTTGGATGACGTCATTTAAAGAGAAACTTCATTGTTCAGAAGACGTCGGAAGAAGAGGATGCTCCGCGACGGATGTCTTGAAGATGGAGCCGCTCTGCGCCGGATGGATGAATATAGAAGATGCCATCTGGATGAAGACTTCTGCTGGCTTCGATGAGGACTTCTGCCGCTTCATTGAGGATGGATGTCGGGTCTTCAAAAACTGAAGACCTATTAGGTTATCTCAGCAAGATACCCTTTGTTTTGTTTTGTCTTCAAAAACTGTAAGTGGATCTTCGGGGGTTAGTGTTAGGTTTTTTAAGGAATATTGGATGGGTTTTAATTTTAGGTTAGGGACTTCGGGCTGAAAAAGAGCTAAATGCCCTTTTAAGGACAATGCCCATCCAAATGCCCTTTTCAGGGCAATGGGGAGCTTAGGTTTTTAGATAGGTTTTTATTTGGGGGGCTTGGTTAAGTGGGTGGTGGGTTTTACTGTTGGGGGGTATTTGTATTTTTATTTACAGATAAAAGAGATGATTTCTTTGGGGCAATGCCCAGTTAAAGGCCCTTTTAAGGGCCATTGGTAGTTTATTGTAAGCTAGGGTTTTTTTTTATTTTTGGGGGGCATTTTTATTTTCATAGGGCTCTTAGATTAGGTGTAATTAGTTTTAATATTTGATAGTTTATTTTTCATTTTGTGTAACTTAGTGTTTTTTATTTTGTGTAACTTAGTGTTTTTTATTTTTGTAACTTAGTTGTTAGTTTTTTGTAACTAAGTAATATTTAATAGTAGATTTAAATAATTTGAGTAGGGTTAGGTGTTTAAATATGTAATATAGTTTAATGTAATTTTAGTATAATAGTTAGGGTAGGTTAAATTAATAGTTTAAAATAGTTTAATGTGATTTTAGTATAATAGTTAGGGTAGGTTAATTAGTAGTTTAATATAGTTTAATGTAATTTTAGTATAATAGTTAGGGTAGGTTAAGTAATAGTTTAATATAGTTTAAATGTAATTGTAGGATAATAGTTAGGGTAGGTTAATTAATAGTTTAATATAGTTTAATTTAATTCTAAAGGTAAGTTTAAATTTATTATAAGATAGGGATGAGTTAATATTTATTATAAAGTTAGAGGGTTGTTAGGTTTAGGGGTTAATAGCTTAATTTATTTTATGGTGATATGGGGGGCTGGCAGTTTAGGGGTTAATAGGTTTAGTAAGGGGTAGTGATGTGGGAGGCTTTACGTGGCTCAACAATTAGCCCCACCCCCTTTCCTGTCCGTTAATTTTAACAATGAGCACCCAGCTTCTAGTAGCACCCCCAAATTGATAGTGTTTTACTTTTATTTTAAATAGAAGAAATGCAAAGTGCAATGCCATTTGTAAAAGATACACATAAATATACAAAATATGCTCCTAATTTGTTAAAGTTACACAGAAACTGTGAAAGCATAATCAGTGATATTTACAAAATAAAATACAAAATAGAAAGTGCAAAGTTTAAATGTAGTAACATTGAATCAGAAGTTTAAAGTAATATAAAATACAAAGCAAAAAGTGTAAATGCAGCAGAACTGTTATTGTCATGCAGTGCTACATTGCTTATCTATCCTTCACATAGAGAAATGCAGAGAACACTCCTTGGAGAAGTGTAGAAAAATCTGCATTTTGAATATATCACTAGGGTACTCAAAGTTGTCAGTATATGGCCAGGTTATAATACAATATATTTAATAATGATTCTTTAATATAAACCCTCAATCAATATGCATACAGGGAGTGCAGAATTATTAGGCAAGTTGTATTTTTGAGGATTAATTTTATTATTGAACAACAACCATGTTCTCAATGAACCCAAAAAACTAATTAATATCAAAGCTGAATAGTTTTGGAAGTAGTTTTTAGTTTGTTTTTAGTTATAGCTATTTTAGGGGGATATCTGTGTGTGCAGGTGACTATTACTGTGCATAATTATTAGGCAACTTAACAAAAAACAAATATATACCCATTTCAATTATTTATTTTTACCAGTGAAACCAATATAACATCTCAACATTCACAAATATACATTTCTGACATTCAAAAACAAAACAAAAACAAATCAGTGACCAATATAGCCACCTTTCTTTGCAAGGACACTCAAAAGCCTGCCATCCATGGATTCTGTCAGTGTTTTGATCTGTTCACCATCAACATTGCGTGCAGCAGCAACCACAGCCTCCCAGACACTGTTCAGAGAGGTGTACTGTTTTCCCTCCTTGTAAATCTCACATTTGATGATGGACCACAGGTTCTCAATGGGGTTCAGATCAGGTGAACAAGGAGGGCATGTCATTAGATTTTCTTCTTTTATACCCTTTCTTGCCAGCCACGCTGTGGAGTATTTGGACGCGTGTGATGGAGCATTGTCCTGCATGAAAATCATGTTTTTCTTGAAGGATGCGGACTTCTTCCTGTACCACTGCTTGAAGAAGGTGTCTTCCAGAAACTGGCAGTAGGACTGGGAGTTGAGCTTGACTCCATCCTCAACCCGAAAAGGCCCCACAAGCTCATCTTTGATGATACCAGCCCAAACCAGTACTCCACCTCCACCTTGCTGGCGTCTGAGTCGGACTGGAGCTCTCTGCCCTTTACCAATCAAGCCACGGGCCCATCCATCTGGCCCATCAAGACTCACTCTCATTTCATCAGTCCATAAAACCTTAGAAAAATCAGTCTTGAGATATTTCTTGGCCCAGTCTTGACGTTTCAGCTTGTGTGTCTTGTTCAGTGGTGGTCGTCTTTCAGCCTTTCTTACCTTGGCCATGTCTCTGAGTATTGCACACCTTGTGCTTTTGGGCACTCCAGTGATGTTGCAGCTCTGAAATATGGCCAAACTGGTGGCAAGTGGCATCTTGGCAGCTGCACGCTTGACTTTTCTCAGTTCATGGGCAGTTATTTTGCGCCTTGGTTTTTCCACACGCTTCTTGCGACCCTGTTGACTATTTTGAATGAAACGCTTGATTGTTCGATGATCACGCTTCAGAAGCTTTGCAATTTTAAGAGTGCTGCATCCCTCTGCAAGATATCTCACTATTTTTTACTTTTCTGAGCCTGTCAAGTCCTTCTTTTGACCCATTTTGCCAAAGGAAAGGAAGTTGCCTAATAATTATGCACACCTGATATAGGGTGTTGATGTCATTAGACCACACCCCTTCTCATTACAGAGATGCACATCACCTAATATGCTTAATTGGTAGTAAGCTTTCGAGCCTATACAGCTTGGAGTAAGACAACATGCATAAAGAGGATGATGTGGTCAAAATACTCATTTGCCTAATAATTCTGCACTCCCTGTATACTAAAACCACAAAATTAATATAAATTCCTGAATTCTTTTTATTAGTTGATATTTATAGACACACTGAAATATATTTGTAAGAACCAGAATATGAGTCAAACTATATAGGGGGGTAGTTATCAAGCCGTCAACCTCAAATACGCTGGAATTCCGCAGCGTATTTGTGGCGAGGCTGATTCGCCTTAGTTATCAAAGGCTAGATCCCGGCAAATGTAGAATTTTGTGACGTAAACTTCGATCCGCTGGACTCAGTCTGACACAGATCGATTCTTACGTCACTCCAGATGTTCCGCACACAAGTTCCGCGGCACAATCTCACTACTTTTGCTAGTTATCAAAAAACTAGCAGGTACGCTCGGCACTTTTACGGCCCAGCGTACCTGGTTTTAAAACGGCCACCCTGGAGGCGGCGGATCCCATAGGAATCAATGGGAGTCTGACCATAGCGAAAGTACATGTTCGCTGCTGCCAGACATCCCATTCATTCCTATGGGAGCTGTCTACACCTAACACCCTAACACGTACCCCGAGTCTAAACACCACTAATCTGCCCCCCTACCCTGCCGCAACTAAATAAAGTTATTACCCCCTAAACCGCCGCTCCCGGAGCCCACCGCAAGCTACTCTATACATATTAACCCCTAAAGCGGCACTCCCGGAGCCCACCGCAACTATAATAAATGTTTTAACCCCTAAACCACCACTCCCGGAGCCCACCGCCACCTACATTATACCTAGTAACCCCTATCCTGCACCCCCTATACCGCCGCCCTCTATAATAAAACCCTATCCTGCTGATCCCGCACCTCGCCGCAAATAAATAAATAGTTTAACCCCTAAACCGCCGCTCCCTGAACCCGCTGCAACCTATATTAAATTTATTAACCACTATCCTGCCCCCCCTACACCGTCGCCACCTATAATAAATTTATTAACCCCTATCCTGCCCCCCCTACACTGTCGCCACCTATAATAAATTTATTAACCCCTATCCTGCCCCCCCTACACCGTCGCCACCTATAATAAATTTATTAACCCCTATCCTGCCCCCCACTACACCGCCGCCACTGTAATAAAATTATTAACCCCTAAACCTAAGTCTAACACTAACCCTAACACCCCCCTAACTTAAATATTAATTAAATAAATCTAAATAATATTTCTCTTATTAACTAAGTTAATCCTATTTAAAACTAAATACTTACCTGTAAAATAAACCCTAATATAGCTACAATATAAATAATAATTATATTGTAGCTATCTTAGGATTTATTTTTATTTTACAGGTAACTTTCAATTTATTTTAACTAGGTACAATAGCTATTAAATAGTTATTAACTATTTAATAGCTTACCTAGCTAAAATAAAGAGAAATTTACCTGTAAAATAAATACTAACCTAAGTTACAATTACACCTAACACTACACTATACTTTAATAAATTATTCCTATTTAAAACTAAATACTTACCTGTAAAATAAACCCTAAGATAGCTACAATATAAATTATAATTAGATTGTAGCTATCTTAGGATTTATATTTATTTTACAGGCAACTTTGTATTTATTTTAGCTAGTTAGAATAGTTATTAAATAGTTATTAACTATTTAATAACTACCTAGCTAAAAGAAATACAAAATTACCTGTAAAATAAATCCTAACCTAAGTTACAATTAAACCTAACACTACACTATTATTACATTAATTAAATAAATTACCTACAAATAACTACAATTAAATACAATTACATAAACTAACTAAAGTACAAAAAATAAAAAAACCTAAGTTACAAAAAATAAAAAATATAAGTTACAAACATGTTAAAAATATTACAACAATTTTAAGCTACTTACACCTAATCTAAGCCCCCTAATAAAATAACAAACCCCCAAAATAAAAAATGCCCTACCCTATTCTAAATTAAAAAAGTTCAAAGCTCTTTTACCTTACCAGCCCTTAAAAGGGCCTTTTGTGGGGGCATGCCCCAAAGAGTTTAGCTCTTTTGCCTGTAAAAGAAAAATACAACCCCCCCAACATTAAAACCCACCACCCACATACCCCTAATCTAACCCAAACCCCCCTTAAAATAACCTAACACTAATCCCTTGAAGATCATCCTACCTTTAGTCGTCTTCAATCAGCCGAGCCACCAATGGAACTGAAGAGGACATCCGACATCCGGACCGGCAGAAGTGATCATCCAAGGGGCGCTGAAGAAATCTTCCATCCGATGAAGTGATCCTCCAAGCGGCGCTGAAGAAATCTTCCATCCGGGCGAGGTCATCTTCCAAGAGGCGCTGAAGAAGTCTTCTATCCGGGCGAGGTCATCTTCGAAGCCGGGTCTTGAATCTTCATCCTGCCGACGCAGAACATCCTTCTTTCCCGACGGACTACCGACAAATGAAGGCTCCTTTAAGGGACGTCATCCAAGATGGCGTCCCTTCAATTCCGATTGGCTGATAGAATTCTATCAGCCAATCGGAATTAAGGTAGGAAAAATCTGATTGGCTGATGGAATCAGCCAATCAGATTCAAGTTCAATCCGATTGGCTTATCCAATCAGCCAATCAGATTGAGCTTGCATTCTATTGGCTGATCGGAATCCTATCAGCTAATCGGAATTGAAGGGACGCCATCTTGGATGACGTCCCTTAAAGGAGCCTTCATTCGTCGGTAGTCCGTCGGGAAAGAAGGATGTTCCGCGTCGGCGGGATGAAGATTCAAGACCCGGCTTCGAAGATTACCTCGCCCGGATAGAAGACTTCTTCAGCGCCTCTTGGTGGATGACCTCGCCCGGATGGAAGATTTCTTCAGCGCCGCTTGGAGGATCATTTCATCGGATGGAAGATTTCTTCAGCGCCCCTTGGATGATCACTTCTGCCGGTCTGGATGTCCTCTTCAGTTCCATCGGTGGCTCGGCTGAGTGAAGACGACTAAAGGTAGGATGATCTTCAGGGGATTAGTGTTAGGTTATTTTAAGGGGGGTTTGGGTTAGATTAGGGGTATGTGGGTGGTGGGTTTTAATGTTGGGGGGGGTTGTATTTTTCTTTTACAGGCAAAAGAGCTGAACTCTTTGGGGCATGCCCCCACAAAAGGCCCTTTTAAGGGCTGGTAAGGTAAAAGAGCTTTGAACGTTTTTAATGTAGAATAGGGTAGGGCATTTTTTTATTTGGGGGGGTTTGTTATTTTATTAGGGGGCTTAGATTAGGTGTAAGTAGCTTAAAATTGTTGTAATATTTTTTTAAATGTTTGTAACTTATTTTTTTTATTTTTTGTAACTTAGCTTTTTTTATTTTTTGTACTTTAGTTAGTTTATGTAATTGTATTTAATTGTAGTTATTTGTAGGTAGTTTATTTAATTAATTTAATGATAGTGTAGTGTTAGGTTTAATTGTAACTTAGGTTAGGATTTATTTTACAGGTAATTTTGTATTTCTTTTAGCTAGGTAGTTATTAAATAGTTAATAACTATTTAATAACTATTCTAACTAGCTAAAATAAATACAAAGTTACCTGTAAAATAAATATAATTCCTAAAATAGCTACAATGTAATTATTAATTACATTGTAGCTATCTTAGGGTTTATTTTACAGGTAAGTATTTAGTTTTAAATAGGAATAATTTATTAAAGTATAGTGTAGTGTTAGGTGTAATTGTAACTTAGGTTAGTTTTTATTTTACAGGTAAATTTCTCTTTATTTTAGCTAGGTAAGCTATTAAATAGTTAATAACTATTTAATAGCAATTGTACCTAGTTAAAATAAATTGAAAGTTACCTGTAAAATAAAAATAAATCCTAAGATACAATATAATTATTATTTATATTGTAGCTAGATTAGGGTTTATTTTAAAGGTAAGTATTTAGTTTTAAATAGGATTAACCAACGGCTAGATTTGGAGTTTTGTCGGTAACGACCCGAAAATCTAACGCCGGCTTTTTTCTGGCCGCACCATAAAAATAACTCTGGTATTGAGAGTCCACAGAATGGCTGCGTTAGGCTCCAAAAAAGGAGCGTAGAGCATTTTTAACGCAGCTTCAACTCTCAATACCAGAGTTGCTTACGCAAGCGGCCAGCCTCAAAAACGTGCTCGTGCACGATTCCCCCATAGGAAACAATGGGGCTGTTTGAGCTGAAAAAAAACCTAACACCTGCAAAAAAGCCGTGTTCAGCTCCTAACGCAGCCCCATTGTTTGCTATGGGGAAACACTTCTACGTCTGCACTTAACACCCTAACATGTACCCCGAGTCTAAACAACCCTAACCTTACACTTATTAACCCCTAATCTGCCGCCCCCGCTATCGCTGACACCTGCATTTTATTTTTAACCCCTAATCTTCCGCTCCGTAAACCGCCGCTACTTACATTATCCTTATGTACCCCTAATCTGCTGCCCCTAACACCGCCGACCCCTATATTATATTTATTAACCCCTAACCTGCCCCCCACAACGTCGCAGCCAGCTACCTACAATAATTAACCCCTAATCTGCCGAGCGGACCTGAGCGCTACTATAATAAAGTTATTAACCCCTAATCCGCCTCACTAACCCTATAATAAATAGTATTAACCCCTAATCTGCCCTCCCTAACATCGCCGACACCTAACTTCAATTATTAACCCCTAATCTGCCGACCGGAGCTCACCGCTATGCTAATAAATGGATTAACCCCTAAAGCTAAGTCTAACCCTAACACTAACAACCCCTAACTTAAATATAATTTTATTCTAACGAAATAAATGAACTCTTATTAAATAAATTATTCCTATTTAAAGCTAAATACTTACCTGTAAAATAAATCCTAATATAGCTACAATATAAATTATAATTACATTGTAGCTATTTTAGGATTAATATTTATTTTACAGGCAACTTTGTAATTATTTTAACCAGGTACAATAGCTATTAAATAGTTAAGAACTATTTAATAGTTACCTAGTTAAAATAATTACAAAATTACCTGTAAAATAAATCCTAACCTAAGTTACAATTAAACCTAACACTATACTATCATTAAATTAATTAAATAAAATACCTACAATTACCTACAATTAAACCTAACACTACACTATCAATGCATTAATTAAATACAATATCTACAAATAACTACAATGAAATAAACTAACTAAAGTACAAAAAATAAAAAAGAACTAAGTTACAAAAAATAAAAAAATATCTACAAACATAAGAAAAATATTACAACAATTTTATACTAATTACACCTACTCTAAGCCCCCTAATAAAACAACAAAGCCCCCCAAAATAAAAAATGCCCTACCCTATTCTAAATTACTAAAGTTAAAAGCTCTTTTACCTTACCAGCCCTGAACAGTGCCCTTTGCGGGGCATGCCCCAAGAAGTTCAGCTCTTTTGCCTGTAAAAAAAAACATATAATACCCCCCCCAACATTACAACCCACCACCCACATACCCCTAATCTAACCCAAACCCCCCTTAAATAAGCCTAACACTAAGCCCCTGAAGATCTTCCTACCTTGTCTTCACCTCACCAGGTATCACCGATCCGTCCTGGCTCCAAAATCTTCATCCAACCCAAGCGGGGGTTGGCGATCCATCATCCGGTGGCTGAAGAGGTCCAGAAGAGGCTCCAAAGTCTTCATCCTATCCGGGAAGAAGAGGCGATCCGGACCGGCAACCATCTTGATCCAAGCGGCATCTTCTATCTTCATCCGATGACGACCGGCTCCATCCTGAAGACCTCCACCGCGGACCCATCTTCTTCCGGCGACGTCCAACTGCAGAATGACGGTTCCTTTAAGGGACGTCATCCAAGATGGTGTCCCTCGAATTCCGATTGGCTGATAGGATTCTATCAGCCAATCAGAATTAAGGTAGGAATATTCTGATTGGCTGATGGAATCAGCCAATCAGAATCAACTTCAATCCGATTGGCTGATCCAATCAGATTGAGCTCGCATTCTATTGGCTGTTCCGATCAGCCAATAGAATGCAAGCTCAATCTGATTGGCTGATTGGATCAGCCAATCGGATTGAACTTGATTCTGATTGGCTGATTCCATCAGCCAATCAGAATATTCCTACCTTAATTCCGATTGGCTGATAGAATCCTATCAGCCAATCGGAATTCGAGGGACGCCATCTTGGATGACGTCCCTTAAAGGAACCGTCATTCTGCAGTTGGACGTCGCCGGAAGAAGATGGGTCTGCGGTGGAGGTCTTCAGGATGGAGCCGGTCGTCATCGGATGAAGATAGAAGATGCCGCTTGGATCAAGATGGTTGCCGGTCCGGATCGCCTCTTCTTCCCGGATAGGATGAAGACTTTGGACCCTCTTCTGGACCTCTTCAGCCACCGGATGATGGATCGCCAACCCCCGCTTGGGTTGGATGAAGATTTTGGAGCCAGGACGGATCGGTGATACCTGGTGAGGTGAAGACAAGGTAGGAAGATCTTCAGGGGCTTAGTGTTAGGTTTATTTAAGGGGGGTTTGGGTTAGATTAGGGGTATGTGGGTGGTGGGTTGTAATGTTGGGGGGGTATTGTATGTTTTTTTTTTACAGGCAAAAGAGCTGAACTTCTTGGGGCATGCCCCGCAAAGGGCCCTGTTCAGGGCTGGTAAGGTAAAAGAGCTTTTAACTTTAGTAATTTAGAATAGGGTAGGGCATTTTTTTATTTTGGGGGTCTTTGTTATTTTATTAGGGGGCTTAGAGTAGGTGTAATTAGTTTAAAATTGTTGTAATATTTGTCTTATGTTTGTAAATATTTTTTTATTTTTTGTAACTTAGTTCTTTTTTATTTTTTGTACTTTAGTTAGTTTATTTAAATGTATTTTTTTGTAGGTATTGTATTTAATTAATGTATTGATAGTGTAGTGTTAGGTTTAATTGTAGGTAATTGTAGTTATTTTATTTAATTAATTTAATGATAGTATAGTGTTAGGTTTAATTGTAACTTAGGTTAGGATTTATTTTACAGGTAATTTTGTAATTATTTTAACTAGGTAACTATTAAATAGTTCTTAACTATTTAATAGCTATTGTACCTGGTTAAAATAATTACAAAGTTGCCTGTAAAATAAATATTAATCCTAAAATAGCTACAATGTAATTATAATTTATATTGTAGCTATATTAGTATTTATTTTACAGGTAAGTATTTAGCTTTAAATAGGAATAATTTATTTAATAAGAGTTAATTTATTTCGTTAGAATAAAATTATATTTAAGTTAGGGGGGTGTTAGTGTTAGGGTTAGACTTAGCTTAAGGGGTTAATCCATTTATTAGAATAGCGGTGAGCTCCGGTCGGCAGATTAGGGGTTAATAATTGAAGTTAGGTGTCGGCGATGTTAGGGAGGGCAGATTAGGGGTTAATACTATTTATTATAGGGTTAGTGAGGCGGATTAGGGGTTAATAACTTTATTATAGTAGCGCTCAGGTCCGCTCGGCAGATTAGGGGTTAATTATTGTAGGCAGGTGGCGGCGACGTTGTGGGGGGCAGATTAGGGGTTAATAAATATAATACAGGGGTCGGCGGTGTTAGGGGGAGCAGATTAGGGGTACATAAGGATAACGTAGGTGGCGGTCAGCAGATTAGGGGTTAAAAAAATTAATTCAAGTGTCGGCGATGTGGGGGGACCTCGGTTTAGGGGTACATAGGTAGTTTATGGGTGTTAGTGTACTTTAGAGTACAGTAGTTAAGAGCTTTAGAAACCGGCGTTAGCCCAGAAAGCTCTTAACTACTGACTTTTTTCCTGCGGCTGGAGTTTTGTCGTTAGATGTCTAACGCTCACTTCAGAAACGACTCTAAATACCGGAGTTAGAAAGATCCCATTGAAAAGATAGGATACGCAATTGACGTATGGGGATCTGCGGTATGGAAAAGTCGCGGCTGAAAAGTGAGCGTTAGACCCTATTTTGAGTGACTCCAAATACCGGCGGTAGCCTAAAACCAGCGTTAGGAGCCTCTAACGCTGGTTTTCACAGCTACCGCCAAACTCCAAATCTAGGTCCAAGTTAATAAGAGAAATATTATTTAGATTTATTTAATTAATATTTAAGTTAGGGGGGTGTTAGGGTTAGTGTTAGACTTAGGTTTAGGGGTTAATAATTTTATTACAGTGGCGGCGGTGTAGTGGGGGCAGGATAGGGGTTAATAAATTTATTATAGGTGGCGACGGTGTAGGGGGGGCAGGATAGGGGTTAATAAATTTAATATAGGTTGCGGCGGGTTCAGGGAGCGGCGGTTTAGGGGTTAAACTATTTATTTATTTGTGGCGAGGTGCGGGATCAGCAGGATAGGGGTTAATAACTTTATTATAGAGGGCGGCGGTATAGGGGGGGCAGGATAGGGGTTACTAGGTATAATGCAGGTGGCGGTGGGCTCCGGGAGCGGCGGTTTAGGGGTTAAGACTTTTATTATAGTTGCGGTGGGCTCCGGGAGTGGCGGTTTAGGGGTTAAGACATTTATTATAGTTGCAGGGTCTAGGAGCGGCGGTTTAGGGGTTAGTAACTTTATTTAGTTGCGGGGGGCGCCGGTATAGGGGGTAGAACAGTGCAGTTTAGTGTGAGTGCTTAGTGACAGGCTAGCAATAAAGCTGTGAAAAAGCCGAAGAGCATCGAGATCGGATGAGTGATAACTCTCACAGTCTGCTGCTCATCGCCCCGCGGCTTTTTGACAGCTTTATTTGGTAACTTAGGCGTATTTTTTCAGGTCCGCGGCGATGAAGGTAGGCGAGCTTAGGCGGGCGTATTGGGCCGGCGAAGGCAGAAAAGTTGACGGCTTGATAACTACCCCCCATAGTGTTTAAACTGTTGCAATACTCTTTACAAGGCAAACCAAATTGTAACTTTTTAACTAGCCTTATTCACAATATAATTTCATTAACACAATGAGATTCCAAGATATTTAGCTACTAACATTCAAGCAATACAATCAGCTATTTAGCCACAATTTATCCTATATAATTCCAATTTAAAACATCAGAAATTATATATATTATTTGTGCCAACAATCAAACTTCTATGCAAATTTATCTAAGCTGAAATAAGTGCTTAGTTACCTACAGTTAAAACCAATTCTAACATATATATATCTATATTTTGCAAATATAAATTACTTAGCACTAAGGATTTGTTTAAAATATGCAGGCTATGAAATACAAGTTTTAAAATACAATTTATTCCTTTAAGTCTGCTACCTACAGCAACAATGGATGTTTGTTTAAATTTTTAGCATACAAAAGGCAAGCTTAAAACTATTCAGGAGGACTATGAATAAAATTCTAAAATATAAATATGCTCTTTAAATCTATCAGTTATCAGTAATTTAACTGCAACGACTATGCATATATTTTGTTTTAGAATTTTACCTGTAATTAGCAACCTTTTATACTTTACCAAAATAAACAAATCGATATCCAATTTCCAATATTTCTCACAGGTCCAATTTCACCTCAGAATACCAAAATTGTGGTATGTTGTATGTGGGGAATAAAGAGTAGCTATTTGCTTATAATAACTGCAGCAGTTATCCGTCCAGGGTTTCAGCAAACAGTTCACCAGCCAAAGTTTAGCAAAAGTTAGCCAAGTTTTTGCAGCAAAAGTTCTTCCCTTTCTCTCTCTATGCTTGGGGTTAAATCATCTGATATCACCCCTCCCCTTTTTTGTTGAGTACCATTATTGGTGAAAATTGGAAACGCCCAACGGAGGCTTGCCCCTTCTCATTGGATACCTGAGAGGTCTTATCAGATTGGCCCTGGGAAATTTCATTTTTAACAGCCAAAGGCCTTCTGGCTGTAATACTGGGTCTTGGCCATCGGGGGCAGCAGACAGACAAACAGATTCATTTAACCATTTCTAGACAGTAAAAACATTTCTTTGAAATGTATATTTAAAAATGCTATAATTTCTTTATATTACTAAATTACATGTTCAAATGTACTGTATTATGTCACATTATTTATTCTCATTATTTTAAGACCACACATGAATTTATTCCACTTATAATATATAAAATGCATTTAAACCCATATCTTTTATGAAATAACTTAAAATCATAATATCCTCATCCTGAATTCAATTTCCTTCTTCAGCCATCCGCTCAACATCACATACATAGATATATGTGGTTCTCACACACTTATATATACATTGGATTATTATTCCATACAGATTAATATTTCATATCTGTATATCTCTCTTTGAGAGGATAAAATATACAGGATATCATTTAAAATACCAATTATATGTGTACTTCTTAGATGCCTGAAATGAAAGAGATAATTGTTAGGATGCTCATTTTAAATCCTAAAACATTCTATGCTTCCAAAATATATATATATATATATATATATATATATATATATATATATATATATATATATATATATATATATATATATATATATATATATATATAGGTAAAAACATTTAGAAATTTTAGCTCTCAGGTCTCCATGTTTAATATGTGTCTGAATATACTGTACATATGTGTATCCCACACACACACACACCTATATATAAATATACACATACACTCATTTGAGTATTCCCTTATATGAGGATTATATAGATAATTTATTTTGCAAGGTTTATATTTTTTTATTTTATTATTCTCTTTCACCTAGATTACGAGTTTTGCGGTAACAGGGGTGCGTTGCTAACGAGTCTTTTTTTTCAATTAATTTAATGATAGTGTTGTGTTAGGTGTAATTGTAACTTAGGTTAGGATATATTTTACAGGTAAATTTGTACTTATTTTAATTAGGAAGTTATTAAATAGTTAATAACTATTTAATAACTATTCTACATAGTTAAAATAAGTACAAAGTTGCCTGTAAAATAAATATAAACCCTAAGATAGATACAAATGTAACTATTAGTTATATTGTAGCTATCTTAGGGTTTATTTTACAGGTAAGTATTTAGTTTTAAATAGGAATAATTTATTTAATTGTAGTAATTTTATTTCGTTTTATTTAAATTATATTTAAGTTAGGGGGGTTAGGGTTAGACTTAGGTTTAGGGGTTAATAAATTTAATATAGTAGCGGCGACGTTGGGGGTGGCAGATTAGGGGTTAATAAATGCAGATAGGTGTCGGGGATGTTAGGGATGGCAGATTAGGGGTTAATAAAATTTAACTAGTGTTTGCGAGGCGGGAGTGCGGTGGTTAAGGGGGTTAATATATTTATTACAGTGGCGGCGATGTCCGGTCGGCAGATTAGGGGTTAAAAACGTTATTAAAGTGTTTGCGATGGGGGGGGGGGGGCTCGGTTTAGGGGTTAATAGGTAGTTTATGGGTGTTTGTGTACTTTTTAGCACTTTAGTTAAGAGTTTTATGTTACGGCGTTAGCCCATAAATCTCTTAACTACTGACTTTTAAATGCGGTAGGAGTCTTGACAGGAGAGGGTCTACCGCTCACTTCGTCCAAGATTCGTAATACCGGCGTTAGGCAAGTCCCATTGAAAAGATAGGATATGCAATTTACATAAGGGGATTTGCGGTAAGCTCGAGTCGCGGAAGAAAAGTGAGCGGTTGTAACAATTATGTAACAATATGTACAGGTTATTGTAGGATTGGAATAAATACTGATAGAATAATTCCTATTCCTATTTCAGAATGACACTTTATATGTAGTGCCGGTTTCCTTTCCTGTAAAACATTTAATAAAGCGTATGTTTTAAGAACCACAACTGTAGAAATAAGTTACTCTTAGATAAAAATATATTGTGTGTGGTAGATATCATACTTCAACAACTGTTAAGAGAGAACAGTGTGAAGTTGGATATCTTCCTTAATTTAGGTATGCTTCTCAAAGTAATCTATAGCTGATGGGCGCAGCATACACAGCAGATTACTTAAAAGATAGACTTACCAATTCTAAGAATAATGAGAAACAAAATATAGTAAGCTTACTGTGTTTCAGTTGAAAGGAAAGTCAGGAATGGATCAGAAATAAGTTGCACAAAAGTCCCAGAGTTCACACTACGGTATAAGGTAGTAATAGGTTTTAAATAACATTAATAAGGTACCTTATGAGGAGTTAAATGCAGCAGACGAGCTAGCTTACAGGACTCATCTGGTCCATAGTAAACAGAATGGCGTGTGACGTCACAGCACAAGGTTGCAGCAGGAAGTAGCAGGGAAACCCCTGAAGTGTACAAAGGATCAGTCTAGGACTGACAGCTGGAGATTGCTAACGAGGTCAGCAAGAGTGAGGCTCAGGTTACAGGCTCCAAGGAGGAAAATACCAAGCACTGTAAGGTAACCGGAATGAGTTTAAATAGGGTAAGGCAAATGACAGTCTTAAAGGCACAGTAAACGATAGTAAGTTGTTATATCCTGAAAGGAGAGACAATTATATGACAGCGGTACACCTGTACCTGCCAGACTCGTAATACCAGTGGGCGTTAAAAAGCAGCGTTGGGACCTCTCAACGCTGCTTTTTAAGGCTAATGCAAGACTCGTAATCTAGCCGATAATGTTACACAGAGATTTCAAATGCCAATTATCTGTGTACTTACTAGATGCCTGGAATGAAAGAAATAACTGTTAGAAATGTTAAACATTCGTATATCTATTTGCAATATTTATTAATCTCAGCAAATATGAATGTTATTTGTCTCTGTCTGGCCACTTTCATTGTCTAGAATTTATGGATTCAAATACAGCCTGGACATGTGATTGTGTAAGATGTATACACAGCTCATAGGGAATCATTTAACAGGTAGTTGTTAAAAGATACAATTCCTTGAATATGTTTGTATTTTCAGCCATTACTCAGACATTGTGTCTGTGTAACACTGTATGAGGTTATCTATCCGACAATCCTGTTTTCAGATGTTCTGTTAATCAAGAAAGTGAGATTTCCTGTTTGCTACCCCCTGCAGGGCTGTGGGCTTCAAAAGATATGTTAATCAGGAAGAAGTCTCTCATATCTGATTTCAGAAACTGAATATTCAGCTATATTATCTTTTACTGAAGTGTTTGCCTTTCTTTGAAGTGACTTTGAGACCCATCCTGTGTAATCAACAGAATTGGGGGAGGATTGAACTTTGGTCAGTCAAAGCATTTAATGTCTTATAAATGAATGAATCATTTGGTGCTGATAGCCAAATATATAATATAAATAAATAAATAAATATATATATATATATATATATATATATATATATACAGGGAGTGCAGAATTATTAGGCAAATTAGTATTTTGACCACATCATCCTCTTTATGCATGTTGTCTTACTCCAAGCTGTATAGGCTCGAAAGCCTACTACCAATTAAGCATATTAGGTGATGGGCATCTCTGTAATGAGAAGGGGTGTGGTCTAATGACATCAACACCCTATATCAGGTGTGCATAATTATTAGGCAACTTCCTTTCCTTTGGCAAAATAGGTCAAAAGAAGGACTTGACAGGCTCAGAAAAGTCAAAAATAGTGAGATATCTTGCAGAGGGATGCAGCACTCTTAAAATTGCAAAGATTCTGAAGCTTGATCATCGAACAATCAAGCGTTTCATCAAAATAGTCAACAGGGTCGCAAGAAGCGTGTGGAAAAACCAAGGCGCAAAATAACTGCCCATGAACTGAGAAAAGTCAAGCGTGCAGCTGCCAAGATGCCACTTGCCACCAGTTTGGCCATATTTCAGAGCTGCAACATCACTGGAGTGCCCAAAAGCACAAGGTGTGCAATACTCAGAGTCATGGCCAAGGTAAGAAAGGCTGAAAGACGACCTACACTGAACAAGACACACAAGCTGAAACGTCAAGACTGGGCCAAGAAATATCTCAAGACTGATTTTTCTAAGGTTTTATGGACTGGTGAAATGAGAGTAAGTCTTGATGGGCCAGATGGATGGGCCCGTGGCTGGATTGGTAAAGGGCAGAGAGCTCCAGTCCGACTCAGACGCCAGCAAGGTGGAGGTGGAGTACTGGTTTGGGCTGGTATCATCAAAGATGAGCTTGTGGGGCCTTTTCGGGTTGAGGATGGAGTCAAGCTCAACTCCCAGTCCTACTGCCAGTTTCTGGAAGACACCTTCTTCAAGCAGTGGTACAGGAAGAAGTCTGCATCCTTCAAGAAAAACATGATTTTCATGCAGGACAATGCTCCATCACACGCGTCCAAGTACTCCAAAGCGTGGCTGGCAAGAAAGGGTATAAAAGAAGAAAATCTAATGGCATGGCCTCCTTGTTCACCTGATCTGAACCCCATTGAGAACCTGTGGTCCATCATCAAATGTGAGATTTACAAGGAGGGAAAACAGTACACCTCTCTGAACAGTGTCTGGGAGGCTATGGTTGCTGCTGCACGCAATGTTGATGGTGAACAGATCAAAACACTGACAGAATCCATGGATGGCAGGCTTTTGAGTGTCCTTGCAAAGAAAGGTGGCTATATTGGTCACTGATTTGTTTTTGTTTTGTTTTTGAATGTCAGAAATGTATATTTGTGAATGTTGAGATGTTATATTGGTTTCACTGGTAAAAATAAATAATTGAAATGGGTATATATTTGTTTTTTGTTAAGTTGCCTAATAATTATGCACAGTAATAGTCACCTGCACACACAGATATCCCCCTAAAATAGCTATAACTAAAAACAAACTAAAAACTACTTCCAAAACTATTTAGCTTTGATATTAATGAGTTTTTTGGGTTCATTGAGAACATGGTTGTTGTTCAATAATAAAATTAATCCTCAAAAATACAACTTGCCTAATAATTCTGCACTCCCTGTATATATATATATATATATATATATATATATATATATATATATATATATATATTAATCTTCACATATACCTTGACACAGTGCTGGAGGATAATTTTAGATGAATTCAATTGAGCAGAGAGCTTCAATCATCAGGAACTTAGAGTGTAAGTTATGTGCATTTTGGTTACATGGTACAAGAGCAAAACATCATTTTGTGGTTATTGGGTACTCACAAGGACAAGGTAGCATAGCCAGCAGGGGTGAAATTACCATTGGTGCAGCAGATGCAGCAAGTCTATTCTACATAGGTGTGTGCACAATATACACAATACTACTGCAGGGTAACCTTTTGTTTATATGGGTTGCAGGTCCATCTTATCTATCATCTATATAAACACATATATACAAATATATATACTAAATGTTCCTCCCCCAACTATCCTTTGGGCTATTTCCACTCACACCCTAAAAAGAAAATCCACGGAGTAGGAATTATCTTTCATAAAAAACACTCAATTCTATTTAACCAATAAATATGAAGATCCAGATGGAAGGATCCTCATACTCACAGGCCTCCTTTTTAATACATAGGTCACACTAGCCTGCATTTACACCCCCAATACAAAACAAGGCAGGTTCATCAAGAAAGCAAATGATAAATTACTAGAAATTAGTATTAATTACTAGAAATTAGTAGTTGGAATAGTAATTATTGGTAGAGACCTGAATGTGACACTTAACCCACAATTGGATAGCGTCTCATCTAAAAGGATCCGTAACACATATAACAGCAATAGCATAATAGACAGCTTTAAGGACAACACAGTAGTAGATATCTGGAGAGTACAGCATCCACGTTCACGTGATTATACATATTATTCACACACCCAAAAATCATATTCGAGAAAATATTAATTTTTTATTGACCACAACCATATAACACTGGCCACACACACTGAGATCAGACCAACAGCTTGGACAGACATTGCAGCAGTTTTCCTAGACCTTGACTGGCCCAACAAACCCCAGAGATAGGTCTTTTGGAAATTAGACAATTCACTTCTGCATGACCCCAACACAATAGAAAAGATCAGGCAAACTATTAAAGAATACATTTACCACAACACCAACTCAGTAACATAGGAACCCTATGGGAAGTGCACAAAGCAGTAATTTGAGGAAGCTTTATACAACAAATTGCAAAAATAAAAAGATACCACATTCAAGAATATAACAATTTCACCCAAGAACTTAAAAAAGCAGAACTCCATAAACTGAACTCAAATAATACTGATTCTTTGACCAAACTTACCAAAGCTAGGACTTCGTTAAACAACCACCTCCAAAGGGAAGCTCATAAAAAGCACTTTTCCTTATAAAAAAAAATATTTTCACAGAGGAAATAGAGTAGGTCCTCTCCTGACCAAAGCACTGCACAAAAAAACCTTTCTAAATCACATTTACTGTATAAAAGACAAAGATGGAGACCAAATCCATGAAAGCCCTAAAATAGCTAAAGTCTTCAGGAGCTATTACATATCTAACACGCAAGCACCCCCCAGGAGCTATTACATATCTAATACACAAGCACCCCCAGTAAGTCAGATATATCATCATACCTAGACAAAATAGAATTGCCCATGCTTACAGACCAACAGAAACAGATTCTAGATGAACCAATTACTGCTCAAGAAATCCTAAAAGCTACCATCTGGTAAAAGCCCCAACCCAGACGGTCTCATCAAGTATTATAAGACCTTTTGAGAACTACTCATTCCTCAACTGTTATCCTTATTTTAAACACTAGACAAAAAGGAACAATTCCCAACACTGACAAAAGAAGCCCACATTTCAGTTATTCCCAAACCTAGTAAACAACATAACTCACCTAGCAATTTTAAACCTACATCACTCCTTAACACCGACCTTAAAAAATGTGCAAAATTTTAGCCACACGAATTCACCAAATACTACCACACAGACCAAGCTTTATACCAGGTAGAGAAGCAAGGGATAACATGATTAGGGCCCTCCTACTAATGGAATATACTGAAACAAATAAAATTAACACCATCTTCCTTTCCCCCCTGCTTTTTGTCCTTAGAATTGAGACACTTGCTGCCCAAATACGACAAATACGACAAAACGTTAAAATAAAAAGAATATCCCTAGAGAGTAATAACTTCAAAGTCTCCTTGGATGTGGACAACATTTTGTTGTCCCTTACGTCCCCGCCCTCCTCCCTCCCAGCAGTGACAGAGAAGTTTAAAATATTTGTCGATTTCTTGTATTTCTCCGTCAACTATTCAAAATCTGAAATTTTGAATATTAATCTTCCCAAATCAGAACTTAATACTTTGATGGAGTATAGCCCATATAAACTACAACCAAAAGCCCTAAAATACAGAGGCATACATCTCACTGCAACCATAGACAACTCTTCACCCTAAATTATTCATCAAGAATATCCCTAGAGAGTAATAACTTCAAAGTCTCCTTGGATGTGGACAACATTTTGTTGTCCCTTACGTCCCCGCCCTCCTCCCTCCCAGCAGTGACAGAGAAGTTTAAAATATTTGTCGATTTCTTGTATTTCTCCATCAACTATTCCAAATCTGAAATTTTGAATATTAATCTTCCCAAATCAGAACTTAATACTTTGATGGAGTATAGCCCATATAAACTACAACCAAAAGCCCTAAAATACAGAGGCATACATCTCACTGCAACCATAGACAACTCTTCACCCTAAATTATTCCACTCTCTACACTTCCACCCAAAAAGACCTAGCGTCTTGGTTAACATGCCCCTTCTCTTGGTGGGGAAGGATTCAAACACTAAAAATGACCACAATTCCAATAATTCTATATACATTACAAGCAGTCCCCATAACAATCCCAGCCTCCTTCCTTAAAAGATGGAAATACATCTGGGGATCAATAAAACCTAGAGTAAATAATAACACATTATATAGACCCCAAAGAGACGAGGACTGGGCCTCCCATGTCTAGAGACATATCATAAGGTGACATGTCTACAAAGGATACTCGACTGGCATAGGAACACACAAACAAAAGATTGGCTAACAATAGACTCTAACATCCTTAGAACTCCCAATGCCAGAGCTCTATGCCGGATCCACAAAGTAAATAGACCAGAAGTGGCAAACCTATATCCTCTCTATACGAACGTATTTACTATATGGGATAAGATACAAAATACACTACCACACATCACCACCCCTAGATCCCCGTTATCCCCGATATCCCCAAACACAGAATTCTTAGGTAGCCTAGCTTACCATGTCGGCACAACGCAAACTGGGTTTCACGGTTCCCATTCACAAACTACTTAGTGGTCAACGGTTAAAACCCAGAACTGAACTAACAGACCTCCTCAATGGGGCCTTTACACAATGACTCAAATATAGACAACTACAACATCTCCTCAATACATCCATATACAAACAAGACTGGACGAGACCTCCAACACCCTTCAAAATATTATGTCTGAGACAGGGAAAACTTAAACACTCACTATCAATAGCAAAAACAGCTCTAACCACAGATCAAAACTCACAACTTCCAACATTCACACACAAATGACAACTAGAATTGGATACTGAAATTGACAGATAGACCTGGAACTGCATTTTCCAGTTTTCTAAAAAATCCTCCACATCTACTAAAATTCTAGAACTAAACTATAAAATTATAACAAGGTGGTACCTGACTCCAACAAATTTATAAAGTATATATCTGTAATGTTAATGTTCCTTTAAATTTCTCTCCACCCCTTTGTCTCATACCCTATTTAACCTCACTTCCTTTAAACAGATATTGCTTGAATATTTTGTTACTAAGTCTAGTCTAACTACCTTCGCTCTAGATTTGATTACTACCTTTCAAGCTACGTGCTCTACATTACAACTGCCGTTGTAAACTTATTTTCCAGCTAAAGCTGCAAACTGACTTTTGTTCATTTTCTACCTCCGATTTACCTCAGTTACTTCTCAGCACCTGTCATCAATTTATATAATTAATTTTCAAGTTTGTTGCCATAATCAACAGTGGCAGAAATGAGATAGTGAATGTAATGTGTATTACCAAAATATATTATGGTATATCGAGGATTTAGGGCTTTCAAGCCCAGTGTAGAATTATACACTAATAATATCAAAAGGAGAAAATTTTAAATGAACACTTTATTGAAAAAAAGAACAACAAAAACATTAATCTATTGTTGGGTAAAAGGAAGGGGAATGTCACATCCAATCCTTCTATTCAATGTGAACCCAACACTAATTTAAAAACAAGACAAAGAAGGTGCCAGGTGGCTAATGGGGAGTGTGTAGGTGTTAAGGTGTATTTAATATAGGGTTAACTTTGCTTAACAAGCATTCAATACTGTCATTCCTATGCACTCAAAAGGCATCCTCCTGCCTGCAAACTTCGTAGGAGTTACTCAGTCAGCCGATTTCTGTCTAGAAACCCTAAATAAGTGTCAACAACACATCTTACACACACACAATATACTCATTCGATATATATCATTATAGTTACGGACCATAATCATGTCCTATTGTAACAGAAACTAGCTGCAATTCTTTTTATTAATAGTGATATTATGCTAGATCACTGTATCTATTATACCAACAGACATTATCATTAGTTGAAAAACCACTGCTGATTAGGCTCGATTATTTTCCTCATATGCTGTCATATGCTGTCCCCTTAACACCTACACGCTCCCCATTAGCCACCTGGCCCCTTCTTTGTCTTGTTTTTAAATTAATGTAATGTGTATTATCAAGGATGGCTGTGTATATTAGTGGACTAGAACTATTTAGGATGGTTCTACAGGAGTCTATAGGTGTGACACTATTTGGTTAAGTGAAGAAATAAGGGATGGGGTCCTGGTAATCAAAGTCACAATAAATGGGTGTAAGGAAATGGGAGTGTACAAAGCAAGGGGAAGAAGGGATAAGAAACCCTGAAGGGAGCAACAGCTAAACAGGGAACATACAGTGAAAAGAATATAGCTGTAAATATGTCAGAGATCAAAAGCAGCCAGATCCACACATTATTTAAATCCTCTGGGATCAAAGAATGTAGTTTGTGGATCCAGTATGTTTCTCTACGTCTAAGTAATAGTAGAGAGTTATGAGTGTTTCTGGATATTTGTTCAATTGGAATGACAGAGAGTTTTTTAGAACTTGCCCTATGTATATGGGTGCAGTGAATAGATACACTGGCCTAGATTTGGAGTTTGGCGGTAGCCGTGAAAACCAGCGTTAGAGGCTCCTAACGCAGGTTTTAGGCTACCGCCGGTATTTGGAGTCAGTCAAAAAAGGGTCTAACGCTCACTTTTCAGCCGCAACTTTTCCATACCGCAGATCCCCTTACGTCAATTGCGTATCCTATCTTTTCAATGGGATCTTCCTAACTCCAGTATTTAGAGTCGTGTCTGAAGTGAGAGTTAGAAATCTAACGACCAAACTCCAGCCGCAGAAAAAAGTCAGTAGTTAAGAGCTTTCTGGGCTAACGCCGGTTCATAAAGCTCTTAACTACTGTGCCCTAAAGTACACTAACACCCATAAACTACCTATGTACCCCTAAACCGAGGCCCCCCCACATCGCAGACACTCGATTAAATTTTTTTAACCCCTAATCTGCCGATCGCCACCTACGTTATCCTTATGTACCCCTAATCTGCTGCCCCTAACACCGCCGACCCCTATATTATATTTATTAACCCCTAATCTGCCCCCCACAACGTCGCCGCAAGCTACCTACACTTATTAACACCTAATCTGCCGTCCGCACGCCGCCGCCAGCTACATTTTAGCTATGTACCCCTAATCTGCTGCCCTACCATCGCCGACCCCTATATTATATTTATTAACCCCTAACCTGCCCCCACAACGTCGCCGCCACCTACCTACAATAATTAACCCCTAATCTGCCGACCGCAAAGAGCCGCCACCTACCTTATAGCTATGTACCCCTAATCTGCTGCCCCTAACACCGCCGACCCCTATATTATATTTATTAACCCCTAATCTGCCCTCCCTAACATCGCCAACACCTAACTTCAATTATTAACCCCTAATCTGCCGACCGAATCTCGCCGCTATTCTAATAAATGTATAAACCCCTAAAGCTAAGTCTAACCCTAACACCCCCCTAAATTAAATATAATTTAAATCTAACGAAATAAATTAACTCTTATTAAATAAATTATTCCTATTTAAAACTAAATACTTACCTGTAAAATAAACCCTAATATAGCTACAATATAAATAATAATTATATTGTAGCTATTTTAGGATTTATATTTATTTTACAGGTAACTTTGTATTTATTTTAACCAGGTACAATAGCTATCAAATAGTTAAGAACTATTTAATAGCTAAAATAGTTAAAATAATTTCCAAATTACCTGTAAAATAAATCCTAACCTAAGTTACAATTAAACCTAACACTACACTATCAATAAATTAATTAAATACAATACCTACAATTACCTACAATTAAACCTAACACTACACTATCAATAAATTAATTAAATACAATACCTACAAATAACTACAATGAAATAAACTAACTAAAGTACAAAAAATAAAAAAGAACTAAGTTACAAAAAATAAAAAAATATTTACAAACATAAGAAAAACATTACAACAATTTTAAACTAATTACACCTACTCTAAGCCCCCTAATAAAATAACAAAGCCCCCCAAAATAAAAAAATGCCCTACCCTATTCTAAATTACTAAAGTTCAAAGCTCTTTTACCTTACCAGCCCTGAACAGGGCCCTTTGCGGGGCATGCCCCAAAGAATTCAGCTCTTTTGCCTGTAAAAAAAAAACATACAATACCCCCCCCCCAACATTACAACCCATTACCCACATACCGCAAGTATTTTTTAATTAATGACTTTGCATTGCCGATATTCAGCTCCTTTAACTATGCTCCTGTGAATCTCAACTTGCCATATCTAACTTGCCTGTCTACAAGTTGTTTTCTGGATTGTGCTCACAGCTCATAGCAAGTACTAATTCTCTAATACCAATATAATTTGCTACATATTAACAACCTCTGCTTTTTATACAAAAACTGACTATCAGTTGTCAGTATTTCTTGTTTCATATTCTTCTGATTCAAATATACTTTACTAAACTGCTATTCTTAGTGTTTTGCTCTATCTCATTCTATATAGAGCAAAATTAACTAAAAGTCTCCATAGCAACATTTTCACATATACATAATAATTGTAAAATCAGTATTTTTGTTATACTAACTAGAAATCTAGTGAGCTGCAGACAGAATAACCAAGCCTTTAAAACAGTTACATTGAAAATAATGGATGCAACTGAAATTACCACCCAATTCAATACTCTGAATAAAAAAAATGATTACCTAGCAAGAGGTCTCACTGAAGTACAAGCTGAAAATACAGCTCTAAAAAATATTATGAAATAATTTATCTCACCCAAAGCCCCTGAAAGGAAAAAGTCCGTATTTCAGATGTTCTAAAAATCCCTGCTACTTACTTTTTTCTATGAAGCCCCACACCTACAATACAAATAGGATAAAGATCTGCACCACCATATTTTATGATCTTTTTTTTTTTTTTTTTTAAAGAATGACCCAATATTGAATTTTTTTGAGGATTTCTTTACTGCTATGACCACACTTTATGAAGATGCGAACAAGCAATTGAATGCAGAAACACATTTAAGATTCTTAAAAGGGGGTAAACGTCCCGTTGAGGAATATGTCACTGATTTCCAGATGTGGTCACTGGATTCACAAAGGAATCAGATCAGCTTAATAAATCAATTTAGGCTGGGAGTCATTAAAGGATGAGCTATCTCGTTTAGAAATGCCTGACACTTTAAAAGAATTAATAAAGATCTGCATAACACTTGATCGCAGAATCAGAGAGAGGAGAGCAGAGAGATATTCATTAGAACTCTAACCTAAAAAATCTCTCACTCTTCCCTCTGAAAGACCAAACACCAACTTTACTCCAATGGAAATAGGAACTTTTAAAGGCCCTTTAACACAAGATGAAAAGATAAGACGTTGTCTAGCAAATCTTTGCCTTTATTGTTCCAGTAAGGACCATGTTGTATACAATTACCCAATATTGACCAGACAAAAAAGGGGTAAGACTTATACTATTAACTCCGTATAACCTAGTAAAACTGTTTCCCATGTCTCATTGTCTTTGTCATTACAGTGGAATCAGCAACACCTTTAAGACCGAAGCCATGATTGACTCAGGCGCTTATGGTTTATTTATGGATTATGTTTTTATAACCAATAAAATCCCCACTGTGTTAAAGCATAATCCTATGTTTGTTAAAGTAATTGATTGTAACATATGCCTGCCTGATATCACTGTCCCTTTAAGACTGCCTTCCCTGTTACTGACAATCATACTGTTTGGGGAGTATCTGCATTCAACTTACCTGCCAAATTAAATAATCATTCATGCACCTGATTCCCTCAACCTCTTTTTAAATCATCTCAGGCCTAATGTGCATTGCATTAGCTTTGAAGTTTTGTTCCAGAACCACAGAGGTCTGTGACTGTTCCAGTATGGATATTACCAGCATATTCAAACTACAGCCTTTCCTTTTAGCTAAGCTTAAAATCATCTAATCGCAAGTATCCATATAATTCCCATTTTGTTTCCTGGACACTGCTACTTAGCAAACTCTGAACTTATTCTAAATTACAAGTATGCATTTGGTTATAATCACTCTCTAATTGCTACAACAGCATCATACTCAGAACTTTATAACTATTCACTGCTACAAGTTGTCATAGCTGAAATATCCTTCTGCAGATATATTAATAATATTCATAACTCTGCATCTATGTGTTATTTAACAGCTTGCCTGTGATTCTCCAATATATGCACAAACATTATTTAATGCCTGAAACTTGCAATTTGTCTATCACCTGTGCTGCTCTGCTTATTACTCTGGCATACAGCTCTAAATAATATTATGTACTGTAAACCTGCAGCAACTCTTTGCATCTATGAGTCACAATCTTCTACCGGTTTACTCTGAAGCCTGAACATCTTACATTGCTATATTTCTTTTTAATGACACGATGAGTCCACGGATCATCTAATTACTATTGGTAATATCACTCCTGCCCAGCAGAAGGGGGCAAAGAGCACCACAGCAAAGCTGTTAAATATCACCTCCCTTCCCTCCCACCCCAGTCATTCTCTTTGCCTACGTTAGAGCAAGGAAGTGGTAAAGTTAGGTGTTAGAAAAGGATTCTTCAATCAAGAGTTTATTATTTTTTAAGTAGTGCAAGATTGTACTGCTTTTTCCTAGGGTGTAGCCATAGTCCATATCAGTCTCTTCAGTAGAGCAGTGGTGGCTTTAGAGCAATGGGAACTTGTGGAACATAATTCTCACTGCGCCTCCCATATACTGATGCTGCCCTAACTATGAAAGCCTGAGTAAAATTACTCAGTCTTTTCTCTTTTTTTCACAGGTCTATGTGAGGGAGAGGGCAGGTTAGGAGGTAAGTGCAGACTTTATTTTCTGGGATGCAGAGAGAGACTCAGAATAAGTTGGGCACTTCATTTCTAATGGGACACACACTAAGGCTCAGTGGAATGTGGGCTCTTTATTGTGGACAGCTTGGGCGCAGGCACTGGGGCTAGAAATTTAAGGCATGGTGGTTCTACTACTCCCGGCAGTTTCACTTTTTTTTTTTTTTTTTTTTTTCAAAAGAGCTTTATTGTTGTATAAAATAGCATGGTACAGCATTGTTATCACATACAGCTTATATATTGGTATGGTTACATTGATTCCTCTTCAGAGGTGCTATAAACACACTGTATATTAAATTTCGCTCTATCTTTTCCATTTTTTCTTTTATAATAGTTTTTAAAATAGAAATAAAACAATCTTAATTTTAAATTTCAAACCGGGACATAACTGTCCCCAAAATGATTAATTATTAACTTATACAGTAAACAAAGATACTCCACAACCTCTAACTCTGGGCATTATTGTGTTATACATCTTATAGGGCCGGTATAAAGGGTAGATGAGAAAGGAAAAAGAGAAGGGAAAGAGAGTGAGAGAGAAGAGAAAAAAAGAAGAAAAAAAAAATTATAAGGGGGAGGTGGGGGGGGGGGGAAGGAAGGAGCAATCACACAGATATGGCTGCTTCCCACCTCGACAACATCAACTCGTGTATTGTTATTTTACCTTGTTCCCAATAATGTCTTCTCTCTAAATTTAAAATGTGTGAGACCTGGGTTATCCAATTGCTTAAAGTAGGGATCAATGGCGATTTCCACCTCTGGGGGATAAGAGCTTTGGTGCTATTAAGGAAAATTATAAGCAGTGGATGAAGTGATGCCTCTCCAGGCTTGGGCAGTAGGTGGAAAAGCAAAATTTCTGGTCTAGAGGGCAGTGTAAGTGAGAATTTATTCTCGATAAAAGCTAGAACCTCTGCCCAGAAAGGGGCAATCCTATCGCATGTCCACCATATGTGCAGGAGGTCAGCCTCCCCCCCACAACCCCTCCAACACCTCCCATTGGTTTTTTTATATATTTGTCGGATTCTGACAGGGGTCAAGTACCATCTTGAAATGAATTTAAAATTCATTTCTTGTATATTTGCAGAGATCGAGGAGATTTTTGTGTAAAGACTGAGTCATCCAATTCCATCAATTCCTCTTGTGGTATCATTTTACCTTCTCTAATCAGGGAGCCAATGGCTCTATTTCGTATATGGTTGGAAGACAAGCTAGTGTGAAAACGTCTAGGTATAGGAATCTCGGGATTCCCCAGAAAGGGTGTCAGGGGAGATGGGATGGATGAAATATGTGTCGAAGTGTTTAGCAGTCCATCCCATTGGCCGAATAGTTCATCGAGAAGGGGATATTTTTTTACCAGGACAGGCCTGTGTTTGTGTGGAAGCCATGCAAGTGCTCCCACATTTTCCACATTCAATATGTCTGCGTCCAGTCGGATCCATTGTTTCTGGTCCGACTGGGAGCACCATTCTGGGATTCTTTGCAACAGGGACACTGTTCTATATTGGTTTAAGTCAGGAACCCCTAGTCCTCCTTTCTCTCTGGGCATATATAGAGTTTTTTTCTGTACTCTGGGTCTAATTTTGTTCCAAATGAACGTCTCTAGTTTGGATTGAAGCTTAAGGAGGTATTGGTAAGGCAGTGGTAAAGGTATAGTTTGAAGGAGATAGAGGATGCGGGGCAGAACATTCATTTTTAATATTTGTATCCTTCCAAACCAGGAGAAGGGTCTGCTCCTCCACCTGGATAAGTCGTTCAGGATTTCACTTTGAATGTGAGTGCAGTTAGCCTCTTCAGGGTATTATCCCTAGCCTCCCTCCCTGGGATAAAACCTACTTGGTCCATATGAACTAGTTGTTTTAGTAGTGGGTTCAGCCTGTTGGCTAGTATTTTGGTATATATTTTTATATCAGTGTTCAAGAGGGAGATGGGTTGAAAATTTTCTGGTTTTGTGGGGGGCTTCCCTGGCTTGGGCAATACAGTGATATGTGCTTCCAGCATGTTTTTGGAGAAGCCAGTGTCATTTTGTATAGAGTTGAATAATGTTGCTAGCTAGGGGGCAAGTGATTGTACGTTTTATAATATTTGTTGCGGAATCCGTCTGGCCCTGGGCTCTTACCCACTGGTAAGTCTCTAATGGCCTCTATTACCTCCTTAGTCGTAAATGGGGTTTCCAGTGTCTTAGAGTCCTCGTCGTCGAGTTTGGGAAGGGTCGGGGAAGAGAGATATTTAACTAGGTCATGGTCACAGCTGTCCGGTTCTGAGGGGGGTATGTCCCTCTGCCCCTTTTTAAGATTGTATAAGGTAGAGTAATATGTCCTAAAAGTTTCTGCAATCTGAGGACTATCATCAACCGTCTGCCCCGACCCCTTCTGTAAGGAATGTACGTATGCTCTTAATTGTCGACGTCTAATGGCCCTAGCCAAGAGACGTCCTGCCTTATTACCATGCTTGTGGTAGTGTTGTTGTAATGCAACAGTACTACGGTGATGTTCACGCTGTAGGTATTGCTGTAGGTCAGTTCTTTTTTGTGTAAGTTGTTCGGTTAAGCTAACATTAGATGGGTTCAGCTTATGGCTTTACTCTGCCAAACTAACCTTGTCTAATAGTGATTTATACTGAGTTCTATGTCTTTTCTGAACACCTGCTTTGAACTTGATAAAGTCCCCCCTCACTACATATTTATGTGCTTCCCAGATCATATTGTATGGTAAAGTGTCAGAGTTATTTAATTGAAAATATTCTGTAAGTGTTTTGTCAACGGCAGTTTTGATTATCGTATCGTTTAAGAGTGCATCATCAAGCCGCCATTGAAATGGTGTTATTGGTGTCTCTGGCCAGTCTAATGTACACAGCACCGGTGCATGATCCGACCAGGTTATAGGTAGGATTCTGACCCCCCGCACACACGACAAGCTCAGTGGGTCAAACAAAAAGTAATCCAACCTAGAGTAGGTTTGATGTGGGTGCGAGAAGAAGGTGTAATCCCTATCCCTGGGGTGATAAGCTCGCCAAACATCATGTACTGCTATACTACGGAGACTGTTACCAATGTTTTTAATGTGTTTCCTGGAAAGGATTGAGGTTCCCCCAGAGGTGTCAATGCCCGGGTCCAGTGGCACATTAAGATCCCCTCCCATTATGAGTTAACCCCTTTTGTGATCTAGGACAGTGTTTGTAATATCCCAGATAAACAAGTGTTGTGCTGAGTTGGGTGCATAAATATTCACAATTGTAACTGGTCTTCCGAACAGCAGACCAGTGAGAGTCAGCTGTCTACCCTCTCGGTCCTTTTCCATATGCATCAGCTGAAATGGTAAGTTCCTATGAAAAAGGATCCCCACTCCACATTTTTTCTGTGGGCCCGAGGAAAAAAACATAGTAGGATATGTTGAGGAGGTCCACCTAGGTTCTTTCCCTCTCTTAAAGTGAGTCTCCTGTACCAGTATAATGTCCCCTCTTAGTCTATGAAATTCTCTTAGGGCCATTGTTCTTTTTTCTGGTTGATTGAGGCCCTTTACATTTAACGTAATACAAGTGACTGAACGCAACAGAGATGTCATGTTGCTCTTCCAGGACAAGGAGGGGGGAGGGAGAAAGAAAAAAATAAAAAATAAAAAATAAAATAAAAAGGGAGAGAGTGAGAGAGAAAAAAGAAGTTAGAAAAAAGGGACTTTTTCTGTTATATATCCCCTTTATGGAATTAAGAGTAAAAAGAATTTAGGAGTAAAGAGAAAGAAGAGAGAAGATAGTGAGAATAGAAGATGTGTGGGAATATCGTGGGTATAAATATTCTGTGTTCAATAGTTAAGAGTGAGAAAAAGCGGGGGGATAGAGTATCCAGATAGGGGTCATGCAGAAAGTCTGCAGGTAAGTGGTAATGTTAAGTGATAAACTACTTTTAAGGGCACATGGCCTAACTGTGTATTGGGAATGTGTCTAGTGAGTTCGGACAGTGGCATATAAGCAAGAAGGCAAGAGAAAAATCTGGACAATATGCATAGTGATCAAGCTTTTGGAGCAATCAAATAATTTACTTAAACCCGTTCAGAGAAAATTACTAAACAATGCAGTTTCGATAGCAAACCACATTTGTCAGGGTAACTGGTATTTAGCTGTGTACATCATGCTCTGACATAGATCTCTAGTCCATACAAAATATAAACCTGCAAAGAATACTGGAGAGCAATAAAACATGTCATAATATAGGTACATAACAATAGATTGTGTATTGAAGCATGACAGACTTTTGTATTTATGGCATTGTAAGTGTGCTATCTATCGCTTCCATAAACTCATAAAAGTCGACTTTGAATAATATCTTAATATCTCATCATGCTCAATATCCCCATGTGGGCCAAAGGAGTTAACCTATATCTGGTCTCTGCTTAACATATACAGGCATATTGACATAAACAGTGACCCTGTCTGCTTCAAACAACATTGACATAGTGAAATACAGTAAGGTGAACGAGTGATAGCCTTCATTAATATATAGCTTTCAAACTTTTGGTAGCAAACCTATATATCGCTTAGGCCAGTGCAATGAGAGATCTGAGACATCTCTATTCCAAGTTCAAGTTTGTCATATAAACCAACATTTTACTAGACATCACATGGCCCAAAATAAGTCTTTAGTCCTATTGGAATCTAGGCCTTGAACAATTAGAAAACTATGCAACATAACAATATAATAAAAAAGGAAAAAACATTGATTATTTGGATATTTAATCATTATAAGCATTGATACTTATCGTATATGTCTGTCTCTCGCAGGAGATGGTGTTCCCCTGTGAATGTCCCTGTTCGTGGTTGTCTTGTAGGCCTATTTCTCATGACTTGTAATGTATTCTGTCGTGGATTCCATGTCCATGCTAGGTATTTTTGAAGGTGTGATCCTCTTGTGTTGTTGTATCGTCCCGCCGTGGAACAGCATCCTGCTCGGGTTGTGTTGATGGATCAGGGATCTCCACTCCCAAGGCGTCTCTGAAGCCGTGAAGATCCTCCATGTTGCGAAAAATTGCAGTTTTTCCGTCTTTGGAGGCTATTATGCTCACGGGGAAGCCCCACCTGTAATTTATTCGATTGGATCTCAGAACCTCTGTAATAAATCTAAGGTCCCTTCTTTTCTGTAATGTAGTGGGACTTAAGTCCGAGAAGATAGAAATATTGATTCCAGCATGTTTTAGTGGGGCCTTTGCCCTAGCACAACGCATGATCTCTTCCTTTTCTGCGAAGTTAAGGACTCTTGTAATCACATCTCTTGGAGGGGCCTTACCCGTAGGTTTCGGCATCAGGGCTCTATGCGCCCTCTCCAGAATGATATCTGGCGAGTTCGGCGTTCCTTTAATAGTGCGAAAAAGGTCTTGAAGATATCCATTGAGTGCTGTTGGATTAATCATTTCGGGGTACTCCCCTGACTCTCAAATTATTCCGCCTGTTGCGGTTGTCTAAGTCCTCTACTTTATCCATTAGGGTGTATATCAGGTTATCTTGTTGTAGCACTTGTTTATTAACTTCTTGTACATCAGTGTATAATGTTTTGTGTGCCTCCTCCAGTGTAGTGACACGCCTTGCAACTTTATTTATATCTTTCCTTATTTCACCAAAAAGGCCTTTTACTTCTTTCAAAACCTCTTTAATATCATCTTTAGATGAGAGTGTTCTAAGATCCTCTCTTGTGAGATTGGTGTCTTGTTGTATTTGTGAGTCCTGTGTGTGCTTCAGGTGTTCTTTCCCCACAGGTATGGTGTCATCCTCCAAAACAATATCTTGTGCTTTTAGATATTGGGTCATTGTTGTTACTTTATGGAGCTTGTCTACTTTAGGTGTTCTTTTGAGTGGCATGTCCTTATATATGCTGACTCTAGGCCCTATTTAACTGTAGAGAGTAGCCTGTCACGGAGCATGCAGGGCACTCCCCACACAAGAAGTTAGCACTGCTTAAGCTTGTTTTATTATGCCCCTGGGAGGAATGCGCATCATGTATTTAATTCCCCAATTAGGATGCTGGAGATGGTAAGCAGTGATGTGGTTCTGTGAGGCCGTGTTAATGCTTATAAGGCAGGGGGTATCTTGTTATAAGTGCAGCCTGTACTATTTGTATACCGGGTGTTATGGGCAATGTCTGTTGTGGAGTAGCCGGTATCTTAACTCCCTGTATCTGCCTGATAAGTACTGCCGTTTGTTCTCCGCTTCTCCGCTATTTAATGCTGTGCCAGCACAGCCTTCTTCCCAGCTTTCAACTTACAGGCCTGCTCCGTTTCCCCGCCAAATTCAGGAGAGGTTGTGAGCAGGTTTAACACTCCCCACGGTGCTGTTTAAGTGATTCGGCCCCAGCGAGGCGTATTATAATAAAGACTGTATACGGGTCTGTTATTCTGCTCTCAGTTGCAGCATGTTGTAGATTGGTAGTAATGGCGTCCGTTACAGGTCTCTCGTATCTTTGACCTCGATATTCCCAGGCATAGTTGCGTCAGGCTGTCGTTGCAGGTCCTTCGTGCATCCAGACACTTTCCCACAAGTTCAGATGCAGAAATACTGTGGCCGAGTGCCTTTTTAATTCCCCTTAAAACTCTACAGCAGCGGAGCTAACTTATTTTGCAGCCATCTTCTTGCGTGGCTAAGCTCCGCCCCCGGCAGTTTCACTTTTATATAAAACAATATGTCGACCGGGAGATATTTTTTTGGTGATGCCCACGATGGGTGGACCTAGAGGAGGCAGCAATTTGTGTTGCGCGCCTTTTTTCCCCTTACTTCCTGGTTATCGGAAGGGGAAGCAGTATAGAATCTGTTTATATTACGTATTCTCTGTTATTTATGCATTTTCAAGCATCAAAGTCTGGTTCCTGTATATCTTGCTGAGTTCCGGATCTGTAATTTTAGAAACGGCTCCTGCCTAAGAGAGAGAGCCGGTGTTAACAAGCAGGTAGGCACCTAAGAAAAGCAGCTGAGGTGTAGAGGTGAATTGCAGTATTGGTTAGCTTCACTGTCCTCTCTGAATACAAAAAGTAAAAAAGTTACTGTTTAAAATTTAAAGTGACAGTAACGTTTTTTTCTGTTTAAAACTTTATTAAAAATTTGAACTTTTTTATTTGATATTTGGTTCCATTGTGAGTCTGAATGGACCAAGAGGCTTTGCAAAATGTCACTTGTACTTTGTGTTTTAATGACAATGTGGAACCACCAATCCCTTTCTGTTCTTCATGTATTGAGTGAACGTTAAATTATAGGGATAGACTTTTTCTGAGCCAACATTTTCCAAGGTGGATGCTGTTCAAGAGTCTAATGACAATGTTCAATATATGCCGCAGCTTTCTCCTCAAGCGTCCCAACTTGTATCGCCCACACATGCAGTGCACTGCTTTTCATCTTTAACTCCTACAGGGTTTACGTTGCAAGACATTGCTTCTCTCATGTCTTCTGTGGTTTCTGATGCATTATCTGCCTTTCCCATGCTGCAGTGAAAGCGCAAGAAGAAAAATTTTCAGTAGGTGAGGTTACTGAGGCAGTTTTTTCTATTCTGGATGCCCCCTCCCAGAAGCCTGAGGAGGAGAATCTTTCGGTAACATCTGAGAGGGAGATCTCAGACTCTGACAGTATAATTCCTCCTGCTAATACTGAAGTTGTATCCTTCAGGTTTAAGCTTGAACACCTCCGTTTGTTACTTAAGGAGGTTTTAGCTACATTGGACGACAGCGACACTATGGTCGTAGTTAGTCTGAAGAAATCCAGTAAGCTAAACAAATATTTTGAGGTACCTGTTTTTCCTGTACCAGACCGAGCTTCTGAGATCATTGCTAAGGAATGGGAGAGACCGGGTATCCCTTTTTCTCGATCTCATATATTTAAAAAGATTTTTCCCATAGCAGACTCTATCAAGGAGGCTTGGCAAACAGTCCCCAAGGTGGAAGGAGCTGTTTCCACCCTGGCCAAGAGAACTTCTATCCCCATAGAGGATAGTTGTGCCTTTAAAGATCCTATGGACAAAAAATTAGAGGGGTTACTCAAAAAGATGTATGTACACCAAGGTTTACAATGGCAACCAGCTGTGTGCATTGCTACCATCACTAGTGTGGCGGTATATTGGTTTGATGCGTTGACTGATGCTATTGGGACAGAGACTCCCCTTGATGAGATCCAGGATAGGAAAAAAGCCCTTAAGTTGGCTAATTCCTTTATTACTGATGCTTCCCTACAGGTTATCAAACTGGGAGCAAAGATTTCAGGTTTTTCTGTTCTAGCCCACAGAGCCTTATGGTTAAAACCTTGGTCTGCGGATATATAATATAAGTCTAAACTTTTAGCGATTCCTTACAAAGGGAAGACCTTGTTTGGACCGGGCTTGACGGAAATAATCTCTGATATTACGGGAGGTAAGGATCATCTTCTCCCTCAGGACAAGAAAAACAAGCAAAAGGGATATCAGAGTAATTTTCATTCCTTTCAAAATTTCAAGGGAAATTCTTCCGCTTTCGCTTCCAAGCAAGAACAGTCTAAACCTTCCTGGAGACCCAATCAGTCTTGGAACAAGAGAAAACAATCCAAGAAGCCTGCTGTTGAATCAAAGGCAGCATGAAGGGCATGTCCCGATCCAATACTGGATCTTGTAGAGGGCAGGCTTTCCTTCTTCGCTCAGGCTTGAGTTTGAGATGTTTAGGATCCCTGGGCAGTGAACATAGTGTCCCAGGGATACAAACTAGAGTTTAAAAGTTTTCCTCCCAGAGGCAGGTTTCAGCTTTCAAGATTATCTGTAGACTAGACAAAAGGAGAGGCGTTCTTATACTGTGTACAGGACCTCTCCGACCTGGGAGTAATAGTCTCTGTTCCAATGCTGGAACGGGGTCTGGGGTTTTATTTCAATCTCTTCGTGGTTCCCAAAAAGGAGGGAACCTTCAGGCCAATTTTAGATCTCAAGAGTCTAAACAAATTCCTCAGAGTACCGTCCTTCAAGATGGAAACTATTTGTTCCATTCTTCCTTTGGTCCAAGAGGGTCAATTTATAACAACGGTGGATTTAAAGGACGCGTACCTGCATGTTCCCATTCACAGGGATCATCACAATGTTTCTAAGGTTTGTCTTTCTAGACAAACACTTCCAATTCATGGCTCTTCCTTTCGGTCTTGCCACAGTTCCACATGAACCACATCCTGGTTCAGGCGCCATCCTTTTAACAAGCAAGGTCCAACATGGAAATGTTGTTATCCTTCCTGTGATCTCACAGTTGGAAGGTAAATTTGGAAAAGAGCTCCTTAGTTCCAAATACAAGGGTAACTTTCTTGGGAACCATAATAGATTCCCTATCAATGAAGATTTTTCTGACAGAAGTCAGGAAATCAAAGATTTTCGATTCTTGTCTAGCGCTTCAGTCCGCTCCTTGGCCATCAGTGCATGGAGGTAATCGGGCTGATGGTGGCAGCAATGGACATCATCCCGTTTGCTCGTTTCCATCTCAGACCTCTGCGGTTAACCATGCTCAGTCAGTGGAAGAGAGATTATGCGGATTTCTCTCCATGAATTCTACTGGAGCAGGAGACAAGGGATTCTCTTCAATGGTGGTTGTCTCAGGATCATCTCTCCCAGGGAGCCTGCTTTCACAGACCCTCCTGGGTGATTGTGACAACAGATGCCAGCCTTCTAGGATGGGGAGTAGTCTGGGGCTCCCTAAAGGCTCAGGGAGTTTGAACTCAGTCAGAGTCTGTTCTTCCTATAAACATTCTGGAGCTGAGAGCGATCTTCAATGCTCTTCTGGCCTGGCGCCAGTTAGCCTTGGCTCAGTTTATCAGGTTCCAGTCGGACAACATAACTTCAGTGGCTTACATCAATTATCAGGGAGGAACGCAGAGTTCCTTAGCAATGACAGAGGTAGCCAAGATAATTTGGTGGGCGGAGACTCACTCTTGCTGTCTGCCAGCAATCCACATCCCAGGGGTAGACAACTGGGAGGCGGACTTCCTGAGCAGACAGACTTTTCACCTGGGGGAGTGGGAACTCCATCCGAAAGTGTTTTCCAGCCTGATTCTCGAATGGGGTCAGACGGAATTGGATCTCATGGCATCTCGACAGAATGCCAAGTTTCCGAGGTACGGATCAAGGTCAAGAGACCCTCAGGCGGTGTTGATAGATTCCCTGGCGGTACCTTGGAATTTCAGTCTGCCATACCTATTTCCTCCGTTTGCTCTTCTCCCTCGGGTCATTGCTCGAATCAAGCAGGAGAGGGCGTCGGTAATCCTCATTGCACCGGCTTGGCCTTGCAGGATTTGGTATGCAGACCTGGTGGAAATGTCCTCTCTTCCACCTTGGAGATTTCTGTTGAGGAAGGACCTTCTACTTCAGGGGCCCTTTCTTCATCCAAATCTAGTTTCTCTGAAGCTGACTGCTTGGAGATTGAACGCTTAATTTTATCTAAGCGGGGATTTTCAGATTCGGTCATTGAGACCATGATTCAGGCCCGTAAACCTGTGACTAGAAGGAATTACCATAAGATATGGCGTAAATACCTATATTGGTGTGAATCCAAAGGCTACTCTTGGAGTAGAGTTAGGATTCCTAGAATTCTGTCATTTCTCCAAGAAGGTTTGGAGAAGGGATTATCGGCAAGTTCCCTAAAGGGTCAAATATCTGCCTTGTCTATTTTGTTACACAAACGTCTGGCAGACGTCACATATGTGCAGTTGTTTTGTCAAGCCTTAGTCAAGATCAGGTCTGTGTTCAAACCATTTACTCCTCCCTGGAGTCTTAATTTAGTTCTTAAGGTTCTTCAAAGGGCTCCGTTTGAGCCTATGCATTCCTTAGATATTAAATTGTTATCTTGGAAAGTTTTGTTTCTAGTGGCTATTTCTTCTGCTCGTAGAGTGTCAGAGCTCTCAGCATTACAGTATGAGTCACCATACCTTATTTTTCATTTTGATAAGGTCGTTTTACGTACAAAGTTAGGTTTTCTTCCAAAAGTTGTTACTAACCGGAACATTAATCAGGAGATTGTGGTTCCTTCATTCTGTCCTAATCCTTCTTCTCAGAAGGAACGACTTCTAAACAATTTAGACGTAGTTCAGGCTCTAAAATTTTACTTATAGGCGACCAAGGATTTTGGTCAGTCTCTGCCTTATTTGTGGTTTTCTCGGGAAAACGTAAGGGCCAAAAAGCTACGGCTACTTCTCTTTCCTTTTGGCTGAAGAGTATCATTCATTTTGCTTATGAAACTGCTGGGCAGCAACCTCCAGAGAGGGTTACGGCTTATTCCACGAGGGCTGTTTCTTCCTCATGGGCATTCAAAAATTAAGCTTCTGTAGATCAGATTTGCAAGGCTGCAACTTGGTCCTCTCTTCACACGTTTTCAAAATTCTACAAATTTGACACTTTTGCCTCTGCTGAGGCCGCTTTTGGAAGGGGTTCCCTGTCTTGTCCCTCCCTTATCATCTGTGTACTCTAGCTTGGGTATTGATTCCCAATAGTAATTAGATGATCTGTGGACTCATCGTGTCATTAAAAAGAAAAAAAAATGTATGCTTACCTGATAAATGTATTTCTTTTTTGACACTATGAGTCCACGGCCCGCCCTGTTCTATAGACAGGTTGTTGGTTTGTTATAAACTTCAGACACCTTTGCACCCTGTTTCTTCCTTTCTCTCCTTTACTTCGGTCCAATTACTGGGGTGGGAGGGAAGGGAGGTGATATTTAACAGCTTTGCTGTGGTGCTCTTTGCCGCCTCCTGCTGGGCAGGAGTAAGTTTCCCAATATTAATTAGATGATCCATGGACTCATCGTGTCAGAAAAGAAATACATTTATCAGGTAAGCATAAATTTTCTTTTTTCACTCATGATTCCTGCAGCTACTCCTATTAACTATAAGTCACAGTATACATTTATGCTTCCATTGAAGCCAGAATATATTGTATACATATGTTTTACTATCCATGAATTCTACAATAACTTCTTGCAACTATGAATCACAGAATATCATCTATCCACATCCAGGATACTCTTCCCCAGAAGGGGTTAGTGTCCCCAATTCCCTACCACTGCCCCGAGGGTCTGTGTCCTGAGCGCATATACACCGGAACATGACATTGATAATTCTTTTATTCCGAAAGGCCCCATTACACATCACACCATTCCTTTGCGTGTCACTACGTCAGAAGGACACACTGAATATCTGTCATTTGATATAATCCTTGCTTCCCTACATTCCATAATTTTAGATTACCCTTCATTATCAAAACACAACCCCACTATAGATTGGAAAAACAACACCTTTACTCTCAAATCCTCTTATTGCCAACTCACCTGGTTTCCTCATGTATCCATATCAAATCTTGATATTGTCATTCCCCCGGAATACCAAGATTTTTTTGATATGTTTGACATTAAATAGGCAGAAACTCTACCACCATACAGGATATATGACTGTCCTATAGACACCAAACCTGAAACTCAGATTCCTTTTTGAAGAATGTACCCCCTCTTACAGCCAGAACTCCAAAACTTAAGACAATACTTAGATGAGAATCTTAAAAAAGGGTTCATAATGCCACCCACTTCACCAGCTGCAGCAAGAATCTTCTTTGTTAAAAATAAAGACAGTTCCTTATGACCAATTATCAATTATAGAGCATTAAATAATATAACAACAAAAAATCGCTAGCCGATCCCACTCATCCCAGAGCTTCTCGAGCGTTTGAATGAAGCAACTATCTACACTAAATGGTAATGCCTTTTGGATTACGTAACGCTTCAGCAACCTTCCAATTTTTAAAAAATGAAATTTTCAGGGATTTAATGGATACTTGTTTTTTATTTTTAATCCTTTTATTTATATCCAAAAAAGAAGACAAACAATATATAAAAAAAAAACAAATACATCAGAAAAAGAAAAAAAAAAGGCATACAATACTCAACACATAAAACAAATTACATAAAATAAATTTCCCCAAAATAGCAACAATAGCAACAAATTTAAATCAAACCAGTTACCGGTTCCCAAATTGTTCATTTTCCTTGTCCCTGTTCCTCTATCCTCCCCCATCTATTTCACAGATGCTTAATATCCATAGAAAAAAAATAAAATAAATAAATAAATAAAAAAACACCTCCCCTCCCTTAACTCTCACACACTCCGCTCCCCCCTCCCCTCTCACCCCTCTTCTACCATCTCCTGCACTTCTCAGGTTATCTTTAGATTAATAATTTGCTCTATATAGAGTATTGTACCCTCGCTTTGACAGCAAGCCAACTCTCTCCACAGTTCTTAAGAAAGAAATTTCCTCTTCCCCCACTCAGTTTAGACTCAAACTGCCTTTATCATTGAGTCAAGCAAAAGATTTTTCACTTCCCTCATAGAGGTTTTATTTGTTTGAGCTTAGGACAATCCCTCCCATAACAAATGGCCCAAATTAGGATCTTGAAAAGAACATTTGGGACAAACATTAGTCACTTCTTTATTCCATTTAGCCACCCTACGAGGGGTTAAATAGACTCCCTGAATTAATCTAAATTGTGATTCTCTATAGTAAGAAGCCGAAAAAAGTCTTTGAGTAAGTTTAAGACTGTTCATGAGTGACTTTTCTAAGTCCGTTGAATCAATTATTCTGCCCCACCGTTCGGCTAGCTCTTGTGACACGTCCTTTTCTTCTAAAGATAGAAGAAATCTGTAGATATTTGACAATAGCCTTTTCTCTGATAATTTAGCATTAATAAGAGGATGATCCTCCCATATATGGGGAGAAATTCTATGAAGACCAAGAATGTAACTCTTAATTTGTAAGAAATAAAAAATATGGTTTCTCGGAATTACTGGAAACTTTTTTTGAAATTTATCAAATGCATATACTTTATGTTGGTTATAGTCATAAAAATCGCTAACAATCAAAGGATTAACCGGTGACCATCTTTCATAAATAGCAGTCATATTACCCAGCGGAAATCGGGTATTACCTTTTATCGGTAACCATTTAGAAACATTCGGTGCTAAACCCAACTGTTTGGATAGGTTCCTCCAACACAGCAGTATATCCTTAAATAATGGGTGGTCAAAAATAGCCCTACTGAGCTCCTTGTTGGTAGCGAAAAGAACAAAGTTCAGGGAGAGAGAGGAACAAACATGTCTTTCTAGAGACTCTTCTGAATATGTAAAGGACCGTTTTAACCAATCTACTGGAAATCGCAAGATGGCAGCCTGGTTATACCATTCTAAATTAGATAATCCTAACCCTCCTTTATAATACGGTTGATATAGCCTAGTTGATATAGCCTGGCTAGCTTAAGTCTTGGTTTCCTTCCACTCCAAAGATAATACCTTAATGCTTGATTAAAGCAAAAAAGATCAGTTTTCTTAATCAAGAAGGGGAGCATTCTTAATGTATACAAAATTTTAGGAATAATAAACATTTTAAACAACTTTGTGTTCTCTTATCTTCCTGGGACCAAGAACAAGAAGGCGGATGCCAAATTTCCTGTCAGTTCCCTCACCCAAGTAATTCCTCTGAAACTCCTATTGAACACATCATACCTCCCTCCTGTGTGGTTGCTCAACTAAATACCACCCTTCTGCAAAGATTGCAACGTGCCCAGTCTAGTAAACCTCCTGGAGCCCCGTGGCATCCGATATCCTCTTTGTACCTCTGAACCTACGCACCCCTGTGCTATCCTGGGCTCATGATAGTAAACTCTCAGGACATCCTGGTTTGACTAGGACCTTTAAGCTTCTTTCCCAACACGTATGGTGGCCTACTATGAAGTCTGGTGCTCAGGAGTATGTGAAAGCCTGCACAACTTGTGCTGCCAACAAAATTCCCCAATCCTTGCCTCCAGGCTTTCTCCAACCATTGTCCATTCTCAAACAACCATGGACACACATAACAATGGACCTTCCTCCTTCTAACCACCATACAGTTATCTGGGTTGTGGTGGATCGCTTTTCCAGACTGGCTCATTTTGTACCCCTAACCAAACTGCCTTCTGCCCAAGAATTATCGTCTCTTTTTCTCTTGCATGTGGAATGACTTCATGGCATTCCCGTGAATATCGTTTCCGACAGAGGTCCACAGTTCATCTCTACCTTTTGGAGAGCCTTTTGTAAGTTGATTGGAACCACTGTTTCCTTTTCTTCTGGCTATCATCCTCAGACCAATGGACTAACTGAGAGAGTAAACCAGGATCTTGAAGCCTACCTTAGAGCCTTTGTCAACGTTCACCATACCAACTGGTCTGAGTTGTTACCCCTAGCTGAGCTGGCAAGAAACACTCATTGGCACTCTTCTCTTAGATGTTTTCCATTTCAAGCCATAGCAGGGTATCAACCTTGTGTCTTCCCTCTTTCTGTTCAGTCCACTGGGGTTCCTGCTGCAGACCAACACGACACTTGGCTCACCACTCATTGGCAACGTATTCGCTCTCAGCTACGTTCAGCTGTTTTTAGATATAAAAAGTTTGCTGATTGTCATAGAGCTTCTGTACGTGCCATGCCAGTGGGAGAGCATCTCCTTCCCTGCTCATTGCCAAAAGCTGTGTCGGGTCCAGATGCATGCAGTGCTGACATCATCACGGCTCGCTCCTCTCTCTCAGATGCTGGTCCAGATTCCTCTGGCGCAAATCCTGTGCCTATGTAAGTTACTCAATAACGATCTATCACTGCCCAAGTATAGGTGTTACTTTGTGTGCTCCTGAGTGCGATAGATCATTACTACTGTATTTCCTTTATGTGTTTGAACCCTGCCTGTCTGACTACTCTGCCTGTTTAACCCATAAATTGCTGGATTGATATACTGCTGCTGAACTCTGCCTGTCTGACTACTTTGCCTGTTTAACCCCTAAATTGCTGGATTGATATACTGCTGCTGAACCCTGCCTGTCTGACTACTCTACCTGTTTAACCCCTGTTGTTCTGGATTGCCTCTTTGTTGTCGAACCCTGCCTGTCTGACCATTCTAGTGGTTTGCCCTTGGACTGCTTTACTGTTGCCAAATCCTGCCTGTCTGACCATTCTAGTGATTTGCCTTGGACTGCTCTGCCATTACCTGCCTGTGGTGAGTGCTGCCCTCCTCATCTTACTAACTTTCTCTGATAGAGGAGTATCCCACGAGCATTACAATGGTGGGGTTACAGTGCAGAGGGAAATTCATAGATTCCACATTTCGATGTCCACGTTCCTCGTTTGATTGCTTCTTTTCACAGGAGGTATACTTTGAAGCCACATCCAAAATCCTCGGACAGGAATCCTTGAGAAGGGGGATCTGTAACATCTCTGTACCTTTAATTGTGAAGTACTTCCCATACCTTAGATTCCCTACTTAAACCATCTCCCACAATAGCAACTTGCTTGATTATTTTATGTATCTGAGCTTAAGTGAACTCAGCTCTCTGTAAACGTAGTTGTGTTTATCTCTAATACATTCTACCTCCATCGTTGACTTTCCTAATTCCATAGCCGTAACTCGGAATGGCTCTCTACACAGCAGCCTTTCTCCAGTTTCCAGATCAGCTGACCGGAAACTGGAAGTTACCAGCTCACGGAGCCGCTTCCAAGACTTTCCTTAATGGATCTATCCGGCTGCTGTTCTGTGCTTTACTTTTCCTCCAATAAAGATTACATCTAAACAGTTTCAGCATACCGCAAGTATTTTTGAATTAATGACTCTTCCTCATCCTATCCGTTTGACAGTTTTTTTCTGGATTGTACTCACAGCTCATAGCAAGTACTAAGTCTCTAATACCAATATAATTTGCTACATATTAAAAACCTCTGCTCTTTATACTAAAACTTACTATCAATTGTCTTAATTATTTCTTGTCTCATCTTCTTCTGAATCAAATATACTTTACTAAACTGCTATTCTATACGTGGGGGCTCTTCTAAAAACTACCCTAGGTTTGGGGGAGATCTGACCTTTCAAATAAGGGTCATCACATTAAATAGACCAATGTTTAGAAATTATTTTCTTAATCTCACGATGGTGACTATTAAAACCCGTGACGAACTAGGGAGTAGTAGATATCACAGATTGGTCCCCATCCAAAGTGTCCCCCTTAATATTCTTGTGCAGAGGTTTTGAAAAATATTTGTTCCTATCTTCATTTAGGGCTGTTAAATAGTCTTTTTGAATGAGATCTAAGGGGTATCCCTTTTTGAGAAATTTATTTTTAAGAAGCACAGATTCTGTTTTATAGTTCTCTATGGTACTACAGTTTCTTCTTATTCGTCTAAATTGTTCATAGTGGACATTTTTCTTCCAACTCAAATAATGATTGCTTTTAAAATCTAAAAAGCTGTTACAATCAACCTTCTTAAAAAAAGTTTTGAAAGTGATATGACCAGAAGGTGAGAATGAAAGAGTCAAATCCCAAAATTCTCTTTCAGTAGATTGGATATTACTAGTAAATTCTAAACCATAGTTATTGGCATTCAAAGAATCTACACATACAGATGCTTCAGATAGAGTACCCATGAATAAAATGAACAGGTCATCAATGTAACGGCCATAGAACATCAGACTTGCCCCCATGGGAGACTTGTAAATACAAGTATCCTCAAAATGCCCCATATAGAGGTTTGCAAAACTGGTGACAAATCTGGTGCCCATGGCGGACCTTTGATCTGCAAATAAAAACACCCCTGATATTTAAAATAGTTATGGTATAAAATAAACTGGAATAGTTCACTAATATACTCTTGTTGTCTACAAGGCATATATATGTCTGTACTTAAATAGGACTGAATGGCTAATATACCTTTGTTGTGAGGAATATTGGAATAAAGGGAGCTAACATCACTTGTAATCCACCAAAGCTCATCCGTGGTTTTTGTGATGTTTACATTTTTTAGTTTGTTTAATAAATCAGAGGAATCTCTAATAAATGAAGGAAATGCTATTACATGTTTCTATAAAAAAGAATCAATGTAAGTTGAGAGATGATTCGTAAGACTGTTGATATTAGCTATTATCGGATGTCCAAGGGGATTTGGGGCATTTTTTGTGCTTTCAGTAAGTGGTAACAGAAAGCCGTGTTAGGATTTGTTGGATATAAATAATCTCTCTCTTTTTTGGTCAGGATGCCTTCTTCCAAGCCTTTTTGTAAAAAGAAATATCATTTTTTGGAAAAGATAGTCGTGGGGTCAACAGGTAAGATCCGATAACAGCTGGTATAATTAAGAATACGGTCATCTTCTGTTACATAATCCGCAACATTTTGCATTACTATTCCCCCCTTATCTGCCTGGCAGATCACCAGACTTTTATCTTCCATCAGGGTTTTAAGTGCATATTGTTCACCTGAACTCAAGTTATGACTATATTTGAGGTTTTTGGGAAGATTTTAAAAGTTCTTAAAAAACATTGATTGAAAAATATTAATATGCAAGTTTTTCATTCACAGTGGGTTGAAGTTGGACTTTGGTTTGATATCGGTGGGTTGAAAGTTTTCCATCAACTTATCCAAAAAGGTGTCAGGTTCATAAACAGCACAACCATCTTTCAAATGCTCATCCATTGTATCCAAAACAATAGGGACATTAGTAGTATTTTTGGTACGTTTCTCTGCAAAATATTTTTGCAGTGATAGCTTCCTAGTGAAGTTGTTAACATCCCCAAAAAGTTGAAACATATTAGGTGTATTGGAAGGGCTAAAGCAAAGTCCTTTGCCCAAAACTCATTAGTATTAATGTTGTGTTCTGATAGATTGAATATTCCTTTTTGATATTTCAAAAGTTTCTCTTTTTTGGTGTGTTGATTTCCCTCTGCTGCCACGTTTGTGTAAGCTCTTTTTTGTCGTGGTGGCCGAGGGCCTCAGAGCAGGCCGACAGGTTATGGAGACCATTGTTCTAACTGGTGGTCATCCTATCTCTAAAAAAGGAGTTGAACATTTTTCACCTTCAAAAGATGTTACTGAATCTGGGTGGGGACCATTCTGGGATATCTACCACTCCCTTGCTCGTCACTGGTTTTAATAGTCACCATCGTGAGATTAAGAAAATAATTTCTAAACATTGGTCTATTTTATGTGAAGACCCTTATTTGAAAGATCAGATCTCCCCCAAACCTAGGGTAGTTTTTAGAAGAGCCCCCACGATTAAAATAGAATTGGCACTGAGTAAAATAGTTAGAGAGAAAATATATTGACTACATCTACTGTGGTCAAAAACAAAAGCACTTTTTTGTACAATTTTAAACTACCATGTGGTGTTTTTAAATGTTATAAATCCAGGTTTAGTATGTGCAAGTGTGTGAAAAATGGCATGAAGATTTTTCAGTCCAATATCATAGGAGAACAGTTAGTTCACTATTAGAAAACACCTAACATATGAATACACTTTTGTGGTATACTTGATACAGTGTGTTTGTGGGACACAGTACGTGGGGCGCACGAGCCGCAAGGTCAAGAGATGCTGGAGCGAACATATTCACAATATTAAAAATAAATTTTTAAAACTCAGTGTATCTAGACACTGCACCCAGATACATAGGGGAAGTTCTAAAACACTCTCTATCATTCCAGTTGAGCAAATATCCAGAAACACTCATAACTCTCTACTATTACTTAGACATAGAGAAATATACTGGATCCACAAACTACATTCTTTGATCCCAGAGTGTTTAAACGAATTTGTGGATTTGGCTGCTTTTGATCTCTGACATATTCGCAGCTATATTCTTTTCACTTTAGGTTCCCTGTTTAGCTATTGCTCCCTTCAGGGTTTCTTATCTCTTCTTCCCCTTGCCTTGTACACTCCCATTTACTTACACCCATTTATTGTGAGTTTGATTACTAGGACCCCATCCCTTATGTCTTCACTTAACCAAATAGTATCACACATATAGGGGGGTAGTTATCAACGCGTCTAATTTACCTGCCTTCGCCGGTCCAATACGCCTGCCTAAGCTCGCCTCACATCGCCGCCGCAGACCTGAATACGTTCGCCTAAGTTATCAAAAAAGCTGTCAAAAAGCCGCACACCAAGTACGGGGCGATGAGCAGCGGACTGTGAGAGTTATCACTGATCCGATCTCGCTGCTCTTCGGCTTTTTCACAGCTTTATTGATACCCCTGTCACTAAGCACTCACACTAACTACACTGTTCTACCCCCTATACCAGCGCCCCCGGAGCCCCCGCAACTAAATAAAGTTACTAACCCCTAAACCGCTGCTCCCGGACACCGCCGCCACCTACATTATACCTAGTAACCCCTATCCTGTCCCCCCTATACCGCCGCCCTCTATAATAAAGTTATTAACCCCTATCCTGCTGATCCCGGACCCCGCCGCAACTAAATAAATAGTTTAACCCCTAAACCGCCACTTCCGGACCCCGCCGCAACTTATCTTAAACTTATTAACCCCTAATCTGCCCCCCCTACACCGTCGCCACCTATAATAAAATTATTATCTAAATAAATTTAACTCTTATTAACTAAATGAATCCTATTTAAAACTAAATACTTACCTTTAAAATAAACCCTAATATAGCTACAATATAAATAATAATTATATTGTAGCTATCTTAGGATTTATATTTATTTTACAGGCAACCTTCAATTTATTTTAACTAGGTACAATAGCTATTAAATAGTTATTAACTATTTAATAGCTACCTAGCTAAAATAAAGAGAAATTTACCTGTAAAATAAAAACTAACCTAAGTTACAATTACACCTAACACTACACTATACTTTAATAAATTATTCCTATTTAAAACTAAATACTTACCTGTAAAATAAACCCTAAGATAGCTACAATGTAATTAATAATTACATTGTAGCTATTTTAGGATTTATATTTATTTTACAGGTAACTTTGTATTTATTTTAGCTAGTTAGAATAGTTAGTAAATAGTTATTAACTATTTAATAACTACCTAACTAAAAGAAATACAAAATTACCTGTAAAATAAATCCTAACCTAAGTTACAATTAAACCTAACACTACACTATCATTAAATAAATTAAATAAATTACCTACAAATAACTACAATTAAATACAATTCAATAAACTAACTAAAGTACAAAAAATTAAAAAGCTAAGTTACAAAAAATAAACAAAATAAGTTACAAACATTTAAAAAATATTACAACAATTTTAAGCTACTTACACCTAATCTAAGCCCCCTAATAAAATAACAAAGCCCCCCAAAATAAAAAAAATTCCCTACCCTATTCTACATTACAAAGTAAACAGCTCTTTTGCCTTACCAGCCCTTAAAAGGGCCTTTTGCGGGGCATGCCCCAAATAAAACAGCTCTTTTGCCTGTAAAAGAAAAATACAACCCCCCCCCAACATTAAAACCCACCACCCACATACCCCTAATCTAACCCAAACCCCCCTTAAATAAACCTAACACTACCCCCCTGAAGATCATCCTACCTTGAGTCGTCTTCACTCAGCCGAGCACCGATGGAACTGAAGAGGAGATCCGGAGCGGCAGAAGTCATCATCCAAGGGGCGCAGAAGAAATCTTCTATACGATGAAGTCATCATCCAGGCGGCGCTGAAGAGGTCTTCGATCCGCTAGAAGTCATCATCCAGGCGGCGCCTTCAATCTTCATCCATCCGGAGCGGAGCCATCTTCAGAAGAGCCTACGCGGATCTATCCTCTTCTTCCCGATGACTAACGACGAATGACGGTACCTTTAAGTGACGTCATCCAAGATGGCGTCCCTCGAATTCCGATTGGCTGATAGGATTCTATCAGCCAATCGGAATTAAGGTAGAAAAATCTGATTGGCTGATTCAATCAGCCAATCAGATTCAAGTTCAAGTTCAGATTCAAGTTCAATCCGATTGGCTGAACTGCTGGTGCCATGCCACCCCCTGCAGATTTGCGGCCAATTGGCCGCTAGCAGGGGGTGTCAATCAACCCGATTGTATTCCATCGAGTTGATTTCTGTCCGCCGCCTCAGAGCAGGCCGACAGGTTATGGAGCAGCGATCTTTAGACCGCTGCTTTATGACATGGGGCATCAAGCTCTGTACGGAGCTTGATAAATTGACCCCTATGAGTTAAATTGTAGGCACCTCCCTAATGAATAAAGTCATTTGGGGAAGGTTTTGCTTACGATGTTAACTTTAGCACCTCCCATAATTTTTTCATCATGTAGACTCTTTCTTTCCTCCCCTTTCATATTGCGTCGCCCTCAGGTTCACTACTTTACATAGTAAGTATTTCACACACAACCCTTCTAAGATGTTCATTCAATTAGCACTGACAAAGCTTTCTCATGGTTTTCACTGACATTGTGAATTATCACTTACTCCCCCTGCAATTCTGATATGTTTGTATCAACTTCAAAATGTTTGTTTCCATTAGTAACACCAGGAGCCTCTTTTTTGCCATGGGACTTTGAGCGCAGACATAGATTGGTGGCATTTCCTTAATAGAACAAGTCTTGTGAATTCACTGATAGAAGATGTCTTATTATTGTACTAAATGCCCCCTTTCCTTTTTTTTGACTAGCTGTTAACACATGAATTATTTTTATATAATAGGGTCTTATATATATGTTAAATGTGCACACTTATTATTCTTTAGAAAGGTTTTGTTTTACATCTTATTATTGTATGAGATTTTATATACAGTATGTTATTTTCATAATATACTACTGAAGATTTGTAGTGTTTTAACAACTGTCATAACAACTGTCATAATATATGTACATATTGTTTACTGTGGTTTCCTTGACACCTGTGATTGGTTGACACCCACTCACAGGTGCTGTATATAGCATTAAGTATATGTTTGGTATATATAGCAAGTGATTTGTATTCATTTTATTAAGCCTGATGAAACAGCCACCGGTTGGCTGTGAAAAACTTTGCTGTTTTTATTTGATTTATTAAAGTAAGTTTATTTTAACTTACCACTTGCTGTCATTATACCATTTATTACCTCCACCATTTTGTATGGTGCAAGAACCCTTTTGGGACACAGTATCCTGATACATTCTACTGCTGTGGGAGCTGTGCCGGAGGCCAGTCTGCTGGATGACTGTTTGATTCCAGCCCGCGCTATTTGCACCAAGAGGGGTGCTTATCCAAATGTAAGTGAATTATTTCTTGTCCGTTTTCGCACAAGTACATACAATACTGGGCTATGTGGCGCTTCTGTTTCCTTTCCTCTGCAGATTACTGATCCTTGGATCTTGGCCCATGATCCACTCACAGATAGCTGCCCGGACCTGGACTTCATCTAAACAATCTGTTTGTTTATAAAATATATTCTGATATACGGGACTTTTACTTATTTTATTTATATTTTTATTAATTTATTCCTGTTTGTATTGCTATATTTGCTTGATATACAGGACTTTTTATTTTTAATTTTTCCCTGTTCTCAATGCAATATTTTGCTTGTTTTTTATTAATATAGTGTTATCACATTTGTCCACTATACTCTCATATTCTAATTGGTATAGTTATCACATTGATCTAGGGCGCCCCCTATATATATATATATATATATATATATATATATATATATATATATATATATATATATATATATATATATATATATATATATATATACAGACATCTTCTGAAAAATGTTGAAGGGGATGTGGTTTTAAGGGCACGATGCTTCACATGTGGTGGGCCTGCCCCATTCTTAGCCCTTTCTGGAAATCCTTAGAATCCTTCTTACAAACCTTCACCTAGATTACGAGTTTTGCGTTACGTTTTAAAATGGCCATTTTACAGTTTTTGAAGTCCGGACATCCAGGCAGCGAGAAGTTTTCATCCAGGCGGCGAGGTCTTCATCCACCCAGGCGGCGTCTTCTTTCTTCATCCAGGTGGCATCTTCTACCTTCATCCCAGCAGCGTCTTCTATCTTCATCCTGGCGGCGTCTCCTATCTTTATCCCGGCGGCGCAGAGCAGGTCCATCCTTCAAGACATCCGACACGGAGCATCCTCCTCATACGATTGCCGCCATACACTGAATCTTCAATGCAAGCGAGCCTTTTCAAAATGGCGTCCCTTGCATTCCTATTGGCTGATTTGATTTTTGAAATTCAAATCAGCCAATAAGATGAGAGCTACTGAAATCCTATTGGCTGTTCAAATTAGCCAATAGGATGAGAACTACTGAAATTCTATTGGCTGGTTTAAATAGCCAATAGAATTTCAGTAGCTCTCATCCTATTGGGTATTAGTAGTTTATTGTAGGCTGGGTTTTTTTTTTGTGGCGGGGTTTTTTTAATTCTTATAGGGCTATTAGATTAGGGTAATTGTTTTTATTTTTTGTAATTTAGTGTTTGTTATTTTTTGTAATTTAGTATTTTTTATTTTTTGTAATTTTAGATTTTTTTTTAGTAGTGTTAGTTTTTTTTTAATATGTAATTTAGTTTATTTAATTTGTAGTTATTTTAATTTTAGTATAATAGTTATGTTAGGTTAATTTATAGTTTAAACTTAGTTTTTATTTTTATTTCACAGGTAAGTTTTTATTTATTTTAAGATAGGGATATTGTACATTTAATTTAAAGTTAGGGGGTTGTTAGGGGTTAATAGTTTAATTTAGTTTTTTTGCGATTTGGGGGGCTGGCGGTTTAGGGGTTAATAGGTTTATTTAGTGGCTGTGATGTGGGAGGCATGTATGGAGCTCATCGTTACCATATCGCACGCACAAGAAGGCTTTTCAAAAACTTGTAATGGCAGCGCTATGAGGGGTGAAATAACGCAACTTTTGTTGCATTCGTTTTGCACCCTCTATAGCGCAAAACTTGTAATCTAGGTGCTTGTTAGGCCCCACGTTCTCTTTAACCCCTACCATAGCAATATTAAATTCCCTCCCACCAAACATGCCAACTCCGCCAAAGCCTCTTGCAGTTTGCTCTTAATTCGACAAAGACCCTTATAGCTAGAAAGTGGAAAAAAACAACTGCCCCTTCGATAACAGAATGGATCTCCCACATGAATGATACCCTATTTGTCAAAGTTTTTAAAGCCCAAAAACTGGAGATATTTCTAGAAATTAAACTCTTTTGGGAGACAACCTTATATAATCACCTAAACCTGCAAGGAACCCCTCCCCCCCACCAGCCCTGACACTTATAACACTGATGTTTGATCAACACTGTCTAAAATATAATGTTCCTGCACTTATAATAACATGCCTGCAAGGACTATGAATGCTAGAGACCTCCCTGATGTACGGATATATGAGACCTTATGGCTGAAGCACAGAAAGACATAAACCATTAGTGATGTCGCGAACCTAAAATTTTGCGTTCGCGAACGGCGAACGCGAACTTCTGCGAAAGTTCGCGAACCGGGCGAACCGTCATAGACTTCAATAGGCAGGCAAATTTTAAAACCCACAGGGACTCTTTCTGGCCACAAAAGTGATGGAAAAGTTGTTTCAAGGGGACTAACACCTGGACTATGGTATGCCGGAGGGGGATCCATGGCAAACTCCCATGGAAAATTACATAGTTGATGCAGAGTCTGGTTTTAATCCATAAAGGGCATAAATCACCTAACATTCCTAAATTGTTTGGAATAACGTGCTTTAAAACATCAGGTATGATGTTGTATCGTTCAGGTAGTGTAAGGGTTTTTTTTTTTTTAAATGTACACTACTGTTTTAGCATATATGACTTGCACTGGTGTGACACTGTGCCCTGGCAGGACCTGGAACGCATACGTGTGAGGGAAACTGACTGCTATTATTTCACAGTAAAAAAAGTTGTTGTTTTTTTTTAAATGTATGTACACTACTGTTTTATTAGATATGACTTGCACTGGTGTGACACTGTGCCCTGGCAGGACCTGGAGCGCACACGTGTGAGGGAAACTGACTGCTATTATTTCACAATAAAAAAGTTTGTTTTTTTTTTAAATGTATGTACACTACTGTTTTAGCAGATTTGACTTGTACTGGTGTGACACTGTGCCCTGACAGGACCTGGAACGCACACGTGTGAGGGAAACTGACAGCTATTATTTCACAGTAAAAAAAGGTTGTTTTTTTTTTTAAATGTATGTACACTACTGTTTTAGTAGATATGACTTGCACTGGTGTGACACTGTGCCCTGGCAGGATCTGGAGCGCACACATGTGAGGGAAACTGACTGCTATTATTTCAAATTTAAAAAAGTTTTTTTTTTTTTTTTTTTTTAAATGTACTCTACTGTTTTAGCAGATATGACTTGCACTGGTGTCACACTGTGCCCTGGCAGGACCTGAAACGCACACGTGTGAAGGAAACTGACTGCTATTATTTCAAATTAAAAAAAAGTTTTTTTTTTTTTTAAATGTACACTACTGTTTTAGCAGATATGACTTGCACTGGTGTCACACTGTGCCCTGGCAGGACCTGAAACGCACACGTGTGAAGTAAACTGACTGCTATTATTTCAAATTAAAAAAAGGTTTTTTTTTTTTTTTTAAATGTACGCTACTGTTTTAGCAGATATGACTTGCACTGGTGTCACACTGTGCCCTGGCAGGACCTCAAACGCACACGTGTGAAGAAAAATGACTGCTTTTATTTCAAATTAAAAAAAGTTTTTGTTTTTTTTAAAATGTACACTACTGTTACACCAGATATGAGTGGTGGCACTGGGCAAGTGGGCACAGTATACGCTGTGAGCCTGAGCTGGCAGGCAGGCTGCAATTAGATTACACAGGGAAAAAAAAAAAAACAGACTGATGTTCTAGCCCTAAAAAGGGCTTTTTGGGGTGCTGTCCTTACAGCAGAGATCAGATGAGTCCTTCAGGACTGTAGTGGACACTGAATACACTAGCCTAGCTATCGATTTCCCTATTCAATCAGCAGCAGCTACACTGTCCCTCCTCTCACTAAGAATGCAGGCTCCGAATGAATCTAAAATGGATGCTGTCCAGGAGGTGGGAGGGTCTGGGAGGGAGTGTCTGCTGCTGATTGGCTAGAATGTGTCTTGTGACTGTGAGCTACAGGGTCAAAGTTTACTCAATGATGACGAATAGGGGGCGAATCGAACATCGCATATGTTCGCCGTCTGCTGCGAACGCGAACATACTATGTTCGCTGCGAACTATTCGCGGCAGAACTGTTCGCGACATCACTATAAACCATGTACCAGTTTTCTTGAAACCTTTGAAATAATATTGGAATACCGACAAACCTTTATTTGTGACAGCACTACCTAAATACAAAAACCGTAATGAACGTTCTCGTGCACGGGATAGAGTATGGTCAATTTACTCTAAGCTAAATGTATAAATAACAAACTCCAGCACCTGAGACTTAGAAAGAATTTTCTTACATTTCTTTATTTTTCAACAGATATATATATTAGATATCTTTTCACCTTTTCACAATGATGAGAACACTAATGGTTGTCTGCTCTCATTCTCACAAACCCCATCCACCATACAAAACCGCACACAAAACTGCTCAGTATAGTGAGCTGGGTAATACAAAGAAACATTACTCAACCACTACCCAAAAAAAAAGAAAAACATAATTTATGTAAGAACTTACCTGATAAATTCATTTCTTTCATATTGGCAAGAGTCCATGAGCTAGTGACATATGGGATATACAATCCTACCAGGAGGGGCAAAGTTTCCCAAACCTCAAAATGCCTATAAATACACCCCTCACCACACCCACAATTCAGTTTAACAAATAGCCAAGCAGTGGGGTGATAAAGAAAGGAGTAGAAAGCATCAACAAAGGAAATTTGGAAATAATTGTGCTTTATACAAAAAATCATAACCACCATAAAAAGGGTGGGCCTCATGGACTCTTGCCAATATGAAAGAAATGAATTTATCAGGTAAGTTCTTACATAAATTATGTTTTCTTTCATGTAATTGGCAAGAGTCCATGAGCTAGTGACATATGGGATATCAATACCCAAGATGTGGAGTCTTCCACTCAAGAGTCACTAGAGAGGGAGGGAATAAAACAAAAACAGCCATATTCAGCTGAAAAAATAATCCACAACCCAAAAATAAGTTTATTTTCACTTTTGAAAGAAAAAAACTTAAATCAAAAAGCAGAAGAATCAAACTGAAACAGCTGCCTGAAGAACTTTTCTACCAAAAACTGCTTCCGAAGAAGCAAATACATCAAAATGGTAGAATTCAGTAAAGAGGACCAAGTGGCTGCTTTGCAAATCTGATCAACTGAAGCTTCATTCTTAAAAGCCCATGAAGTGGAGACTGATCTAGTAGAATGAGCTGTAATTCTCTGAGGCGGGGTTTGACCGACTCCAAATAAGCTTGATGAATCAAAAGTTTCAACCAAGAAGCCAAGGAAATAGCAGAAGCTTTCTGACCTTTCCTAGGACCAGAAAATAAAACAAATAGACTGGAAGTCTTCCTGAATTTTTTAGTAGCTTCCACATAATATTTCAAAGCTCTTACCACATCCAAAGAATGTAAGGATCTCTCCAAAGAATTCTTAGGATTAGGACATAAGGAAGGGACAACAATTTCTCTACTAATGTTGTTAGAATTCACAACCTTAGGTAAAAATAGAAAAGAAGTCCGCAAAACTGCCTTATCCTGATGAAAAATCAGAAAAGGAGACTCACAAGAAAGAGCAGATAGCTCAGAAACTCTTCTAGCAGAAGAGATAGCCAAAAGGAACAACACTTTCCAAGAAAGTAGTTTAATGTCCAAAGAATGCATAGGTTCAAATGGAAGAGCCTGTAAAGCCCTCAGAACCAAATTAAGACTCCAAGGAGGAGAAATTGACTTAATGACAGGCTTAATACGAACTAAAGCCTGTACAAACAGTGTATATCAGGAAGTATAGCAATCTTTCTGTGAAATAAAACAGAAAGAGCGGAGATTTGTCCTTTCAAGGAACTTGCAGACAAACCCTTATCCAAACCATCCTGAAGAAACTGCAAAATTCTAGGAACTCTAAAAGAATGCCAGGAGAATTTATGAGAAGAACACCATGAAATGTAAGTCTTCCAAACTCTATAATAAATCTTTCTAGAGACAGATTTACGAGCTTGTAACATAGTATTAATCACTGAATCAGAGAAACCTCTATGACTTAGAACTAAGCGTTCAATTTCCATACCTTCAAATTTAATGATTTGAGATCCTGATGGAAAACGGACCTTGAGATAGTAGGTCCGGCCGTAACGGAAGTGGCCAAGGCGGGCAACTGGACATCCGAACCAGATCCGCATACCAAAACCTGTGTGGTCATGCTGGAGCCACCAGCAACACAAAAGACTGTTCCATGATGATTTTGGAAATCACTCTTGGAAGGAGAACTAGAGGCAGAAAGATGTAAGCAGGTTGATAACACCAAGGAAGTGTCAGCGCATCCACAGCTTCCGCCTAAACATCCCTGGACCTGGACAGGTATCTGGGAAGTTTCTTGTTTAGATGAGAGGCCATGAGATCTATCTCTGGAAGCCCCCACATCTGAACAATCTGAGAAAACACATCTGGATGGAGAGACCACTCCCCTGGATGTAAAGTCTGGCGACTGAGATAATCCGCCTCCCAATTGTCTACACCTGGGATATGCACCACAGAGATTAGACAGGAGCTGGATTCCACCCAAGCAAGTATCCGAGATACTTCTTTCATAGCTTGGGGACTGTGAGTCCCACCCTGATGATTGACATAAGCCACAGTTGTGATATTGTCTGTCTGAAAACAAATGAATGGTTCTCTCTTTAGTAGAGGCCAGAACTGAAGAGCCCTGAGAATTGCACAGAGTTCTAAAACATTTATTGGTAATCTCGCCTCTTGAGATTTCCAAACCCCTTGTGCTGTCAGAGACCCCCAAACAGCTCCCCAACCTGAAAGACTTGCATCTGTTGTGATCACAGTCCATGTTGGGCGAACAAAAGAAGCCTCTTGAACCAAACAATGGTGATCTATCCACCATGTCAGAGAGTGTCGTACATTGGGATTCAAGGATATTAATTGTGATATCTTTGTATAATCCCTGCACCATTGATTCAGCATACAAAGCTGTAGAGGTCTCATGTGAAAACGAGCAAAGGAGATTGCGTCCGATGCTGCAGTCATGAGACCTAAAACTTCCATGCACATAGCCACTGAAGGGAATGACTGAGACTGAAGGAGCTGACATGCTGCGACCAATTTTAAACGTCTCTTGTCTGTTAGAGACAGAGACATGGACACTGAATCTATCTGGAAGCCTAAAAAGGTGACCCTTGTCTGAGGAATCAAGAAACTTTTTGGTAAATTGATCCTCCAACCATGTTTCCGAAGAAACAACACTAGTTGATTCGTGTGAGATTCTGCAGTATGTAAAGACTGAGCTAGTACCAAGATATCGTCTAAATAAGGAAACACTGCAATACCCTGTTCTCTGATTACAGATAGTAGGGCACCCAGAACCTTTGAAAAGATTCTTGGAGCTGTTGCTAGGCCAAATGGAAGAGCAACAAATTGGTAATGCTTGTCTAGAAAAGAGAATCTCAGAAACTGATAGTGTACTGGATGAATCGGAATATGAAGGTATGCATCCTGCAAGTCTATTGTGGACATATAATGTCCTTGCTGAACAAAAGGCAGAATAGTCCTTATAGTCACCATCTTGAAAGTTGGTACTCTTACATAACGATTCAAAATTTTCAGATCCAGAACTGGTCTGAGCAAATTTTCTTTCTTTGGGACAATGAATAGGTTTGAATAAAACCCCAAACCTTGTTCCTGAGGAGGAACTGGCATGATTACCCCTGAAAACTTCAGGTCTGAAACACATTTCAGAAAAGCCTGAGCTTTTACTGGATTTACAGGAATGTGTGAGAGAAAAAATCTTCTCACAGGAGGTCTTACTTTGAATCCTATTCGATACCCTTGAGAGACAATGCTCTGAATCCAATGATTTTGGACAGATTTTATCCAAAAATCCTTGAAAAACCTTAATCTGCCCCCTACCAGCTGAGCTGGAATGAGGGCCGTACCTTCATGCGGATTTAGGGGCAGAATTTGGTTTCCTAAATGGCTTCGATTTATTCTAATTTGAGGAAGACTTCCAACTGGAAGCAGATTCCTTGGGAGGAGGATTGAGTTTTTGTTCCTTATTCTGACGAAAGGAACGAAAACGGTTAGAAGCCTTAGATTTACCCTTAGGTTTTTTATCCTGAGGCAAAAAAACTCCTTTTCCTCCAGTGATAGTTGAAATAATAGAATCCAACTGAGAACCAAATAAATTATTACCTTGGAAAGAAAGAGATAGTAATCTAGATTTAGATGTCATATCAGCATTCCAAGGTTTAAGCCACAAAGCTCTTCTAGCTAATACAGCTAAAGACATGGATCTAACATCAATTTTGATAATATCAAAAATGGCATCACAAATAAAATGATTAGCATGTTGCAGTAAGCGAACAATGCTAGATATGTCAGAATCCAATTCATGTTGCGCTAAATTTTCCAACCAGAAAGTTGATGCAGCCGCAACATCACCCAAAGAAATAGCAGGTCTGAGAAGATGACCTGAATATAAATAGGCCTTCCTTAGATAAGATTCAAGCTTCCTATCTAAAGGATCCTTAAAGGAAGTGCTATCTTCCATAGGAATAGTGGTACGTTTAGCAAGAGTAGAAATAGCCCCATCAACTTTGGGGATCTTTTCCCAAAACTCTATAGATTTTGCTGGTAAAGGATACAATCTCTTAAACCTTGAAGAAGGAATAAAGGAAGTACCTGGCTTATTCTATTCCCTAGAAATCATATCAGAAATAGCCTCAGGAATGGGAAAAACACCTGGGGAAACCACAGGAGGTTTAAAAACAGCATTTAAACGTTTATTAGACTGAACGTCAATAGGACTGGTTACCTCAATATCCAAAGTAATTAACACTTCTTTTAATAAAGAACGCATATACTCTATTTTAAATAAATAAGTAGATTTGTCAGTGTCAATATCTGAGAAAGGATCTTCTGTTTCAGATAGATCCTCATCAGAAGAGGATGAATTATTATGTTGTTGATCATTTGAAATTTCATCAGCTAAGTGAGAAGTTTTAAAAGACCTTTTACGTTTATTAGAAGGTGGAAATGCAGACAAAGCCTTCATAACAGATTCAGAAACAAAGTCTTTAAAATTTACAGGTATATCATGCACATTAGAAGTTGAAGAAACTGCAACTGGCAATGTACTATTACTGATAGAAACACTATCTGCATGTAAAATTTTATCATGACAACTATTACAAATGACATTCAGTGGAATAATTTCTACAATTTTACAACAAATGCACTTAGCTTTGGTAGAACCGATGTCAGGCAGCAATGTTCCAGCAGAAACTTCAGAGACAGGATCAGATTGGGACATCTTGCTCAATGTAAGAGAAAAAACAACATATAAAGCAAAATTATCTATTTCCTTAAATGACAGTTTCAGGAATGGGAAAAAATGCAAAAGCATAGGCCTCTTGATAGAGAAGAAAGCAGGAGGCAAACATCAATGGGGTATTGAAATAATGAAAAAAATTGAAAAAACTTTGGCGCCAAGTATGATGCACAACGTAACGTAAACTTTTTTGGTACCAAAAATGACCGGAAATGACACACTTGCGTCACTAATGATGCCGCCGTGTGAAAGGTCTCGGCATCACGTATGACGCCGGAAATGATGAAGTTGCGTCATAAATGTATTTTTTCGCGCCAAAAAAAGTTTGCGCCAAAAATGACGCAATAAAGTCTAGCAGTTGACGCACCCGCGGGCCTAACACCCGCAATTGCAAAAAGTAGTCAAATTGAAAAAAGACTAAACCCCAGGTAAGAAATAAATTTCTTAAAGTGTTTACATTCCCAAATATGAAACTGACAGTCTGCAGAAGGAAATACATGAACCTGACTCATGGCAAATATAAGTACAATACATATATTTAGAACTTTATATTAATACATAAAGTGCCAAACCATAGCTGAGAGTGTCTTAAGTAATAAAAACATGCTTACCAAAAGACACCCATCCACATATAGCAGATAGCCAAACCAGTACTAAAACAGTTATTAGTAGAGGTAATGGTAAGCTGAGAGTATATCGTCGATCTGAAAAGGGAGGTAGGAGATTAATCTCTACGACCGATAACAGAGAACCTATGAAATAGACCCCCGTTAGGGAAATCATCGTATTCAAATAAGTGATACTCCCTTCACGTCCCTCTGACATTCGCTGTACTCTGAGAGGAATCGGGCTTCAACAATGCTGAGAAGCGCATATCAACATAGAAATCTTAGCACAAACTTACTTCACCACCTCCATAGGAGGCAAAGTTTGTAAAACTGAATTGTGGGTGTGGTGAGGGGTGTATTTATAGGCATTTTGAGGTTTGGGAAACTTTGCCCCTCCTGGTAGGATTGTATATCCCATATGTCACTAGCTCATGGACTCTTGCCAATTACATGAAAGAAAAGAAAAATATATGTACACTATACTACCCCCAAGGCGTCCCAAGGGGGAATGACCAGTACCACCTGCAAAAATAGATAAAAAATATGAACAAATAAAGTCTCTCAGCCTCGATAGTGTAATAATATTCTTTGGAGATATCTCTTTGGAAATGTCTCTTATTTGTTAACTATTTTATGTTTACCATCCTTGTAATGCAGAAACATTTTATATTTGACTGGAAAGGGCACAAAGGTGTGTGTGTGTATATATATATATATATATATATATATATATATATATACAGTCATGGTCAAAAATATTGGCACCCCTGCATCTCACGAAGCATGATAGTGAAACACGTTTCAGGGGACCGGCTTCTGAGAGCATTGTCTCTCCTAATTTTAACTTGCTTACTCTGACTGCAATTAGGATACATACGTGTGTGGCTGAGTTTTATATTTTCACATATGTGATCGCCAACTCTGGCTATTATACAAGAGTTATCAATATCAATAACTAGCACAGGGCAAGATAATTGTAAATAAAACTTTGCTATAGAAGGAGTTTAGTTGAGAAGTTATCAACAGGGATTTTGTATAACTGCTTCTCTGTATGTTTAATTGGTATCTCCAATTGATTAGATTGGCAAAAGATGTATTAACATCACCTTAGCATCTGTTCTCAAATGTAAATTAAAATGATTAATTTCACAGTACTTGATATTTCCCACTCAGTAATTATTTTGCTGCAAAGTTTAAGTGTTTTTAAATATCAGTGTGTCTTAATTTGGTTTAATAAAGTGAGATTATGAATAGCAATATTCAATTCACACTGTTTTAACACATGCATTACTATGTAACTATATTCTAATTCAATGAGGGGTTAGCACTCTTTTCTGTTGCCTACTTTTGCCACTCATAAATAAGTGAGTCTCCTTAGTGCAATTACCCCTCTATAAGTGCATAAGATGACTACAAATAATTATTGCATTTATAGTATTAAGAAACTATTGGTTCTCCCTTATTAACTCTTACATATAAACCCCTGCATTTCTGTGAGCTAATGCACCACTCTGCCCAGACATTTTTTTTAAATTACAAATATTTAGGCATTCTCATGTTTATTTCTTTTGTTTGTATTCATATAACACAAAAAAGTGGAGAAAAAAAGTCAAATCTGACACATTCCACACAAAACTCCAAAAATGGAATGGACAAAATTTTTGACACCCTCAATTTAATATTTGGTAGTACACCCCTTGGAAAAAAAATAACTGAAATCAATTGCTTCCTCTAACCATCAATGAGTTTCTTACACCTCTCTATCTGAATTTTTTTCCACTCTTCTTTCCCTAATTGCTCCAGGTCTCTCAGATTGGAAGGGTTCCTGTTGAGATCTCTCCACAGGTGCTCTATGGGATTGAGATCTGGACTCTTTGCTTGCCAGTTCAGAACTCTCCAGTGCTTTGTCTTAAACCATTTCTGGGTGCTTTTTTGAGGTGTGCTTTGGATCATTGTCCTGCTGTAAGACCCATGACTTCTGATGGAGACCCAACTTTCTGACACTGTGCCCTATATTGCACCAAAGAATTCTTTGGTATTCTTCAGATTTCATGATGCCAAGCACACAGTCAAGACATCCAGTGCCTGAGGCAGCAAAGCAACCCCAAAACACCAGTGAATCTCCACCATGTTTGACTGTAGGAACTGTATTCTTTTCTTTATAAGCCTCATTTCTTTTTCTTAAAACAGTAGAATGATGGGCTTTTCCAAAAAGCTGTAATTTTGTTTCAACTGTCACATTCTCCCAAAAGGATTTTGGCTTCCTCAAGTAAGTTTTGGCAAACTCCAATCTTGCTTTTTTATGTTTCTGTGTCAGCAGTGATGTCCTCCTGGGTCTCCTACCATAGTTTCACTTTTCATTCAGATGGTGACGTATAGTGGGAGCTGACACATTTGTTTCCTGTGCCTGAAGGTCAGCTTGAATTTGTCTGGAAGTTGAGCAAGATTCTTTATCCACCATTTGAACAATCCTTCATTGCAATTTTTTATAGTTTTTTCTCTTTCGTCCACGTCCAGGGAGATTAGCTACAGTGCCATGGGTTGTAAACTTCTTGACAATGTTGCACACAGTGGACACAGGAACATTAAGATCTCTGGAGATGGACTTGTAACCTTGAGATTTTCCAAGCTTTTCCACCATTTTTGTTCTCAAACCCTCAGACAATTCTTTGCTGCTCTTTCTCTTCTCCATGCTCAGTGTGGCACACAGAGACGCACAACAGAAAGGTTGAGTCAATTTTTCACCATTTTAACTGTTTGCCGGTGTGATTTCTATATCGTCAGCACCTGTTAGTTGATACAGGTGAGTTTAGTTACAAATTTTAAAGGAGCATCACAAACTTGGAATGCAATCATTTCTTACAATTTTAAGAAGGTGCCAATAATTTTGTCCAGTCTATTTTTGGAGTTTTGGTTGAAATGTAGCAGATTTTGATTTTTTTTCTCCACTTTTTTGTGTCATAGCAATACAAATAAAATAAATAAACATGGGAATTCCTAAACATTTGTAATTGCAACAATTTTCTCAGGTGAAGTGGTGCATTATCTGACAGAAATGCAGGGGTGCCACTATTTTTGGCTATGACTGTGTGCGTGTGTATATATATATATATATATATATATATGTGTGTGTGTGTGTATGTATATACATGTGTTTATATGTGTATTTATATACATACTTACACATATGAACACATACAAACACATCTACATATATATATATATACACACACACATACATATATATATATATATATATATATATATTATACATAATATGCAGCTTCTTAAATGGAGTCTTTAATATATTTGTTTCAAGAAAAAATAAAAAAACATTCTATTACTATAAGAAGATTGTGACACAATTTTCCAAATACTGTGAATATTATACAAAACACGAATATTGGGTCTTCCGATTTTGCTAAAAGCTTCTGCAAAATACCTTGGTTGCCAACAAACCATTTGGTTATCTCAAAGAACAGTTAAATCACAATCACAACACAATTGCAGATTGAAATACCGTTTAAAAAGATGAAAGAACTATCAATTACAATTATGAAAATGCCAGTATTAAATAAAAAGAAGCATTCTAAGAACACCATAGTCATGATTCCAGTTTTCTCATATTGCCTGCAGTTCTCATTAGCTGTATAAAATATCACATAATAAATAGATATATATTTCAAAATGTATTTTATCCACTTCCACTTGAATACAGTAAATTACCTGCTGAGTTTATCATGTGCTGATAAAATGGAATACAGAAGTATGTTAACTGTGTTTTAACAGAATGCTGGATTTTTTTTTTACATTTTACAATTGCCGATAATCTTTAACAATGTAAACATGGCTATGATCGGTATACAGTACTGTGCAAATGTCTTAGGCCACCATTAGATTTATTGTTTTAGCAAAGTTTTAATGACCATCAATATTTCTTTTCAGTCTTTTTATTAAGATACAAACAAAATAAAGACAAGTACACAAAATATAAAAAAACACAATTTTTAGAACACAATGGTTTCTTAAGGCAAAAGTCAGTATTTTGTGTGACCTCCCTTGCAGAGGCGTAACTAGAAACCACAGTGCCCAGGTGCAAGAATCTAAGTAAAAAAAAAAAAGACAAAAAAAAGGTGAATTTGATAAATATATATATATTTTTTTTTACATTTAACACAGAAAAAAAATGTTAATCAGATTACATATCTGCAAAAGGAGGTACCTTGTGCCCACAGTCTGTGAGATGGTCTGACCCCCTATTACTGTATATAGTGACACTGTTTAACCCACCAGTACTGTATATAGTGAAATAGGGACACAGTCTGTAATCTGCCAGTGAGATGGCTCGCCTGACCCTACCAGTCCCAGTACTTTATAAAGTGACCACAGTAGTCTGTGACATGGTCCAGCTCCCCCCGTACTGTATATAGTGGTACTGTATAGTGACACTGTTTACCCCCCGCCCCCCATGCTGTAGTAACAAGGTCTGTAATTTGCTGGTTCCACAAACATACACACACACATACATGCATAAATACACACAATCACATACACACATACACATACATGCATAAATACACACACAGTCACATACCCACACACACACATACATGCATAAATACACACACAGTCACATACATACACACACACATACATGCATAAATACACACACAGTCACGTACACACACACAAATACATGCATAAATACACACACAGTCACATACACACACACACACACATACATGCATAAATACACACACAGTCACATACCCGCACACACACATACATGCATAAATACACACAGTCACATACACATACATGCATAAAAACACACACAGTCACATACATACACACACACATACATGCATAAATACACACACAGTCACATACACACACACACACACACACATACATGCATAAATACACACACAGTCACATACACACACACACACACACACACATACACACACATAAACACCAATGAGTAAAACAGAAACATTAACCCCTGTAGTCAGAGACAGAGACACTAGTGAAGCATCATGTCACACTCACATGATATCAGTGCAGGCAGTGGTGGCAGGTCAACGTTTTTTATTGAAAAAAAAGGAAAAAAAACCTCTGCACCCCCTGTAGTTCCGTCCCTGCTCCCTTGGCACTAAGCAAATATTGAACCCTTTTGGTGAGACTTTCCTGATGTTTTGTGAAGTAATCTTCTGGTTTATTCTACCAGGCTTCTTTCAGCACTTCACAGAGTTCTTCTTTAGATTTAGGTTGTCTTTTATTTCTTTCTCTATCCAGGTGATCCCATACTTCCTCTATAATATTCAGGTCTGGACTCTGTGGTGGCCAGTCCATGACTGACAGTGTTTTATCAGCTGTTTTTCCAAATATGATTTCACTGCATTAGCAGTGTGCTTAGGATCGTTATAATGCTGCAAAATAAAACCATTCCTAATCAGGCGCTTTTCAGAAGGAATGGCATGATGAATTAAACTCTGTCTGTACTTTTTAGCATTCATGATCCCATCAATTCAAGAAAAAGAGGTTATGTCACTCTGCGCTGATATAAGAGATACTATTAGGCAAGTGGGAAAAGGAGATTCCCTACCACCAAACAACAGTCTAAAAACGATAATTAAGATCCCAATCAAAAAGAGAAGGATACTTAAACCCGCAGCGCTGTAAATACAGCTTAAAATCACAAAAGCAGAACGAGAACCGCATATAAGGTGTACTATCTTACTTACACCGAAATGGTACTCTGATGCTGAAGATTTCCCTTTTCTTTCAGCAAGTAGTTAAAGCTGAGTCCCTCTGTGAGCAATGGTTAAACCGGAGTGCCTCTTTTCTTCTGAGATCGATACCAGATTTTTCAAATGTTCTGGGGATCCAACAAACAACGGAAGCCGGTAGGGAACACGTGGAAAACAACTGGTGGCATCAGAGTACCATTTCAGTGTCAGTAAGAGTGTACACCTTATATGTGGTTCTCTTTCTGCTTTTGTGATCTGGGATCATTCTCATTTCAGCTTCTCCTGACTCCAAGGGAAACTTGCCGATTTCTGGATTTCCAGTGACTATAACCGGACCTTCCTGTTTTTTACCGCATTTGTATGTGAAAGTTAATGTATAATTTATCATTGGATCATCTTTGGATGCTGCACTGATAGCATTTAGTACGCCTGATCAACGTATTTTTTGCTGATTTTATGTGTATATGTTTTTGTATTTATTTTTGCTAGACTATATAATTAATTAATAAATAAATGTTTTACTACATTGAGCATTTGTTTAGGCCATTGTATTACTCACTTTACCTCATTGAGTCGCTATTATTGTCATATTTTACACATATTTGCAACTTATATCTAATGATACAACTTGATACAATCTTTTTAGCTATTTAGCTGTGTTAACAGCACTATATCGTATTTTAGTTACTATTTTAAGCTGTATTTACAGCGCTGTGGGTTTAAGTATCCTTCTCTTTTTGATTGGGATCTTAATTATCCTATCAATTCAAACAATATTGCCAACATCACAGGCAGAAATGCAGCCCCAAACCAGGACTAACCCTTCACCATGTTTCACTGAAGGTCGCAAGCTTTCATTCTTCCATCTCTATCCAACTCTTCTTCTCACAAATTGTCGACGATTGGACCCAAAAATTTAAAACTTAGATATATCACTCCATAATACTCTTCCACTGATCTTCATTCCAATCTTTGTGAGCTTTAGCATGTCTTAGCCTTTTTACCCTGTTCCCCTTCTGAAAAAGGGGTTTCTTTGATGCTACCCTTCCACTAAGACCATTCCTAATCAAGTTTCTTCGGACTGTAGAAGAGTCAACCTGGCATCCCGATGAAGCTGCCAGATGCTGAGCCAGGTCTTTGCTGGACTTCTTTTGGTTTCTCAAGGAAGAAACTCTAAGAAACTTCTCCTGATTCTTCAAATTTCTTTATAACAGCTTGAAAACCCCATCTTGAGTATCCAATTTGTTTGAGGATTTCCCTTTGAGAGTGGCCTTGCTAATGCAAAAGTATGATTTTATGTCTGTCAAATTATGTGATCTTTGGCATTTTGAATGGGATGCTGTGATTGAATTAAACGCATACCACATGTGTATGTCTTGCACAAATCTGGAGTAACAGAACTTTTTCACAGCAGTCATTTTGACATGAAATAATAGGACAAACACAGGTGTTAGCAATGACATTAATTAGGGTTCCATTCCATTTATGTTTACTAGAGCCAGGTTCCTGCTATTGCTCATGTGAAAAGGGGAGGTCACACTAAATAATTGCCACTTTAGACTATAGAAGCTGTTATTTCTGATTTTGTTCTGTTTTTTAATACTGCATGCAAATATCCTGTATTTTCTGTTTGTATTCTAATAAATATATATGATCATTATACCATTTTAATATTCCAGTTTCAATCCCGAAAACAACAATTTAACAACTAAAAACAAATTTTCAAGGTTTTCGATTGAAACCTCTTTCACAGCTTTTCCTTTCATCAGGCGAATCAATTTGGGATTGTGATCACTCGAAAAACATGCTGCAAATGAGGAATGTGCATTTGTTTCATTTAACAAAATGAATATCTGAATGCACTAACTAATTTAAATATGAATATAATTCATGAATATATTTGTTATTCTTTATTTTAGGTGTATTACTTAACTGTAGCACTCTAGGGAGCCGCGATAATCCTCTTCTTCTTAATTGACTCCAGGGCTGTACTAATGCTCCTATTAGCACAGCTCCCCAGCGAGCTACAGGTACATTAGCGTGGTGGATACCTTCTCCTTTAGTGCAGGTGGTGGGGGGGGGTAATCCGACCTTCTTTACAGACTCAAGGGCTGCACTAATAGGATAATTAGACCCTGGAATATTTGAAGACCCTGTAAAGAACAAAAATTAATGTAAATGTTAACGAATATTCAGTATTTGATTCACTTTAAAAGAACCGAATGCCAAAAAAAGTGCAGCACACGAATATTCTGAAAAACTATTTTTTCTGAATATTTGTTCCAAATGATTTGTTCAAAGCACTATTATTCAGTGCTGCACAAGCCTACTGCAAATATTGGCCAAGACCTTGATATGAGAAAGATTGTGATTGAGGCCTTTGTGACATCATCTCCTTTTTTGTGATGTCATTTTTGGACAAAGTTCAGCAGCCATTAATCGATTATTTTTACAATGTAACTTTGGCCCAAATTAGTAGTTATTGGTTCCCAGCCCTGTATTTCTAGTCTGATCTGTTCTAGATTGGCCACTTGAAATTGTGCATCTTAAATATACTACAGTGAAATGGGAAGCAAGAGTTTAGGGTAACTTCCAATATCAATATAATATTACAAATTAAATAGTCTACAGATCTGAAATAAAGTTTTTTTAATATGGAAATGAAAGCAAATTTGTTATAAAAGTTATTTGGGTCTGGTAATTAAAATGGTGTCCGAACATTCTCATTAAATTGAACTTTGGTTAAAGATTTCTATCACTGGTCCTAATGTTTATTTTATAATCAAATATCTATGAATACAATATTCATGGCAAATTTTATGACGAAAGTTGTGGTTGATTTCAGTTTAACTTTGTCAAAACATCTTTATATGGCAATAAATATACATTTATCATTGTATTATATATTAGTTTACCAGTCCATGCCCCTTTATTTTTACAATTTTAAAGTTTAACCTATATACAATATATTAGTTTAAATGAATATTTAAGCATAGATGTAACATCTTATTGCAAACAAGGTGGGAGATCTGAAAAAAAAAATTCTAGGAGACTGACTCGGTCTAAAATCTTGTATTAATAAAAAAACAATGAGGTGATGATACTAGTGTGAATAATACTTTCATATTTTTATAATTAAAGGCTAAAGGGAGGTTTGCAGTATGTTCGTGTCCCCAACAATATCCAACATGGAACTGTTATTTTCTTTCAAGGCATTACTGCCATTATTATATATTAAATAGTAATTAATTAAACTGTAAATATCCTTAAATGACTGTAAACAGTAGTCAGGAAAACAAGCCTGTTTGTCATAAAGTTTGTATGAATTTAGAAAGAAATAACATGTGGGGTCTAAGACCTTTTCAAGGCAAAACAGCCAGTTGTGTTCCCAGGGAAAGACAATAACCTTGTTCTGTGTGGGCTCCCGAGACCTTCACATAGAAACAGAATCCCAGCTGTTGCAAATATTGTATCATATTTAATTATTTTATGGTGTTTGAGGTATTTTGCGTTCTTGCCACCAAGCTTGTTCTTCTTAGCAGGAGACATTTCCTAATGAAAACAATGTTTGCTGTATTATAGTTCCAGATTCTGAGGGAACTTTGAGTCATAAATTGTGTCATTTGGAGCCCTTTAGCCTTTAAATTATAGCAAGTATTGGAAAAAAATATATAAGTACAGTAGTTGACAATCATTCATTATGTGTTATTAAATGTGACTCATTAGACTTTGAAGGGAGGCAAATAGTGAGAAAATATGTAAATAAACAAAAAATATAATGACAATAAACCGCTGCACTACAAAGATGACAACCGCAAACTATGAGCATTTATTGGCTAACAAGTTACAGTGATGGAAAACATAAAATGTGCATGAGGTCTTGGTTTCACAGTCATAAAGCTGGGAGAATAATTTCCTTTTGTTGCATTTCATTGCTTCCAGCGTTTGTTTCCATGTTTGTCAAACAGATGAATTTAGAAAAGATCAGGAATACTAGTAGAGATATTTATTTTCCTCAAAGGGAAATTAAAGTTTTTTTCTTGTACCTAAAAGAGAGCATTACTTAAAGGGACAATATGCTGTAAAATAGTTTTTCCCTTAAAGGGACAGTACACACTTTTTCAAACTTTGACCCCCAAAATCTGTTACACATCTACAAAAAACAAAAAACACCCATGCTAAATAGTTTCTAAATTTTGTCCAGAGTTTAGAAATACCCAAAGTTTATATGTTCTTTGCTTTTTTTGCAAGTTATAGGGCAATAAATACAAGTAGCACTTTGCTATTTCCAAATATTTTTTTTTTTAAATTAGCTATAGTTACATTGGAACACTGATATCTGTCAGGAATCCCTGAGTATCCCTTGACATGTATATATATTTTTTAGTAGACAACCCAAAGTATTGATCTAGGCCCATTTTGGTATATTTTATGCCAATTCACCGCCAAATCGTTCACTTTTTCACAAACTTTTCACAAACTTCAGGTTTCTCACTGAAATTATTTATAAACAACTTGTGCAATTATGGCAAAAATGGTTGTAAATGCTTCTCTGGGATCCCCTTTGTTCAGAAATAGCAGACATTTATGGGTTTAGCATTACTTTTTGGTAATTAGAAGGCCGCTAAATGCCACTGCGCACCACACTTGTATTAGGCCCAGCAGTGAAGGGGTTAATTAGGGAGCTTGTAGGGTTCATTTTAGCTTTAGGGTAGTGTAGTAGACAACCCAAAGTATTGATCTAGGCCCATTTTGATATATTTCATACCACCATTTTGCCGCCAAATTCGATCAAATAAAAAAATTGTTCACTTTTTCACTAACTTGGGTTTCTCACTGAAACTATTTACAAACAGTTTGTGCAATTATGGCACAAATGGTTGTAAATGCTTCTCTGGGATCCCCTGTGTTCAGAAATAGCAGACATATATGGCTTTGGCATTGTTTTTTGGTAATTAGAAGGCCGCTAAATGCTGCTGCGCACCACACTTGTATTATGCCCAGCAGTGACGGGGTTAATTAGGTAGCTTGTAGGGAGCTTGAAGGGTTAATTTTAGCTTTAGTGTAGAGATCAGCCTGACACATCTAACCCCCTGATCCCTCCCAAACAGCTCTCTTCCCTCCCCCACCCCACAAGTATCCCGCCATTTTAAGTACTGGCAGAAAGTCTGCCAGTACTAAAATAAAAGGCTTTTTTTTTTTTTTTTTAATAAAAATATATATTCTGCTGTGAAGGATCCCCCCTTAGCCCCCAACCTCCCTTATTCCCCTAAAGAGCTCTCTAACCCTAACCCCACTAATTATTTTCCACAATTTTGGGTACTGGCAGCTGTCTGCCAGTACCCACTTTACAAACAAATGTGGCTTTTTAAATATAAAAACTACTTTTTCTGTAGTGTAGGTGCCCCCCCCCCTTCCATACCCTCCCCCCTCCCCCTCTCAGATCCCTTTTTAAAAAGTATTGCCCCCTCCTCTGCCACCCACCACCCTCTCCCAGGACTCTCTCCAAAATGTTCTTATTTTATATTGTGGCTACTGGCTAGATTGAGGGCCTTCACTCCCACGTGCACCCGACTCACAACTGCTGGCCAGAAAGGAAGTTCCCCAGCGATGGGCCGCCCACCCTCCTCTCTGCAGCTGCTCCCACCCACCAACGATCAGCACCATTGCTGGCCGATGCAGAGAGGGCTACAGAGTGGCTCTCTCTGCATCGGTGTGCAAAAAAAAGTATTGCAGTGATGCCTCAATATCGAGGCATCACGGCAATACTTTGAAAGCGGCTGGAAGCTATCAGGATTGCTTCCAGCCACTTGAAACCCCTAACGTCGTACAGGGTACGTCGCTGGTCTTTAATGACCAGTTTGTGTCTGACGTACCCTGTATGACGTGTGTCATTAAGGGGTTAACGGGACAGTAAACACCAGCTAAATTCTGGATATAATTAGGTATTCAAAGCAAAGATTGGCCTAAGAATAATATGCAGGTGTTTTTTTATTATTATTAGGGTTGCACCGATACCATTTTTTTAAGTCTGAGTACAAGTACCAATACTTGTTTTCAAATACCTGCCGATACCAATTACCGATACTTTTTTTACTGTCATGTGGCAGTTTACCAAGCACAATACAGACTAACTATTTAAGATTCCTTCTTTATAATTATGAAGGACTGTAACTCAAAAGACATTATGAAATAATAAAACTGTTTTATTTGTCACAAAGTTCACAGAACATGTTTATAAATAAAAATATTACAAAAAAATATACTAATAACAACAACAATAAATAACAAATATAAAATTACAACCAACCAAAAGTGCAATACTGTAAAAAAATAGAACAGTGCACTGTTTAATCATGGGGAACAACACTATGGGCTAGATTACATTTGACTGGCAAGCTTTACCAATGATCTCATTACATGTCCTACTCCATTAAAGTCTATGGAATTTGGAATGTGAACAGAGCATTGGTAAAGCTTACCAATCAAATGTAATCTAAATCTAGTCCTATCATTGCAGGATGAGTGTTCATTGGAATTAACTTAATTTGTCCTATGAGTACTCTTCCTGCAATTATATAATCTAAGGGTATGGATGTTCCTCAGAGTACAGTATGTTTTGAACATAATTGTGCAAGATGAGAGCTAGCAGTAAAAAAGGCAATCAAGCAATACGAATAATTTTTCAAAGGTTAGTGGCAAGTTCTTTTTAAGGAACAGAACAGAAGCATCTCTGCATGTTCAGCAATTAGTCTGAGTCTGTTTTTGCTATCAGTAAGGAGGTTCGACTCTAAGTTGAACAGTCTCACTTTCCACACAGATATTTTTGGGCCATTTTAGCCAGTGCTGAAAATCTCAGTTTATTAACTGACCAGTACTTCAGGGGTTTGTCTGAACGAGGTACAGTGATCTCTCCTACAATAATACAAATAACAACAATTTGTATTGGCAGAACAATAGTAAACAATTTTTAGTTTAGTCTCCACTCCAGCTTAAAATGAAATGAGAACATGCAGTTTGAAAAAAAGTCACAAGATAGCATATGGGTAGGAAGTGGAGGCATTGGTTTAAGTATCGGTGCATTTAAACGAGTACAAGTACTCATGCAAATACTTGGTATCGGTACCGATACCGATACTAGTATCAGTATCGGTGCAAACCTAATTATTATATTAGTTGTTTAAATACTGACAAAAATAATTATAAAACATTAGTCTCCATAAAGCATTGAGCATCTCCATGTTGTAAACTAGGTTTTCCTCACTGCTGCACATACAACCAATGACTGTGTGGCATAAAGCAGTGTTAAAGGGATAGAAAGGTCAAAAATTAAATAATTATATGCACCCATGAGCATTTCTGTTTCTGCAATATACTTCATATAGCAAAAATGCTTCTAGTAAAAGTTGTTACTGTTTCTCAGCAGCATATGCACATATGCTGTGTGGGCTCGTGAACCTGTATTCAAGCTCAGAGAACTGGTGGTGGTATATATTGCGCCTGTGAAGATTTCATTTGTGCCATACAAGCCACTGCTGACTCTCTGAGAAGATGTAGTGTTTAAATGCTGATGCACGAACCCTCATAGCTCAAGCACAATCCAACATACCGCTGTAACACGTAGCACTTTTTGTGACCTAAAGGAAACAGTATAGCACAGAAATACATGAGGAAATCCTATAATTGCACACCATCATCTTAGTACACCATCTACTTAGCTCTTAAAGGGACAGTCAAATCCAAAATTGTTATTGTTATTGTTTAAAAAGATAGATAATCCCTTTATTACCCGTTCCCCAGTTTTGCATATCCAACATGGTTATATTATTATACTTTTAACTTCATAAGACCGCTGCTCCTTAACTCATCCCCCACCTCTGAGGTGGCAGGCTGCAATCATCCCAATCAGATACGATCGGGATGATTGACACCCCCTGCTAGCGGTCGATTGGCCGCGAATGTGCAGGGACTGGCATTGCCCAATGCGTATGCTGTTGGCATTTAGCGATGTCGAACGGACATGATTTGCCACATTAAAAATAAAAAATAACCCTAATCCTAACTATCTTGGCCTGGCCCTGATTCACCCATTGCAATGCACCCAAGGTCCTCTACATAACACCCCACTACTGGTAACCCCATATGCAATAATTGCAATAATGCTGTTAATCAGGCTTGAAATGCAGCGACATGCTTTTTTTATATATATATTCCAAGCAGGTATAATCATGACTCTCTAAAGGGGCATTAAATTCAATGTTACAGTATATTGGTAAAATGTTTATTTTAGGAAAATAAAATAACATCGCTGTATACATTCATTATTTTTTTTTTGTCTGCTTTTTCTTGTATAAGAGTGCTTGTTTTACTCACTCAAGGCTAAACGTAATTATAGTGACATTTGCATGAGCTTGCAACATTCTATTGACTGACTGGCTAGCTCGGAGCACTAGCTCATTTACATATGTCTCTAATTGGCCACAGAAAATATGGATTTCACAAAGTTTTTTAAGAGGTACTTTTAAGTCCACTCCCTCCAAAGAGAGTTTCGTGCATTCATACTTGAAGGGACAAGAAACCCAATTTTTTTCTTTCATGATTCAGATAGAGCTGCCATTTAAACAACTTTCTTTTGTATCCTTTGTTGAAACATATACCTAGGTAGGCTCAGAAGCTGCTGATAAGTGGCTGCACATATAAATTCCTCTTGTCATTTGATCTAGCTCCCAGTAGTGCATTACTGCTCCTTTAACAAAGGATAGCAAGAAAATAAATTAAATTAGATAATAGAAGTAAATTGGAATGTTGTTTAAAATTGTATGAAAATCTGAATCATGAAAGAAAAAATTGGGATTTCCTTTCCCTTTAAGTAGGTGATATTTACCTGAGCATGCAGCACCATGAAAGATTAGTTCAGAGCACATTCTCATGGACATATCTCCCTTATTAGCCTCAACCGTTCAAGGAGTATATTCCTGAGCTGCTCTTGATTTGCCAAATCTTGTAAGTTCTACTAAGTGTTAAATAAGTTTAAAACATTTAATTTCAAATGCAGTGCTTGATTGTTGGTAAGTGCTCCGACTTTAATGTCTCTTTAGAAATACCTGAGGTAAGTTAGTACTCTGGTAGCTGCACGATTGCTGAACATTGTCAGTTTAATTAGTAAGCAGCAGATCTGACAGTCATGAGTAATCACAAGATTGTAAGAGAAGGAAGGAAGCTGGGTCAGGAAGCAAAACAAATTTGGAAAAAATTGCCAATTTACTAAAGGAGTTTTGGCAATAGGATCATAGTAAGGAGCAGGTTTAGTTGCTAAAATGCAAAGTATTGATCTAATAGTCTGGAATTTGATCCGGAATAGGCTCAGTCCCACATATGAGAAATCAGAACAAACAGCTGGATCAGTTAGGATGGACCACAACAGTCTGGCAAAGAATCAGAACAGGAAGTTAATAGAAATGGGTTGAAACATAATTTTCATATTTTACCATCATCTGTTATTTGTTTATCTATCCTGGAATGATTAAAACTGAAAAATGCATATCTTGAAATGTCCATATATCATCTATCTATGTGTCTGTCTGTCTGTCTGCCTGCCTGTCTGCCTGTATGTCTGTCTATCTATCTATCTATCTATCTATCTATCTATCTATCTATCTATCTATCTATCTATTATCTATCTATCTATCTATCTATCATCTATCTATCTATCTATCTATCTATCATCTATCTATCTAATAGATCAGATAGATAGAAAGACAGACAGACAGACAGTCTGTGAATCAATCTTTCTGTCTATCTATCTATCTATCTATCTATCTATCTATCTATCTATCTATCTATCTATTTATCTATCATCTATCTATCTATCTAATCTATTAGATAGATAGATAGATAGATAGATAGATAGATAGATAGATAGATAGACAGTCTGTCAATCAAACTATCTATCTATCTATCTATCATCTATCTATCTATCATCATATCTATCTATCTATCATCTATCTATCTATGGATAAATAAGTTACAAAGTCTGTAACAAAAATGAGTGCTTTACCCCTGCAATTATTTAGGAAAAATTCTCACTGAATAATACAGGAACGATTTTTAACCATTCATACTTTATTGATTTAACTATTCAATCATACACGTTTAAAAACACATATGGCTAGATTTAGAGTTTTGTCGGTAACAACCCGCGTAGCTAACGCTGGCTTTTTTCTGGTCGCAACTTTTAAATAACTCTGGTATTGAGAGTCCACAGAATGGCTGCGTTAGGCTCCAAAAAGGGAGCGTACAGGCATATTTAACGCAACTGCAACTCTCGATACCAGAGTTGCTTACGGACGCAGCCAGCCTCAAAAACGTGCTCGTGCACGATTCCCCCATAGGAAACAATGGGGCTGTTTGAGCTGAAAAAAAAACCTAACACCTGCAAAAAAGCCGCGTTCAGCTCCTAACGCAGCCCCATTGTTTCCTATGGGGAAACACTTCCTACGTCTGCACCTAACACTCTAACATGTACCCCGAGTCTAAACACCCCTAACCTTACACTTATTAACCCCTAATCTGCCGCCCCCGCTATCGCTGACCCCTGCATATTATTATTAACCCCTAATCTGCCGCTCCGTAAACCGCCGCTACTTACATTATCCCTATGTACCCCTAATCTGCTGCCCCTAACACCGCCGACCCCTATATTATATTTATTAACCCCTAATCTGCCCTCCACAACGTCGCCTCCACCTGCCTACACTTATTAACCTCTAATCTGCCGACCAGACCGCACCGCTATTATAATAAAGTTATTAACCCCTAATCCGCCTCACTAACACTATAATAAATAGTATTAACCCCTAATCTGCCCTCCCTAACATCGCCGACATCTAACTTCAAACATTAACCCCTAATCTACCGACTGGAGCTCACCGCTATTCTAATAAATGTATTAACCCCTAAAGCTAAGTCTAACCCTTACACTAACACCCCCCTAAATTAAATATAATTTAAATCTAACGAAATTAATTAACTCTTATTAAATAAATTATTCCTATTTAAAGCTAAATACTTACCTGTAAAATAAATCCTAATATAGCTACAATATAAATTATAATTATATTATAGCTATTTTAGGATTTATATTTATTTTACAGGTAACTTTGTATTTATTTTAACCAGGTACAATAGCTATTAAATAGTTAAGAACTATTTAATAGCTAAAATAGTTAAAATAATTACAAATTACCTGTAAAATAAATCCTAACCTACGTTACAATTAAACCTAACACTACACTATCAATAAATTATTTAAATACAATATCTACAAATAAATACAATGAAATAAACTAACTAAAGTACAAAAAATAAAAAAGAACTAAGTTACACAAAATAAAAAAATATTTACAAACATTAGAAAAATATTAAAAAAATTTTAAACTAATTACACCTACTCTAAGCCCCCTAATAAAATAACAAAGCCCCCCAAAATAAAAAAAATGCCCTACCCTATTCTAAATTACAAAAGTTCAAAGCTCTTTTACCTTACCAGCCCTGAACAGGGCCCTTTGCGGGGCATGCCCCAAAGAATTCAGCTCTTTTGCCTGTAAAAAAAACACATACAATATCCCCCCCCCCAACATTACAACCCACCACCCACATTCCCCTAATCTAACCCAAACCCCCCTTAAACAAACCTAACACTAAGCCCCTGAAGATCTTCCTACCTTATCTTCACCCTGCCAGGTTCACCGATCCGTCCTCGGAAGTCTTGATCCAAGCCTCGGAAGTGTTGATCCAAGCCCAAGCGGGGGGCTGAAGAGTGACGTCCATCCTCGGGCTGAAGTCTGGATCCAAGCGGCGACTGAAGAAATCCATCCTCGGGCTGAAGTCGGAAGTCCATCATCTGGATGAAGTCTTCTATCAAGCCGCATCTTCAATCTTCTTTCTTCTGGAGCGGAGCGGAACCATCTTCTTCCAAGCCGACACGGAACATCCTCTTCAACCAACAACTAGACGACGAATGACGGTTCCTTTAAATGACGTCATCTAAGATGGCGTCCCTCGAATTCCGATTGGCTGATAGGATTCTATCAGCCAATCGGAATTAAGGTAGGAATATTCTGATTGGCTGATGGAATCAGCCAATCAGAATCAAGTTCAATCCGATTGGCTGATCCAATCAGCCAATCAGATTGAACTTGATTCTGATTGGCTGATTCCATCAGCCAATCAGAATATTCCTACCTTAATTCCGATTGGCTGATAGAATCCTATCAGCCAATAGGAATTCGAGGGACGCCATCTTGGATGACGTCCCTTAAAGGAACCGTCATTCGTGGGAAGTCGTCGTCAGAAGAAGATGGGTCCGCGGTGGAGGTCTTCAAGATGGAGCCGGTCCTCATCGGATGAAGATAGAAGATGCCGCTTGGAAGAAGATGGTTGCCGGTCCGGATCTACTCTTCTTCCCGGATAGGATGAAGACTTTGGACACTCTTCTGGACTTCTTCAGCCGTCGGATGATGGATGTCTAGCCCCCTCTTGGGTTGGATGAAGATATCGGAGCCAGGACGGATCGGTGTGATACCCGGTGAGGTGAAGACAAGGTAGGAAGATCTTCAGGGGCTTAGTATTAGGTTTATTTAAGGGGGGTTTGGGTTAGATTAGGGGTATGTGGGTGGTGGGTTGTAATGTTGGGGGGGGTATTGTATGTTTTTTTTACAGGCAAAAGAGCTGAATTCTTTGGGGCATGCCCCGCAAAGGGCCCTGTTCAGGGCTGGTAAGGTAAAAGAGCTTTGAACTTTTGTAATTTAGAATAGGGTAGGGCATTTTTTTATTTTGGGGGTCTTTGTTATTTTATTAGGGGGCTTAGAGTAGGTGTAATTAGTTTAAAATTGTTGTAATATTTTTCTGATGTTTGTAAATATTTTTTTATTTTTTGTAACTTAGTTCTTTTTTATTTTTTGTACTTTAGTTAGTTTATTTCATTGTATTTATTTGTAGATATTGTATTTAATTAATGTATTGATAGTGTAGTGTTAGGTTTAATTGTAGATAATTGTAGGTAGTTTATTTAATTTATTTATTGATAGTGTAGTGTTAGGTTTAATTGTAACTTAGGTTAGGATTTATTTTACAGGTAATTTTGTAATTATTTTAACTATTTTAGCTATTAAATAGTTCTTAACTATTTAATAGCTATTGTACCTGGTTAAAATAAATACAAAGTTACCTGTAAAATAAATATAAATCCTAAAATAGCTATAATATAATTATAATTTATATTGTAGCTATATTAGGATTTATTTTACAGGTAAGTATTTAGCTTTAAATAGGAATAATTTATTTAATAAGAGTTAATTAATTTCGTTAGATTTAAATTATATTTAATTTAGGGGGGTGTTAGTGTTAGGTTTAGACTTAGCTTTAGGGGTTAATACATTTATTAGAATAGCGGTGAGCTCCAGTCGGCAGATTAGGGGTTAATGTTTGAAGTTAGGTGTCGGCGATGTTAGGGAGGGCAGATTAGGGGTTAATACTATTTATTATAGGGTTAGTGAGGCGGATTAGGGGTTAATAACTTTATTATAGTAGCGGTGCGGTCCGCTCGGCAGATTAGGGGTTAATAAGTGTAGGCAGGTGGAGGGGACATGGAGAGGGGCAGATTAGGGGTTAATAAATATAATATAGGGGTCGGCGGTGTTAGGGACAGCAGATTAGGGGTACATAGCTATAATGTAGGTGGCGGCGGCGTGCGGACGGCAGATTAGGGGTTAATTATTGTAGGTAGCTGGTGGCGACATTGTGGGGGGCAGGTTAGGGGTTAATAAATATAATATAGGGGTCGGCGGTGTTAGGGGCAGCAGATTAGGGGTACATAAGTATAACGTAGGTGGCGGTCGGCAGATTAGGGGGTAAAAAAATGTAATCAAGTGGCGGCGATGTGGGGGGACCTCAGTTTAGGGGTACATAGGTAGTTTATGGGTGTTAGTGTACTTTAGAGCACAGTAGTTAAGAGCTTTATGAACCGGCGTTAGCCCAGAAAGCTCTTAACTACTGACTTTTTTCTGCGGCTGGAGTTTTGTCGTTAGATTTCTAACGCTCACTTCAGACACGACTCTAAATACCGGAGTTAGAAAGATCCCATTGAAAAGATAGGATACGCAAATGACGTTAAGGGGATCTGCGGTATGGAAAAGTCACGGCTGAAAAGTGAGCGTTAGACCCTTTCCTGACTGACTCCAAATACCGGCGGTAGCCTAAAACCAGCATTAGGAGCCTCTAACACTGGTTTTCACGGCTACCGCCAAACTCCAAATCTAGGCCATAAACTCTCTAGATATCAATATATTGCATAGATGTGTGAATAATACCTCTGAGAATCATGTATCTATATGTGAAACATACTTGCGGCTAGATTCCGAGTTTTGCGTTAAGGTAAAAAAGCAGCGTTATCAGGTCCTAACACTGCTTTTTTATGCCCGCTGGTATTACGAGTCTTGCAGGTATAGGTGTACCGCACACTTTTTTGGCCTTACCGCAAATCAACTTACGTAAATTTCGTAAAGGCTTTTTTTCAATGGGACTTGCATAGCACCGGTATTATGAATTTGTCCTGGGAGGCCAAAAAGTGAGCGGTACACCCTCTACCGCCAAGATTCCTAACACATTTTAAAGTCAGTAGTTATGAGTTTTACGCTACAAAGCTGTAGCATAAAACTCATAACTAAAGTGCTAAAAAGTACACTAACACCCATAAACTACTTATTAACCCCTAAACCAAGGCCCTCCCGCATCGCAAAAACTAAAATAACCTTATTAACCCCTAATCTGCCGCTCCGGACATCACCGCCACTAGAATAAACATATTAACCACTAAACCGCCGCACTCCCGCATTGCAAACACTAGTTAAATATTATTGACCCCTAATCTGCTGCCCCCAACATTGCCGCCACCTACCTACATTTATTAACCCCTAATCTGCCGTCCCCAACGTCGCCACCACAATTCTAAATTTATTAATCCTTTAAACCTAGGTCTAACCCTAACACCCCCTAACTTAAATATAATTTAAATAAATCTAAATAAAATTCCTATCATTACCTAAATTATTCCTATTTAAAACTAAATACTTACCTATAAAATAAACCCTAAGCTAGCTACAATATAACTAATAGTTACATTGTAGCTAGTTTAGGGTTTATTTTTATTTTACAGGCAAGTTTGTATTTATTTAAACTAGGTAGAATAGTTACTAAATAGCTGTTAACTATTTACTAACTACCTAGTTAAAATAAATACAAATTTACCTGTAAAATAAAACCTAACCTAAGTTACACTAACACCTAACACTACACTACAATTAAATAACTTACTTAAATTAAATACAATTAAATAAATTAAATACAATTAGCTAAATTACAGCAAAAAAAAACACTAAATTACAGAAAATCAAAAACAAATTACAAGATCTTTAAACTAATTACACCTAATCTCAGAGCCCTATCAAAATAAAAAAAGCCCCCCAAAATAAAAATAAAAAACCCTAGCCTAAACTAAACTACCAATAGCCCTTAAAAGGGCTTTTTGCGGGGCATTGCCCCAAAGAAATCAGCTCTTTTACCTGAAAAAGAAATACAAACAACGCCCCAACAGTAAAACCCACCACCCACACAACCAACCCCCCCAAATAAAACCCTAACTAAAAAAAACTAAGCTCCCCATTGCCCTGAAAAGGGCATTTGGATGGGCATTGCCCTTAAAAGGGCATTTAGCTCTATTGCTGCCCAAAGCCCTAACCTAAAAATAAAACCCACCCAATACACCCTTAAAAAATCCTAACACTAACCCCCGAAGATTCACTTACCGGGAGAAGTCTTCATCCAAGCGGCAAGATGTCCTCAACAAAGCCGGCAGAAGTGGTCCTCCAGACGGGCAGAAGTCTTCACCCAGATGGCATCTTCTATCTTCATCCTTCCGACGCGGAGCGGCTCCATCTTCAAGACATCCGGCGCGGAGCATCCTCTTCAATTGACGTCTTCTTGCTGAATGAAGGTACCTTTAAATGATGTCATCCAAGATGGCATCCCTTAGATTCCGATTGGCTGATAGAATTCTATCAGCCAATCGGAATTAAGGTTGAAAAAATCCTATTGGCTGATCCAATCATCCAATAGGATTGAGCTTGCATTCTATTGGCTGATTGGATTTATTTATTAAATTTAGATTTATTTAAATTATATTTAAGTTAGGGGGTGTTAGGGTTAGGGTTAGACTTAGCTTTAAAGGGTTAATAAATTTAGAATAGTGGCAGCGACATTGGGGACGGCAGATTAAGGGTTAATAAATGTAGGTAGGTGGCGGCGATGTTGGAGGCAGCAGAATAGGGGTTAATAGGTATAATGTAGGTGGCGGCGATGTCCGGATCGGCATATTAGGGGTTAATAAGTATAATGTAGGTGGCGGCGATGTCGATGTCAGGGGCGGCAGATTAGGGGTTAATAAGTGTAAGATTATTGGTGTTTAGACTCAGGGTTCATGTTAGGTGTAAACATAAAATGTGTTTCCCTATAGGAATCAATGGGGCTGCGTTACTGAGTTTTACGCTGCTTTTTTGCGCGTGTTAGACTTTTTCTCAGCCAGCTCTCCCCATTGATGTCTATGGGGAAATTGTGCATGAGCACGTATAACCAGCTCACCGCTTACTTAAGCAGCGCTGGTATTGGAGTGCGGTATGGAGCTCAATTTTGCTCTACGCTCACTTCCTACCTGTTAACGCCGGGTTGATAAAAACCCGTAATACCAGCGCTGCAGGTAAGTGAGCAGTGAGAATAAACTGCAAGTTAGCACCGCACCCCTGTTACCGCAAAACTCGTAATCTAGGCATTGGTTTGTATGATATCGAGCAGTCAGATACAAACATTATCTTTTGTAACCCCTCTGAGGAAGCGTGAGCGAAACACATGTCAGGGGTCTGGCTTCAGAGAGTTCATACTCTCATTTTTTAACTGCTTACTCTCTATGATAACTGTTGATTGCCAATAGCTTGTAAATGTCTGTTATATTCTGAGATCAGATATTGTGCTATGTTATTGAAACAAGTCAGTTAAAAGTTAATCTAGCCCCCGCTATATATAACTTATTAGCTTTAATCTCGCAATCTGACATCCAACATATTAACAGGTTCTCTTGTTACAGCATTATTTTTTAATTCATTAATAGCCGGCTGCAAAAAATATTGTTTGTATCTAACTGCTTTATATTATACAAACCAAGTACAATGTTTCATATTTATATACATGACTCTCAGAGGTATTATTCACATACCTATGCTATATATTGATATTGAGAGAGTTCAAGCAGATAGGATCTATTACATTGAACAGCTATGCTAAAGTTAACTGTGCAAGCAAGGACTTTATAATTGCAGATAGAGTATTAGCTAGATAGCTTTAATCTCATATCCTGACATTCCACATATTAACAGGTCCTCTTTATACAGCATTATTTTTTAATTTATTAATAGCCGGCTAAAAAATATATTATTTGTATCTGACTGCTTGATATTATACAAACCAAGTACAATTTTTCATATCTAGAATAGATACATGATTCTCAGAGGTGTTATTCACACACCTATACTTAATATTAATATCTAGCGATTTTAAGCAGTCAGAATCTATTACACTGAACAGCTGTGCTAAAGTTGACTGTGCACGCAAGGACTTTATAATTACAGATAGAGTATTAGCTAGATAGCTTTAATCTCATAATCTGACATCCCACATATTAACAGGTCCTCTTGTTACAGCATTATTTCTGAATTCATTAATAGAAGATAATGTTTGTATCTGACTGCTTGATATCATACAAACCAAGTATGTTTCACATATACTGTAGATACATGATTCTCAGAGGTATTATTCACACATCTATGCTATATATTGATAGTGTTTTTAAACCTGTATGATTGAATAGTTAAACCAATAAAGATAAAGTATGAATGGTTAAAAATCATTCCTGTATTATTCAGTGAGAATTTTTCCTAAATAATTGCAGGGGTAAAGCACTCCTTTCTGTTACAGACTTTGTACCTCATTTATCTATGAGTCTCCTTAGTGCTATATTGCCCCCTAACAGGTGCTTGTTGATTACAAAAATATTTGGCACCTATAGGTACTTACCATTAGTACTACTTTATCTACTATATTGTTACTATAGTATATCTATCTATCTATATCTGTCTATCTGTCTATTATAAATAAATGTATGCCATTCATTTAATAACTAAAAATAAAAACATTTGTTTTCTTTAGGTGTCTTTCACTTTGCAGGATATTATCAAGCAGCTGCAGACAGCGGCACGTGCCGATGGACCACAAGAGATTACAGCTGCTTTAATGCAGGATCTTTGAGAACTGAAACTGGACGTTTTTTTCCTGAAGGTGATAAAACTGTGAATGTGTTTATTTGTGGGTGATTTCTAATGTTAGCCATCGGTTTGCACACTAGGAAATTAACAGTTGATCCTCACCCACTGCTATGTAAGTGGCATTTTTCATGTGAAGTTGTTTTCATAAGTTGGACAAGATCTTATCTTATATTAAATGGACAATATATTAATATTCAAAGGAACAGTAAACACCTTGAGACTTGTGTATAAGATGTTTAGTTATGTATAATGAACCAACTTTTCAATATATTTTCATTATTTATATTGCCCCCCTAAGGTTTTATTTAGCTTTGAAATTGAGCAATTTCAAATTCTCAGAATATGAAATGCACCCTGCTGACTTTTTAAGGGTAATTCTGTTACATATCTGTTCCTAATTGGCTTTATCATATATATGTATACAACAACAAAGCAATGTACTTTATACTAACTGGGTGGAGTTTGGCTATTGAAAAATGATTGCATTAAAAAGGATATTCACGTGTTTAAAAAATGTTAAGACTTGGCAGATATGTTATTCTATAAAAATACAACAGAAATGGCTTTTAATTACAAAAGGCTGGATTACAAGTGGAGCACTATTTTAACGTGCGTCCGTAAAGATAGATTTGCTGGTTTACGGACGCACGTTATATAATCAGCAATTACAAGTGGCTGGTTATTGCACCAGCACGCTCATGGGAGCACTTTGCGCTTAGCACAATTAACTAAAGGTCAGACCTTTGTTTAATTAAAAAAATGCGGCCCAATTGCCCCTTAAATAAAGTGGCCAGTAGTTAAAAATTATAAAAAATATTAGCATCTTTATGTTTTTAATAAAAAATTGCATGAAGCATTTATAAGGAGTTAAAGTGAGGAGATGTTGGGTGTTTGGGAAAAAAACGGCACTGAAAGTACTTTTACACTGAGGTGAATGTGGACTGATTTTTAATTGTAAATATATATGTATATGCTTATATACATATATTTATGTGTTAATATGTGTATATACACATAAATATATATACGTATGAATTCATATACATATATATTTTTATACACCCTGTGCTGCGCTAGGTGGTTTGCCGTGTCTCACAGCATGAGAACGAGGATCCCAATGGAGCCTGTGGAAGCGCTCTCTCGTGAGCGCAAGGCTTCCAGGCAATGCGAATGTAAAGTCATGTTCGCATTGCACTTAACTTGTAATACCAGTTCACATTTATGTGCACTGGTTTTACTGAGTAGAGCTCAGAAATCTAGGCCAAAGTGTTTACTGTCCAATTGATTACCCTTAAAATGTATAATACAACTAAGCAAAGTATGCCTGCAGTAAATAACCTAAAAACATTAGACTAGATTACGAGTGGAACGGTAATTACAACTCCCACTCGCAAGCTAACACCGCTCAACTTCTGCTCTTTGTGCGAGTCGGGTATTGCTTGTATTATAAGTTGAAAGTAAATGTTTATCATTTGAGTGCTAACCCGACTCACGCAAAGAGCAGAACTTAGAATAGTGAGATCACATTAACATACTTTCGCACGCCAACTCGAATTGCCATAAGCCTTCTACACTAATAATTCATAAACCACCGCATAGCCCCCCTGCAAAGTCCCCACTACCCTATTAACCCCTAAACTGCTGCACAGCACACTGCAAAGTAACCACTACAATATTAACCCCTAATCAGCCACATTGTCCACCGCAAAGTCATGATTACACTATTAACCCCTAAACCGGTGCCTAGCCCACTGCAAAGTCTCCATTACACTATTAACCCCTTAATGCTACACATCCACATCACAAAGTACCCATCTACACTATTAACCCCTTAACTGACACACACCCCACTGCAAAGTAACCCACTAACATCTAAATACCCTAACCTAACACACCCTAAGTTACTCCAAAACAGACTAACCTACCCTTAAAAATACATCTAAAAAAGTAAAACTTTACAACAAAAAACTACTATTACTTAAAAAATAAAAAACCTAAGATTACAAAAAAATAAATTAACCTAAAATTACGAAAAATAAAAAAACTACCATTACCAAAAATAAAAAAGAGTTATACCTGTTCTAAAACTCCACTAAAGAAAAAAAACACCCCAAAGTAAAAAAAAATATTCTAACACTAAGCTATAAATATAGCCCTTAAAAGGGCCTTTTGTAGGGCATTGTCCTAAAGTGTCTTAGCTCCTTTTAAAAAAAGAAAAAAATACAAATCTCTACCATTAACCGCAAACCCCTAAAAAAACTACTCTAAAAAGTGCCCTGAAAAGGGCATTTAGCTGGAAATTTTGTTATTTTGCTGCCCAGGAAAAAAATAAAATTAAAAACCCTAATCTTAAAAAAAAAACACTCAAAACAAAAACTAACACTAAACCCTGAAGATGGTACTCGCCAAAGATAAATCTGGGCCGCGGTGCTCCTTCTTCATCTCATTGGTGATCTTCTTATCTTCATGCTGGCGGTGGTCCATCTTCATTTTGACGGTGCTCCATCTTCATATCTTCATTGTGGCGGCGGTGGTCTTCATCCATCTTCTGATCTTCATCAATGATCCTCTTCATGCAGTCACCAGCCGCACACTGAATGTGAGGTACCACTTTTATATAGGGCTACCCTTGCATTCCTATTTCAATTTTAAATCAGGCAATAGAATGAAAGCTTTTTAGGTTAACGGGTTTAGATGTTAGTGGGTTACTTGCGGTGGGGTGTGTGGCTGTTTAGGGGTTAATAGTGTGGTGGTTTACTTTGCAGTGGGGGTGTGGTGGTTTAGAAATGAATAGTTTAGTGGGTTACTTTGCAGTGAGGGGTGGTGGTTTAGGGGTTAATAGTGTAGTGGGTTACTTTTTGGTGGGAGTGTTTTTGGTTTAGGGGTTAATAGTGAAGAGGGGTCATTTACAATGTGGGGTGTGGTGGTTTAGGTGTTAATAGTGTAGTGGGTTACTTTGCAGTGGGGGTGTGGCTGTTTAGTGGTTAATAGTGTAGCGGGTTACTTTGTGGTGGGAGTGTTTTCAGTTTAGGGGTTTATAGTGTCATTGGTTACTTTGCAGTGGGGAGTGTGGCAGTTTAGGGGTTAATAGTGTAGTGGGTTAATTTGCGGTGGGGGGGTTTAGGGGTTAATAGTGTTGTTTAGTGCTGTTTCCTCCAGCCAAACTCTTGATGTGACCTTTTAGGTAAATGCGACTGGGTTTGAATAATCGCATTTACTTTCAACTTGTAATACGAACACACATTACCACTCAATGCTACCTATAGAAAATATGAGAAGCGTAAATTACCATGATTTTGCGCGAATCAAAATTGCGGTAATTTTAACAGCACGCACATTGTAATATGGATTTGAGCATAAAGAATACCTTGATCTTGCAGTCGTGTTTACGCTCCTCGTGCTAACAATAGTGCTCTACTCGTAATCTAGCCCATTGTTTTTTTCCCACTGCCCCAAATGAAGCTGGAGTTTATTTATACATTTTGCAATCCAGTGTTTCTTTTCTGACATTATATACCTAAATAATACAATGTTCCTTTTAAAATGCAAATCTGCTGTACATCTAGGTGAGGCTTTGTGTAGTCTAATCAGGTGACAATCTGAACTAGAAGGTAACTTATCATTTATTAAGAAACTTTTGGCATTTTGACAGTGCACTTTTATTGTGAAATAGTAGAACTGCATTGGGAATAGCGCACCCTGACATCACAGTTACGTTACACACTCCCATCCACTTGCAAGATCCCTCACGTGTCTATAATTTGCTGCCTCTTACATGTTGCTGAAAAAAGAGAAAATGATCATCACCAACATCTGCAGAGGTGTATCTGCCAACTTATTTAGCACAACTGGGAAAGTTGTGACTACAACTAATAGCAGGCAGAGTCTCCCTTTCTATTAGGAACACCTCTATATTTGAACGATGTATGGAACGTTGACATGTTTATGCTAACATTCTAACAAGATAGCTTTTAGGTTCTCAAATCAAATGTTAATATAAAAATGTTGATGTTCTAGAAAATCAATCAATCAATTATGCAGAACTTTATCTGAAATGGTTGACACTGTATGATTATATACATCATGATTGGAAGACATAAGCATTGATCAAACAATATTCTTGAAGAATAAGTTAGATAATTTAGATTTATTTTTAGTTTCCTTTCCTCCACACAGTGTAATTGTTTCAAACTGAGAACATTATTGTTTATTCCTTTTAATCCTTCAGGTTTTTGGAAGGTTACAGGGCATGTATCTCCGCTGTTTAATAATATTTTACAGCTCTACAAAGCCATACGGGTGAATCATTATCCACAAAAGCTTATGCTTTTAAACAGTAAAAGCCTTTTGTATTATGTTTCTCACAGACGTATTAATGGACTGATCTTAAGTAGCTGAATTTACACTGAGATTACAATGAAATTTAGATAAGCTTCTTGTATACTGGATTTTCCACAAAAATGCTTACTATAAACATTATAGCTGTCTGTCTATTTAGAAGATAAAACCAGCTTTGAGTTTAAAGCCAACAAGATAATCCAACAAAGTTATCCAAAAGAGACTGTTTTCTGAATAATGAACAAAGTTTTTTTTATTGCTCAATGTTTGCATATATTATTGTATTGCAATATAGATCATTTCAGTTACAGCTAAAATAGTCATATTTTAAAGGGACAGTCTACCATAGAATTGTTATTGTTTTAAAAGATAGATAATCCCTTTATTACCCATTCCCCAGTTTTGCATAACCAACACAATTATATCAATATACCTTTTACCTCTGTGATTACCTTGTATCTAAGAACCTTCTTCCAGCCTTCTGATCACATGACTGTGACTGTTTATTATCTATTGTCTTGCATTTAGCATTGCTTTGTGCTAAATCTTAACCCTTTAAGGACACAGCCTTCAGTTTGCTCAATTGTTTTATGACGGAAAAATTCTGTCATATGTCCTTAAGAGGTTAAATAACCCCCTGTGCCTGAACACAGTGTTATCTATATGGCCCACGTGTACTTTCTGTCTCTTTGTGTTGAAAAGAGATTTAAAAAGCATGTGATAGGGAAGCAGCCCTCAAAGGCTTTAATAATTATTATTATTAATAGAAACGATCATTAAACCAACATGTTAATAAATATGTTTTTGTTTAAGAAAACCAAGTAAATAGACTGATATTGTTTATTCAAACATATGCATTCATCAAAACTGTCTTTTATCATAGTGGGCATAAGTCTAGAGGATATTTAGTTCCCTTGATGAATTGATGTACAGCCTGAGGACCACATATGGTGCAGAGAGTGCTGAAATGTGTTCTCATCTGCTTCTTTGGAACAAGGCAGGACACAGTTTTGCTGTGCTTCCAACACAAGCATTGAAGGCAACGTGAGATACATTCAAGGAAAAGAGGACTGCAAATGCTGCCCATGTCCAAAAAGTGACTGTCAATCAATGCTATTCTTGTAACTTGGCTGCGGTGCCCTCATTCACTACTGCAAGATTCCAAGGTGCCACCTATCTTGAATTTGGAATGAAATGTCCAGCACCTTACAAAGCCCTACAGTGATAGAACTAAATGAGGTATTAACCCCCCCCCCCCCCCAGTACCTCCTTCACTATTGATAATCAACTTTGTGGCCAATTTTTGGCACCCTCTTATTTTATTGACCAGAACCAACTGCTGGCATATAAGGGCATGCAGATGTGTTAGGCACTGTACATGGTGAAAATGAGTGTATCAACAAGTCTGCCTATTACCAGCTGTTTAGTCATATATTTTAATGCTGACAGTAATTTATGTTTAGTTAAAGAAATGAAAGACCCACATTTGGCTAACATTTGGGAATAAAAGAGGGCTTTTTAAATTAATATAAAAGTAATTCACAGGTCAAGTTGATATCTTATTATAATGTCATTATGTAAATAAAGACATTAGTAGTAAGTGAAAATATTCTGCTGCTTGAAAAGCCTTGTTCTTTAAGGCAGTGTTTCTAATGTTGGCGTTTCCACATGCTTGACATTGTAATAGTATAATTAAAATATAAAACACATTGTATTTATTTAATTCATGGAATTAGTGACAGGACAGCAGATGGTTAAATCTACACAATAGCCTACAGCATACCTGAGTGCACACTAAAAAGCTCTGAGCAGACTATACTCTCACACAAACTGCTGTATTGGACTATATTCTTCTGTCTGCTGCTGCTACCTTAACCTAATTACACTAACATGATGTCAAGTATGTGAAAATCCATATACAGAAAAAATGGAAAGTAAAAGCGCTAAAGGAAAAGGAGATCCTGCTAAACTCAGAAATTCCCCTCACAGAAAAACAAAGGTATTGATTTCAAAAGAAAACATAATTTATGCTTACCTGATAAATTTATTTATCTTGTGGTGTATCCAGTCCACGGATCATCCATTACTTATGGGATATTAACTCCTCCCCAACAGGAAGTGCAAGAGGATTCACCCAGCAGAGCTGCTATATAGCTCCTCCCCTAACTGCCATTACCAGTCATTCGACCGAAAACATGCAGAGAAAGGAAAACCATAGGGTACAGTGGTGACTGTAGTTTAATGGAAAAATTACCTGCCTTAAAGTGACAGGGCGGGCCGTGGACTGGATACACCACAAGAGAAATAAATTTATCAGGTAAGCATAAATTATGTTTTCTCTTGTTAAGTGTATCCAGTCCACGGATCATCCATTACTTATGGGATACCAATACCAAAGCTAAAGTACACGGATGACGGGAGGGACAGGCAGACTCTTTATACGGAAGGAACCACTGCCTGAAGAACCTTTCTCCCAAAAACAGCCTCCGAAGAAGCAAAAGTGTCAAATTTGTAAAATTTGGAAAAAGTATGAAGAGAAGACCAAGTTGCAGCCTTGCAAATCTGTTCAACAGAAGCCTCATTCTTAAAGGCCCAAGTGGAAGCCACAGCTCTAGTAGAATGTGCTGTAATTCTTTCAGGAGGCTGCTGTCCAGCAGTCTCATAGGCTAACCGTATTATGCTATGAAGCCAAAAGGAGAGAGAGGTAGCCGAAGCTTTTTGACCTCTCCTCTGACCAGAATAAACGACAAACAGGGAAGACGTTTGTCGAAAATCCTTAGTTGCCTGTAGATAAAATTTCAGGGCACGGACTACATCTAGATTGTGTAGCAGACGTTCCTTTTTCGAAGAAGGATTAGGACACAAAGATGTAACCACAATCTCTTGATTGATATTCCTGTTAGTGACCACCTTAGGTAGGAACCCAGGTTTAGTACGCAGAACTACCTTGTCTGAATGAAAAATCAGATAAGGAGAATCACAATGTAAGGCAGATAACTCAGAGACTCTTCGAGCCGAGGAAATCACCATTAAAAACAGAACTTTCCAAGATAACAACTTGATATCAATGGAATGAAGGGGTTCAAACGGAACCCCCTGTAAAACATTAAGAACTAAGTTCAAACTCCATGGTGGAGCAACAGTTTTAAACACAGGCTTGATCCTAGCTAAAGCCTGACAAAAAGCTTGAACGTCCGGAACTTCTGACAGACGTTTGTGTAAAAGAATGGACAGAGCTGAAATCTGTCCCTTTAAGGAACTAGCGGATAAACCCTTTTCTAAACCTTCTTGTAGAAAAGACAATATCCTCGGAATCCTAACCTTACTCCATGAGTAACTCTTGGATTCGCACCAATATAAGTATTTGCGCCATATCTTATGGTAAATCTTTCTGGTAACAGGCTTCCTAGCCTGTATTAAGGTATCAATAACTGACTCAGAAAAACCACGTTTTGATAAAATCAAGCGTTCAATTTCCAAGCAGTCAGCTTCAGAGAAATTAGATTTTGATGTTTGAAGGGACCCTGGATCAGAAGGTCCTGTTTCAGAGGTAGCGACCAAGGTGGACAGGATGACATGTCCACTAGATCTGCATACCAAGTCCTGCGTGGCCATGCAGGCGCTATTAGAATCACTGATGCTCTCTCCTGTTTGATTCTGGCAATCAATCGAGGAAGCATCGGGAAGGGTGGAAACACATAAGCCATCCCGAAGGTCCAAGGTGCTGTCAAAGCATCTATCAGAACCGCTCCCGGATCCCTGGATCTGGACCCGTAACGAGGAAGCTTGGCGTTCTGTCGAGACGCCATGAGATCTATCTCTGGTTTGCCCCAACGTCGAAGTATTTGGGCAAAGACCTCCGGATGAAGTTCCCACTCCCCCAGATGAAAAGTCTGACGACTTAAGAAATCCGCCTCCCAGTTCTCCACTCCCGGGATGTGGATTGCTGACAGGTGGCAAGAGTGAGACTCTGCCCAGCGAATTATCTTTGATACTTCCATCATTGCTAGGGAGCTTCTTGTCCCTCCCTGATGGTTGATGTAAGCTACAGTCGTGATGTTGTCCGACTGAAACCTGATGAACCCCCGAGTTGTTAACTGGGGCCAAGCCAGAAGGGCATTGAGAACTGCTCTCAATTCCAGAATGTTTATTGGTAGGAGACTCTCCTCCTGATTCCATTGTCCCTGAGCCTTCAGAGAATTCCAGACAGCGCCCCAACCTAGTAGGCTGGCGTCTGTTGTTACAATTGTCCAGTCCGGCCTGCTGAATGGCATCCCCCTGGACAGATGTGGCCGAGAAAGCCACCATAGAAGAGAATTTCTGGTCTCTTGATCCAGATTCAGAGTAGGGGACAAGTCTGAGTAATCCCCATTCCACTGACTTAGCATGCACAATTGCAGCGGTCTGAGATGTAGACGTGCAAAGGGTACTATGTCCATTGCTGCTACCATTAAGCCGATCACCTCCATGCATTGAGCTACTGACGGGTGTTGAATGGAATGAAGGACACGGCATGCATTTTGAAGCTTTGTTAACCTGTCTTCTGTCAGGTAAATCTTCATTTCTACAGAATCTATAAGAGTCCCCAAGAAGGGAACTCTTGTGAGTGGAAAGAGAGAACTCTTCTTTTCGTTCACCTTCCATCCATGCGACCTTAGAAATGCCAGTACTAACTCTGTATGAGACTTGGCAGTTTGAAAGCTTGAAGCTTGTATCAGAATGTCGTCTAGGTACGGAGCTACCGCAATTCCTCGCGGTCTTAGTACCGCCAGAAGAGCACCCAGAACCTTTGTGAAGATTCTCGGAGCCGTAGCCAATCCGAATGGAAGAGCTACAAACTGGTAATGCCTGTCTAGAAAGGCAAACCTTAGATACCGGTAATGATCTTTGTGAATCGGTATGTGAAGGTAAGCATCCTTTAAATCCACTGTGGTCATGTACTGACCCTTTTGGATCATGGGTAAAATTGTCCGAATAGTTTCCATTTTGAACGATGGAACTCTTAGGAATTTGTTTAGGATCTTTAAATCCAAGATTGGCCTGAAAGTTCCCTCTTTTTTGGGAACCACAAACAGATTTGAGTAAAACCCTTGTCCTTGTTCCGACCGCGGAACCGGATGGATCACTCCCATTAATAAAAGATCTTGTACGCAGCGTAGAAACGCCTCTTTCTTTATTTGGTTTGTTGACAACCTTGACAGATGAAATCTCCCTCTTGGGGGAGAGAATTTGAAGTCTAGAAGGTATCCCTGAGATATGATCTCTATCGCCCAGGGATCCTGGACATCTCTTGCCCAAGCCTGGGCGAAGAGAGAAAGTCTGCCCCCCACTAGATCCGTTCCCGGATCGGGGGCCCTCGATTCATGCTGTCTTAGGGGCAGCAGCAGGTTTCCTGGCCTGCTTGCCCTTGTTCCAGGACTGGTTAGGTCTCCAGCCTTGTCTGTAGCGAGCAACAGCTCCTTCCTGTTTTGGTGCAGAGGAAGTTGATGCTGCTCCTGCTTTGAAATTACGAAAGGAACGAAAATTAGACTGTCTAGCCTTAGGTTTGGCTCTGTCTTGAGGCAGGGCATGGCCTTTACCTCCTGTAATGTCAGCGATAATTTCTTTCAACCCGGGCCCGAATAAGGTCTGCCCTTTGAAAGGTATATTAAGCAATTTAGATTTAGAAGTAACGTCAGCTGACCAGGATTTTAGCCACAGTGCTCTGCGTGCCTGAATGGCGAATCCGGAATTCTTAGCCGTAAGTTTAGTTAAATGTACTACGGCATCTGAAATACATGAGTTAGCTAACTTAAGGGCTTTAAGCTTGTGTGTAATCTCATCTAATGGAGCTGATTCAAGTGTCTCTTCCAGAGACTCAAACCAAAATGCTGCTGCAGCCGTGACAGGCGCAATGCATGCAAGAGGTTGCAATATAAAACCTTGTTGAACAAACATTTTCTTAAGGTAACCCTCTAACTTTTTATCCATTGGATCTGAAAAGGCACAGCTATCCTCCACCGGGATAGTGGTACGCTTAGCTAAAGTAGAAACTGCTCCCTCCACCTTAGGGACCATTTGCCATAAGTCCCGTGTGGTGGCGTCTATTGGAAACATCTTTCTAAATATCGGAGGGGGTGAGAACGGCACACCGGGTCTATCCCACTCCTTAGTAACAATTTCAGTAAGTCTCTTAGGTATAGGAAAAACGTCAGTACTCGCCGGTACCGCAAAATATTTATCCAACCTACACATTTTCTCTGGTATTGCAACTGTGTTACAATCATTCAGAGCCGCTAACACCTCCCCTAGTAATACACGGAGGTTTTCCAGCTTAAATTTAAAATTTGAAATATCTGAATCCAGTTTGTTTGGATCAGAACCGTCACCCGCAGAATGAAGCTCTCCGTCCTCATGTTCTGCAAATTGTGACGCAGTGTCTGACATGGCCCTAATATTATCAGCGCACTCTGTTCTCACCCCAGAGTGATCACGCTTACCTCTTAGTTCTGGTAATTTAGCCAAAACTTCAGTCATAACAGTAGCCATATCCTGTAATGTGATTTGTAATGGCCGCCCAGATGTACTCGGCACTACAATATCACGCACCTCCCGAGCGGGAGATGCAGGTACTGACACGTGAGGCGAGTTAGTCGGCATAACTCTCCCCTCGTTGTTTGGTGAAATATGTTCAATTTGTACAGATTGACTTTTATTTAAAGTAGCATCAATACAGTTAGTACATAAATTTCTATTGGGCTCCACTTTGGCTTTAGCACATATAGCACAGATATCTTCCTCTGAATCAGACATGTTTAACACACTAGCAAATAAACTAGCAACTTGGAAATACTTTTCAAGTAATTTACTATAATATGAAAACGTACTGTGCCTATAAGAAGCACAGAAAAAGTTATGACAGTTGAAAGTTATAGCATCAAATCTTTGTAAAAAACACAATTTTAGCAAAGGATTGCTCCCATTAGCAAAGGATAACTAACCCTGATAGCAGATCTGCTGTGAGTGATTACCTCCCTCAAAACAAGTTTTGAAGACCCCTGAGTTCTGTAGAGATGAACCGGATCATGCAGGGAAGACAATAAACTTCTGACTGAATTTTTTGATGCGTAGCAAAAGCACCAAAAAAGGCCCCTCCCCCTCACACATAACAGTGAGAGAGATCAGTAAACTGTCATAAATTAAATAAAACGACTGCCAAGTGGAAAAAAATAGTGCCCAAAACATTTTTTCACCCAGTACCTCAGAAAATTAAACGATTTTACATGCCAGCAAAAAACGTTTAACATTAATAAATTGAGTGTTATTAAAAAGCCTGTTGCTAGTCCCTGCAAATTAGGCTAAAGTTTTATGCATACAGTATAATTCCAGTGAAGTGCCATTCCCCAGAATACTGAAGTGTAAAATATACATACATGACAGCCTGATACCAGTTGCTGCTACTGCATTTAAGGCTGAGTTTACATTATATCGGTATGGCAGAATTTTCTCATCAATTCCATTGTCAGAAAATAATAAGCTGCTACATACCTCTTTGCAGATTAATCTGCCCGCTGTCCCCTGATCTGAAGTTTACCTCTCCTCAGATGGCCGAGAAACAGCAATATGATCTTAACTACTCCGGCTAAAATCATAGAAAAACTCAGGTAGATTCTTCTTCAAATTCTACCAGAGAAGGAATAACACACTCCGGTGCTATTATAAAATAACAAACTTTTGATTGAAGGTATGAAACTAAGTATAATCACCACAGTCCTCTCACACATCCTATCTATTCGTTGGGTGCAAGAGAATGACTGGTAATGGCAGTTAGGGGAGGAGCTATATAGCAGCTCTGCTGGGTGAATTCTCTTGCACTTCCTGTTGGGGAGGAGTTAATATCCCATAAGTAATGGATGATCCGTGGACTGGATACACTTAACAAGAGAAATAGACAGCACTGAAAGCACGGATCTAATAGGTGAATAGTATTGAATGTGTGAATATAAGCCTATATAGGAGAGTATACAAATATAATAGATAACTAAATATAAACAAATAACAATCGACAGGTAATGTAGACTATAAATGAGTACAATTTAATAAAAAAATAAAACATAGAAGGGACGTCTCCCTTACACATAAAATAGCTCCCTATGGCAAGGGTGAGTGGCGTATATAAAAATGCTAATAACAATACTGGCGTGTAAAAAGAGGATAACAAACAATGAAGCCAAGGACTATGGCTCTTCAAGTTAATGAGTAGAACATAAAAGTATTTGGTACCATTAGACGTCTGATGTCAATACATCTATAGTCCTATGTGACTTTAATAGGAGAGTATTACCTTAGGAGATAGGTCTTACGGCTTACAAACAGCTTACATGCACTTTGGCGTTACTGGCCGTGACCTAAATGCAGCCTTTTGTATCGAACTTGCATGACGCCTCTGAGGTCACTCAGGGTAAACGTGAAATCGCTCAATGTAGCAATAGTAAGGCAATAATAAGGCAATACTGTAGCGATGAAAATAGCTGAGTTACAAATGATGTGAATGGATTGCTAGCAATGAAAAGGACACAATTTATCATGGGGATCCCCAATATGTGGGTGGGTTGAATTTCTTTAGAGGATTTATCTCCAGTCCATGTATCCTCTTTCCTGAAATGAATCCTGGGGTCAGTGCAAAAGAACTTGGCGGTCACTTCCAGTGACTAAGTGTACTGAGTGGTCGCTTCCAGTGATTCAATGTCCTTAAAACACTTGGCGGTCACTTCCAGTGACTGGAATACTTGGCGGTCACTCCCGGTGACTGGATTACTTGGTGGTCACTACCAGTGACTGAATGGTTCTTGGCGGTCACTTTCAGTGACTAGATAGAAAGAGAATTTGCAGTGACTGGTTGTATAAGTGACTTTGCGGTCACAAACAGTGACTGTCGATAGCAAATGGTGTTTCTACAAACAATGATGTATCACATTCCCAGTGGGAACTCCTCAGGGTAGGATATAATCCTTTTGTAAACAATGATACAGGATAAAAAGGTGACAAAATGTCTAGGCCAACGTGTTTCACCCTTAGGCTTTATCAAGACATGTTTGTCTGTGTCACCTTGTTGGCTTTTTAAACACCTCTCACTCTCCTGATGTGTCATGAAGTTAATAGGCTTCTTCACCTGCTTTGGATGTAGGTCATGCAAATATAGCTGTTCACCACCAGATGGCTTGTTCACAGGCTGAGAATATTGGTTTTCCATATACCGAGCACACTCCAGGGCAAGATTACATATGTGGCGTCGCCGTTTTTTACGCAATTTTGGTATCACATATACGGCGCCGCATATAAATGTGTCGCCTATATTTCACCCGTCGCCCGCAATTTTAACTCCCATAAGCTAACATAGAACCGCGTCACAAATCGGTATCACATAAATTGAGAGATTTTACTCCATTTTCACCTCGCCACACATAGACAAGCGCAGCAAGCCTTGCTCTGAGTATGAAAGTACCGTAAACTCCAATAACTGGCGGAAAATATTAACACCTAACGCATGCGCAATATTATTATTATTATCTGTTATTTGTAGAGCACCAACAGATTCCGCAGCTCTATAAACAAAGGGGAGTACAACAAAACAATTAAAGGGATCAGATGGGTAGAGGGCCCTGCCAAAAGTTGCACTGTTGTAGTCCACTCTTAAGAAGGTGATCTACAAACAGCTGGACTCTTAGGCTTACATGCTAAGGGGGTTCAGGGGATAGCAATGGAGGAGTGGAACTGGTATAAAGTAAGGTTAGCATAGGTTGTATGCATCCTTGAACAGTAGAGTCTTTAGGGAGTGCTTGAAGCTTTCAAAACTAGCGGAGAGTCTTGTGGGGCGAGGCAGAGAGTTCCACAAGATGTGAGCCAGTCTGGAGAAGTCCTGTAAACGGGAGTACGATGAGGTAACCAGAGAGGAGGAGAGTAGGAGGTCATGAGCAGAGCGAAGGGGATGGGAGGGAGAGTATCTGGAGACAAGGTCTGAGATATTGGGGGGAGCAGTGCAGTTGAGGGCTTTGTATGTCAGAGTGAGAATTTTGTGTTTGATCCTAGAGGCAAGAGGAAGCCAGTGAAGGGATTGGCAGAGAGGAGCAGCAGATGAAGAGCGACGTGTAAGGAAGATGAGTCTGGCAGAGGCATTCATTATGGATTGTAAGGGAGCTAGGCGGCAGGTGGGGAGACCAGAGAGGACAGAGTTGCAGTAATCAAGGCGGGAAAGAATGAGAGAGTGTATTAAAATCTTAGTTGTATCTTGTGTAAGGAAGTGTCTAATTTTGGAGATGTTTTTAAGGTGGAAGCGGCAGGCTTTAGCCAAGGACTAAATGTGAGGAGTGAAGGAAAGATCTGAGTCCAATGTGACCCCGAGACATCGGGCATGCGGGGTAGGGGTAATGATGGAGTTGTCAACAGTTATAGAGATATTGTGGTGGAGATTTTGGAAGAAGGGGAAAAAATGAGGAGCTGTTTTCCAGAAGGCTACCTGTAGTAAGTTAGAGGGCAGATGAAGCAGCTGAGTGGAAAAATCTGTGTATTTTCTCTGAGTTTTGGGAGAGAATGTGTTTCAATTCAAGCTGAAGGAGAGAGAGATATTAGGTTAGTGATGGCCCAGCCAGAGTGTGTTAAAGGAGTGGGAGGATACATTTAAGCTGAGGGTCAGACATGCAGAAACAAACTAAAAAAAAAAAACATCAACAAAATATTACAGAGATAAGACTGAGGTATACCAGGGGTGAAATAAGACCATTAAACAAATAGACAGATAAATGGTGAAGAGCTGCTTAAGATAACTTAACACAGACATAAATATCTACCTGTCAACCACCAACCCCCACCGCAATAACTAATAAAGTATATTAACCCCTAATCCACCATTAACCCATATCGCAATAAACCTAATTAATCTATTAACCCCTAAACTGCCAAACCCCCACATCGCAATAAAACTAATTAAATTACAAAAAACCCTAACCGAACACCCTCTAAATTAACCCCCAATTACATAAAATAATAAAATACTAAATTACAATTAAAATAAAAAATCCTAACAGTACTTAAAAAAAAAAAAACTAAGATTAAATTAAAATAATCTAAAATTACAAAAAATAAAAAAGTCTAACATTACAGAAAATAATAAACCAAATTATCAAAAATAAAAAAAATTAAGCCTAATCCCTATAAAAATAAAAAAACCTCCCCAAAATAAAAACACTCCCTAATCCAATACTAAACTACCAATAGCCCTTACAATGGCTTTTTGTAGGGCATTGCCCTAAATTAAACAGCTCTTTTGCATTAAAAAATACCAAGTCCCCCCTCTAACAGTAAAAACCCCCCAAAATAAAAAACTTGACACTAAAAAATTCCAAACTACCTATTGCCCCTAAAGGGACATTTGTATGGGCATTGCCCTTAAAAGGGCATTCAGCTCTTTTACAATTGCCCATTAAATCCCTAATAAAAAAAAAAAATCCTAACTGTAAGTCACACATATTGAACGCTAAGAGTAGCACAGCACTTCTGTCAGGAGCACGCCAATGTAAGGGTGCTGTAACCCCCTATTAGTCAACAGTTCACAGACGGCAGCACCTTCCAATAGATAAAAAGTCTTTTATTTCATCATACCAGGATTACAAAAAATGTCACATTTCGGGTGAAGCCCCAAATAGGTACTCCTCGTTCCTGAAGTCCGGCGGAGAAGGTCCTCTTCCAGGTGGCAGGGAAGTATTCTTGGAACCGGCGATATCTTCTATCTTCATTCAGGACCAAGCCGGTGCAGAGCGGAGATGACAAAGAAACTGAAGACCGGTGACCGCGGAACTGAAGACTGGCGACCGCAGAACTGAAGACCGGTAACTGCGGAGCCATGGAGCATGGAGGATCCTCTTCAAATGATCACCGCCGTACACTGAATACTGAACGCAAGTTACGTGTTTAAATATGGCGTCACTTGCATTCCTATTGGCTGATTTGAATCTTTAAATTCAAATCAGCCAATAGGATGAGAGCTACTGAATTTTTTATTTTATTATTTGAACAGCCAATAGGATTTCAGTAGCTCTCATCCTATTGGCTGATTTGAATTTGAAGATTCAAATCAGCCAATAGGAATGCAAGTAACGCAATATTTAAACTTGTAACTTGCATTCAATATTTAGTGTACTCCTCTTCTGTGATCATACGAAGAGGATTCTCCAAGCTCCATGGCTCTGCGGTCCCCGGTCTTCAGTTCTGTGATCGTCGGTCTTTAGTTCCGCGGTCATCTCAGCTCTGCCCCGGGTTGGTCCTGGATGAAGATGGAGATGTCGCCGGTTACAAGAAGACTTCACCGCCGCCTGGAAGAGGACCTTCTCAGCTGGACTTCAGGAATGGTCAGTACCTATTTGGGGCTTAGAGTTAGAATTTTTTTTATAATTCTTAGATTAGGTATTTAATGGGCACTTGTAAAAGAGCTGAATGCCCTTTTAAGGGCAGTAAAAGTTCTAAATGTCCTTAAAAGGGCAATGCCCATACAAATGCCCCTTTAGGGGCAATGGGTAGTTTAGGATTTTTTAGTGTTAGTTTTTTTATTTTGGGGAGTTTGGTGGGTGGGGGTTTTTACTGTTAGAGGGGGGACTTAGTATTTTTTTAATGCAAGAGAGCTGTTTAACTTAGGGCAATTCCCTTCAAAATAGCCTTTTAAGGGCTATTGGTAGTTTAGTTTAGATTAGGGGGTGTTTTTATTTTGGGGGGCTTTTTTATTTTCATTAGGATTAGGTTTTATTTTTTTATTTTTGATAATTTGGTTTATGTTTTTATGTAATGTTAGATTTTTTTATTTTTTGTAATTTTAGATTAATTTTTTTTTATTTTGAAAGTAGTTTTTTTATTTTAATTGTAACATAGTATTTTTTATTTTGGTAAATGGGGTTAATTTAGGGGGTGTTAGGTTAGGGGGCTTAGTAATTTAAATAGGTTAATTGCATTGTGGGGGTTTGGCAGTTTAGGGGTTAATATATGTATTAGGTTAATTGCGATGTGGGTTAATATCAGGTTAGGGGTTAATAGTTTAATTAGGTTAATTGCAATGTGGGTTAATGGCGGGTTAGTGGTTAATACATTTATTAGGTAGTTTGCGATGTGGGTGAATCGCGGGTTAGGGGTTAATAAATATATTAGGGAGATTGCAATGTGGGTGAATGGCGGGTTAGGGGTTAATACATATATTAGGGAGATTGCGATGTGGGTGAATGGCGGGTTATGGAATAATACATATATTAGGGAGATTGTGATGTAGGTGAATGGCGGGTTAATAATTTAATTAGGCATATTGCGTTGTGGGGGGTTGTCGGTTTAGGGGTTAATACTTTTATTATTAGTTGCGATGTTGGGGGAGTGCGGATATAAGGGTTTTTATGTGTCAGGTTTATTTTTGGGAGGCGGGTTAGACTTTTTCGGGAAATTTAACTTTTTTTTTTATTTTCTTAGGCGCTAGCGACTCCAGAAATTTGTATTTACGCACATTTCTGGACATCACTAGTCTATCAAACTTACAGCACTTTATGAACTGCCAGCAGGGTTTATGTGATTCTTCGATGTACGAGATGAAATTACGGGCGACGCGGATTTCAGCAGTTACGCTGAAGCCTGCGCCGCATATGTTATCTCGCCCCTAATGGACAAAATTGTAACTTTTTTTAGTACTATATCTAAGACACTCATATTGTGATAGGAAATGGATCATATAATAGTTGCCCTGGGAGTATTCGATCAGTAGTTTTTTGTGTGGGATAACGAAATTCAATTACAAATATTTTTAAAATATTTAAAGGCACTAAAAACTGAAGAAAGAAAATGCTCTAATATGTTTGTGCATTTTATTATTGTGCCGTTGCTTGCATATTGCTACATGTTTACTCCCTATAAGGTGGTAAAACTCATAGTGACCCATTCCAGTCTTGTCGATTATAATCTATATTTGCTGTTTATTGTTTCCCAATATGTGTTTTCTAACATCACACCAACATCATTTAGGTATTGAAAATAGGACTGATTGAATATGCTGCATGGACAACATCAACTTCGGCAATAACAATCCATCAAACCACAGGTTATAGACTAAAAATCAGCAAGAAAATACACACTTAATTCATCAGCCAAACTGTCACGACCACTTACCTGGCTGCCCACGAACAGCCACTAGAATAGCACATAGGAGTCATATCTAATCCATGTCTTAGATTGATTTTTTTGTTTGACCTCTGGCTATCCTCCTGGCTCCTCTTGCCACATCCCAGGGTACAAGTTTGTATGAACTTATAAACTCTATTAGAGCTGCAACAATTAATCGTCATAATCGATAATAATCGATTATGAAAATAGTTGTCAACGAATCTAATAATCAATTAATCGATTAGTTGTTTTTTCAACCTTTATAAGTATATATTCGTTATTTTTAGAGCGGACTAGATATTTCCCCTAACCTTATAGCTGGTTATTTACCATTGCATATAGATATTCAAGATATTTTTATGTTAGAATGAAGTCAAGGGTTACTTTGAGAGGCCCCTTGCCAAGGTAGAAAACACTTAGCATTGGTGAAGAGCTAACAAAGATAAATATCCCACTTCGGTGAAATTGGCAAAACCCTACTTATACACCTCAACAGCCTTTTCTCTGCTGCAGGAAATATAGCTGCAAACAGAGAACCAGCCTTAGCCAAAAGCATGTGGACATGTTGAGATGTTTGCATTTCAATGCAAAGTTTCTGAAAGAGTGTATAACAGAATGTTATTAACAGTGATAGTCTAACTCTTTCTAGTTCTACCTCTTTTCAAACAGTTTGTGGTTTTGTTTTGTTTAATTATAAAACTGTGCTCTGCTGCTTAAACATTGAAGAAACAGTTGTGTTAATGTAAAGTTTTAGTCTGAAGTTTATATTTGTAAAACTCATTATGTGGATTTTATTTAAAACATAAAAAACTATTATTGATTCTCTTTTTATCCGATTAGTTGATTAATCGAAAAAATAATCGGCCGATTAATCGATTATGAAAATAATCGTTAGTTGCAGCCCTAAACTCTATTTACTCCGGCTGCCTCATTCCCACTCAGAGAGACTTGTTGGTCCAAACATTTGCTTTCCTACTACTGGATTCCAGCCTTCACTTAAAGCTCTCAAAGTAATCTTTTACACAAAGGCACTTGATAAATGATCAACACGTACAGATAGTACGATATTTTGAGGCAATGCTATATATGAGTACTTCCAAGGTACATGTCCACATCTTTGAGTATTGATATTACCTCTATCCTTTATATGTATAATTTTACATGGACCTATGTATTAGTAGATATCACCCATTTTTAGTGTGTACATTGGGATTTTATCACTTGTGAATAAACACACATTAGCAAAACAAAAAAAAGTCAAACATTTTTAAGAAAACAAAAACAATTATTGTCAGATTTAAAATATAAATTACAATGTAGTGTGCTACTTCACAAGACCTGGGGTACTAACAACAGTAAGGGGACGCCATGGCCCTGTGCTATGTAGTGTCCTGTGAGATGGGAGCAGCATCATATTGGTGGTAGAGCTGCAACAACTAATCGTCATAATCGATAATAATCGATTATGAAAATAGTTGTCAACGAATCTCATAATCGATAAATCGATTAGTTGTTTTTTCAACCTTTATAAGTATATATTCGTTATTTTTAGAGCGGACTAGATATTTCCCCTAACCTTATAGCTGGTTATTTACCATTGCATATAGATATTCAAGATATTTTTATGTTAGAATGAAGTCAAGGGTTACTTTGAGAGGCCCCTTGCCAAGGTAGAAAAAACTTAGCATTGGTGAAGAGCTAACAAAGATAAATATCCCACTTTGGTGAAATTAGTAAAACCCTACTTATACACCTCAACAGCCTTTTCTCTGCTGCAGGAAATATAGCTGCAAACAGAACCAGCCTTAGCCTGAAGCATGTGGACATGTTGAGATGTTTGCATTTCAATGCAAAGTTTCTGAAAGAGTGAATAACAGAATGTTATTAACAGTGATAGTCTAACTCTTTCTAGTTCTACCTCTTTTCAAACAGTTTGTGGTTTTGTTTTGTTTAATTATAAAACTGTGCTCTGCGGCTTAAAAATTGAAGAAACAGTTGTGTTAATGTAAAGTTTTAGTCTGAAGTTTATATTTGTAACACTCATTATGTGGATTTTATTTAAAACATAGAAAACTATTATTGATTCTCTTTTTAGTTGATTAGTTGATTAATCAAAAAAATAATCGGCCGATTAATCGATTATGAAAATAATCATTAGTTGCAGCCCTATTTGGTGGGATTGTGATCATCCAGTAGCAGAGGGCTTTCAAGCACCTTTAAACTGCAGTGCTTATGACACCTTCTAATCCACTTTCATCACTGCAAAGAGGGCAGTATAGCTTTAGAAGCAGATATTATTGGTCTCTTTAATTGGACAGGTCCCTAACCCATCTAAATTCATTATTTAGGTTATCAGGATGGCCAGACTGTGCACTATTTTTCTATCATTATATGGTCATTTGAAAATTTTCTGAAGGATCCTTTTAAAGTATTTTTTTTTTGTTTGTTAAAGGTCCGGTTCCATTTTGATGTGAACTGTAACAAAAATAGCGGATACAAGTTCTATGCAAAAAACGTATAACTTTTTTTTAAACTGTAAATCATGACCCCACTGCCTTGCTGCTTTGCATCTTTCTAAAATACCAAAAAACAAGATTGCAGAATTGTGAACGAGTTTTTATAGGGACAAGACTCCATTCATGATATGTTCAAACTCTTTCATAGTGCAAACAATATAGGACTCACAGTCACAAATGCTTGTTCTAGATTACAAGTTCAATGTGTACCAAGTTGACTGTATACAGGTTCTCCAATAGGGACGAACTGAGCTTTAATGAATTGATACCATGTTTGTTAAACCTCTAGAATGTATCCAGTGACCATTTCAGAGTGTTTAACTTAGGTGCAAGATAAAAGACTTTTTGGAAATAGCCGTGAAATAGTCTAAAAGGTGTCTCAAAATCTCCTTAGGGTAAATAGTGCTTTTTCTGAGTAACCGAAAACCTATTTCTGAGATTATGCCCATATTGCCTATTGTGAAAATGCTGAATCAAAATGAAGCTTTTTGGCCCTTAAAACTCCCAAAAGCACAGCTCCCAATAGATGTTGATCAAAGCCATGGATAGGCAAATGAAAAAATTATATCATAATCCACTAATCGTTGGAAGTAAGAATCTTTTGGCAAAGTTAATATTTTCAAAATGCCTTTTGTACAGTGGAGACTGTGATGCAATAGATTGTACCTTTTAATTTATTTCCCCAATTCCTCCAAAACAAATATGATCACTAGAAGCCTTGTTCTGCCACTTCATAATTCATTAATGCCATACATAGCTTCCACACGTGGAATGTTACTGTAAATAGTAAATTCTATAGAGACTGGATTTGGGACCAAATTGGCCAAACTGTATTTTCAGAGCTGTCAAATTTGTGTGTGTAAGTTGAAGGGGGATCTGGCTAAGCCAGAATCATATAAAAGGAAAAAAAAGATTCAACGTATGGAAGTAACATTTCTCTGACCCATCTCAGTAACTCTGGGATATATTTGAAGCCCAATTAAGTTATCTGTGTTGATGTCAACCTTGTTTTTTTTTCTAATTTAAGTGTTGAGTTAATTTGATCACACACATACACTTAATGTTCATTCTACTGATGCTTAGCCAAACTACAGGAATAAATTATGATATTGCCTCAATTGACCATTATAAAGTTATCTAGGAGATTAGGAAAAAATCTAATTGACAAAATAGTTAAACCTGAATGGAGCATTTTATTTAATCAGTCCTGGACTGATGGTATGTACACTTAGGGATCACTCACATTCCTTATAGGCTATATTAAGTATAGAACAATGAGATTGTGACAGAGATACACTGTTTAAAATATAACCTTTATTAAGATGATTAAAAAAATTTAAAACACACACACTTAAAAACACAAATGAGTTAAAGCTGGTAAGTAAATCATGTGTTAATCGTCAGTAAGCTTAACTAGGGTAATTTTGAAAAATACACAAATCAATACAGACCTAGGCTGTGGAGAAATGTGGTTCTAAGCAAGTCTGCTCGTTAGTGAAATACACGAGTGCAATAATTATGTTGCTAAATGGAGGTAGAATATCTCATATCCTAGAACAGCAGAGTTAAGTAATAACCTTATTGTATTGGTTGCAAAGCTTATCTGCAATATCAAAATTAGGCTCTTTAAATGCCAACTGTTTAAATACATTCGGTTATATTTACTGCTACCATTGCAGAGACAAATGTAATCATTAGAATATTATATGCAGAGGCGTAACTAGAAACCACAGGGCCCAGGTGCAAGAATCTAAGAAGGGCTTCCCCCACTGCCCCTCCCCCCTCCAAAAAAGGGTGAATTTAATACATTTTTTTTTTTTTTTACATTTTACACAGAAAAAAAAATGTGAATCAGATTACATGTCTGCAAAAGGAGGTACTCTGTGCCCACAGTCTGTGAGATGGTCTGACCCCCTATTACTGTATATAGTGACACTGTTTAACCCACCAGTACTGTATATAGTAAGTTAGTGACACAGTCTGTAATCTGCCGGTGAGATGGCTGGCCTGACCCTACACGCCCAGTACTTTATAAAGTGACCACAGTAGTCAGTGACATGGTCCACCCCCCCATACTGTATATAGTGGTACTGCATAATGACACTGTTTACCCCCTGCCCCCCCATGCCCCCACCCTCAGGGGCCCAGTCGCACCTGCGGTCTCTGCACCCCCTGTAGTTTCGCCCCTGATTATATGCTGCATTCGCTGGCTCCCTGCATAACTGCTCTTATTGAAATACTGCTCATGAGACTAGCTTAATCACCTCTGCTTACAAACATGGACATCTATAGATATAAAGCGCTACACATTCCAACACATCTAGTTATAAGTTAACAGTAGGCACGTGCATACATTCGCAGCATGTCCATTTAGAATATAATTATCAATGTTGGCTTGTGTTAAGTGGATTTACCAGCAGCTCACTGCACATTAAAATCTACACAGATTCCCTCCTGTCCCCTGACATGTTTTGCCACTGACTGGCTTTCTCAAAGGGTGAGGGCACAGTGTTTCTCATGACTCTTTTTAGGCCAGCTGACTCCGCCTATTATGACCTTTTGACCAGTCCAAATGAATCTCACTTTAGCCACTTACAGTCTGGATGTCATTACCCATTCTTGCTATATGACCCCTTATTGGATATGTTTTTACTACACTGTTGCAATTGCTTATCTTTTAATTTGCATGAATGCTTATTTATGAAGACTTATATTCTCGTTATTTATAAGATCAATATCAGTTCTACATGGGACTTATTTTCATAATGGTCATTATGTTACTACTAACTTTGTTTACATTTTATTATGTTGAAAGATGATGTACTTATATTTTAAGTATCGTGACATTTGTGTGATGAATGTGTACATAATATTCTAACAAATACTAACGGCTAGATTTAGAGTTCTGCGTTAGCCACCAAAAGCAGCGTTAAGGGGTCCTAACGCTGGTTTTGGCTGGCCGCTGGTATTTAGAGTCAGACAGGAAAGGGTCTAACGCTCACTTTCAAGCCGCAACTTTTCCATACCGCAGATCCCCTTACGTCAATTGCTTATCCTATCTTTTCAATGGGATCTTCCTAACTCTGGTATTTAGAGTCTTGGCTGAAGTGAGTGGTAGACCCTCTACCGACAAGACTCCAGCCGCAAAAAAAAGTCAGTAGTTAAGAGCTCTATGGGCTAACGCCAGTTTATAAAGCTCTTAACTACTGTGTTCTAAAGTACACTAACACCCATACACTACCTATGTACCCCTAAACCGAGGCCCCCCCACATCGCCGCCACTATAGTAAATATTTTTAACCCCTAATCTGCCGACCTCACACCGACGCCACCTACATTATCCCTATGAACCCCTAATCTGCTGCCCCTAGCATAGCCGACCTCTATATTATATTTATTAACCCCTAATCTGCCCCCCCAACGTCGCTGCTACCTTACCTACACTTATAAACCCCTAATATGCCGACCGGACCTCGCCGCTACTCTAATAAAGTTATTAACCCCTAAACCGCCGCACTCCCGCCTTGCAAACCCTATAATAAATAGTATTAACCCCTAATCTGCCCTCCCTAACATCGCCGCCACCTAACTTCAAGTATTAACCCCTAATCTGCCGACCGGACCTCGCTGCTACTATAATAAATGTATTAACCCCTAAAGCTAAGTCTAACCCTAACCCTAACACCCCCCTAAATTAAATATAATTTTAATCTAACGAAATAAATTAAATATTATTAACTGAAGTATTCATATTTAAATCTAAATACTTACCTGTAAAATAAACCCTAATATTGCTACAATATAACGAATAATTATATTGTAGCTATTTTAGGATTTATATTTATTTTACAGGCAACTTTGTATTTATTTTAACTAGGTACAATAGCTATTAAATAGTTATTTACTATTTAATAGCTACCTAGTTAAAATAATTACAAAATTACCTGTAAAATAAATCCTAACCTAAGTTACAATTAAACCTAACACTACACTATCAATAAATAAATTTAATCAATTAACTACAAGTACCTACAATTACCTACAATTAAATAAACACAAAATTACAAAAAATAAAAAAAGATTACAAGAATTTTAAGCTAATTACACCTACTCTAAGCCCCCTAATAAAATAACAAAGCCCACCAAAATAATAACGGTCCCTACCCTATTCTAAATTAAAAAGTAGCCAGCTCTTTTACCAGCCTTAAAAGGGCTTTTTGTGGGGCATGCCCCAAAGTAAACAGCTCTTTTTCCTGTAAAAAAAACAACACAATACCACCCCCAACATTACAACCCACCACCCACATACCCCTACTCTAACCCAAACCCCCCTTAAATAAACCTAACACTACCCCCCTGAAGATCTCCCTACCTTGAGTCGTGTTCACCCAGCCGGGCACCGATGGACCAAAAGAGGACATTCGGAGCATCAGAAGTCTTCATCCTATCCGGGCAGAAGAGGAAATCCGGACCGGTAGACATCTTCATCCAAGCGGCATCTTCTATCTTCATCGATCCGGAGTGGAGCGGAGCCATCTTCTTCCAGCCGACGCGGATCCATCCTTATTCCACGATGCCTACTCGCCGAATGAAGGTTCCTTTAAATGACGTCATCCAAAATGGCGTCCCTCGAATTCCGATTGGCTGATAGGATTCTATCAGCCAATCGGAATTAAGGTAGGAAAAATCTGATTGGCTGATTGAATCAGCCAATCAGATTCAAGTTCAATCGGATTGGCTGATCCAATCAGCCAATCAGATTGAGCTCACATTCTATTGGCTGTTCCGATCAGAATTGTTAGAGTAGGGATAATTAGCTTAAAATTCTTATAATCTTTTTTTATTTTTTGTAATTTAGTGTTTGTTTGTTTTTTGTAATTTAGTTTAGTTTATTTAATTGTAGGTAATTGTAGGTACTTGTAGTTAATTGATTTAATTTATTTATTGATAGTGTAGTGTTAGTTTTAATTGTAACTTAGGTTAGGATTTATTTTACAGGTAATTTTGTAAGTATTTTAACTAGGTAGCTATTAAATAGTAAATAACTATTCAATAGCTATTGTACCTAGTTAAAAAAAATACAAAGTTGCCTGTAAAATAAATATAAATCCTAAAATAGCTACAATATAATTATTCGTTATATTGTAGCTATATTAGGGTTTATTTTAAGGTAAGTATTTAGATTTAAATAGGAATACTTTAGTTAATAATATTTAATTTATTTCGTTAGATTAAAATTATATTTAATCTAACGTGTTAGGGTTAGGGATAGATTTAGCTTTAGGGGTTAATACATTTATTATAGTAGCGGTGAGGTCCAGTCGGCAGATTAGGGGTTAATACTTGAAGTCAGGTGGCGGCAATGTTAGGGAGGGCAGATTAGGGGTTAATACTATTTATTATAGAGTTTGTGAGGCGGGAGTGCGGCGGTTTAGGGGTTAATAACTTTATTAGAGTAGCGGCGAGGTCCGGTCGGCAGATTAGGGGTTAATAAGTGTAGGTAGGGTAGCGGCGATGTTGGGGGGGCAGATTAGGGGTTAATAAATATAATATAGGGGTCGGCGATGTTAGGGGCAGCAGATTAGGGGTACATAGGGATAATGTAGGTTGCGGCGGTGTACGGAGCGCAGATTAGGGGTTAATAATATAATGCAGGTGTCAGCGATAGCGGGGGCGACAGATTAGGGGTTAATAAGTGTAAGGTTAGGGGTGTTTAGACTCGGGGTTCATGTTAGGGTGTTAGGTGCAGACTTAGAAAGTGTTTCCCCATAGGAAACAAAGGGGCTGCGTTAGGAGCTGAACGCTGCTTTTTACTGCCCCATTGTTTCCTATGGGGATATCGTACACAAGCACGTTTTAGCTGCTTACCGCTACCGTAAGCAACGCTGGTATTGAGAGTTGAAGTGGCGGTGCATTAGGCTCAACGCACCCTTTTTGGAGCCTAACGCAGCCCTTCAGACAACTCTAAATACCAGAGTTGTCTTAAGGGTGCGTTGGGAAAAAAAGCGGCGTTAGCTATGCGGGTCTTTACCAACAAAACTCTAAATCTAGCCGTAAGTATTTTCAAAGGTGAGTTCCGTGATTTAAAATAAGTTTGTGTTCCTTACCGGATTACGGAACTCACCTAAGTCTTCATAAATAAGCATTCATGCAAATTAAAGGATAAGCTTTTGCAACAATGTAGTAAAAATATATCCAATAAGGGGTCATGTAGCAAGAATGGGTAATGACATCCAGATTGTGAGTGGCTAAAGTGAGATTCATTTGGATTGGTCAAAAGGTCATAATAGGCGGAGTCAGCTGGCCCATAAAGAGTCATGGGAAACGCTGCGCCCTCACCCTTTGAGAAATTTAAGGAGCCTAATTTTGATATTGCAGACAGATAAGCTTTGCAACCAATACAATAAGGTTATTATTTAAAGGGACACTGAACCCAAATTTTTTCTTTCGTGATTCAGATAGAGCATGCAATTTTCTAATTTACTCCTATTATCAAATTTTCTTCATTCTCTTGGTATCTTTATTTGAAAAGCAATAATGTAAGTTTAGATGCCGGGCCATTTTTGTTAAACAACCTAATCTAAAGACCGCTGCTCTATAACCCTGTCCGCCTGCTCTGATGAGGCGGACAGGAATCGCCGGAAATCAACCCGATCGAGTACGATTGGGTTGATTGACACCTCCCTGCTGGTGGCCCATTGGCCGCGAGTCAGCAGGGGGCTGCGTTGCAGTCTTGCGGACCTGATCCGCACTGTCGGATCAGGTCCGTAAGACCTTTAATAAATAGGCCCCACTGAGTGTTACAAATATAAACTTCAGACTAAAACTTTACATTAACACAACTGTTTGTCCAATTTGTAAGTAGCAGAGCACAGATTTATAATTAAACAAAAACAAAACTGTTTGAAAAGAGGAAGAACTTCCACCTTGGCAAGGGGCCTCTCAATAAAGTAACCCATGACTTCATTCTAACATAAAAAATATCTTGAATATCAATATCTAGCTATAAAGTTAGGGGAAAATATCTAGTCCGCTCTAAAAATAACAGATATATACTTATAAAGGTTGAATCTGGTACATATTATCACAATTTATTAAAAATATAAAAAAACAATAAAAATCAAAAGCGCCAAGGACTATATATCAATAACAGGACAAAGCCTTACACATTAATTTATACAGTACATATAATCAGCAATAGCAAGCAATACGCTAATAATTGTGCAAACAGATAATAGTGCACATCAATTTAAATAACTCCCATCAATCTAGGGGCAAGGTGTAAACAACAAGCTCAGCACTATATCATGCAAAGCATAGGCCCAAATCACCAGATTTAATATAAACAAATTAAATGATGACTATTATAGCTGGGTTGCACATAAGCCGGGGGTAGTTGTAAACTTATACTGTCCTGAAAAAGTGAAAAGTAAATGTCTGTAGACGTCCTTTAGGCTAAGGGCATAACCATAAAACACAATACCATGTGCAGGAGCCCATAAGAGGGAAGCAGCTGGAGTTGTACACAGACCAACTAATTGCAAACCAACTAATCGATTATGAGATTCGTTGACAAATATTTTCATAATCGATTATTATCGATTATGACGGTTAGTTTTTGCAGTTCTACATGATTTACTTACCAGCTTTAACTCATTTGTGTTTTTAAGTGTGTGTGTTTTACATTTTTTAATCATCTTAATAAAGGTTATATTTTAAACAGCGTATCTCTGTCACAATCTCATTGCTCTATACTTAATATAGCCTATAAGGAATGTGAGTGCTCCCTAAGTGTACATACCATCAGTCCAGGACTGATTAAATAAAGTTTTCTCTACCCAGTACACAGCACCTCCACCCCAAAATGTATAACTCTCGTAATACATTGCTGTAAATTACAATCATAAAAATCCAAGTATGAAATAAAAACAAGTATTTTAAGAACTTGCTAAGTGCCATTTGTAAATGTTGTGATTATGATTTAAAAAAATTTCTTGCATTTCCTGCAGATCACATTTTTTGTACTAGTTATAATGTATATGGCTATTAAATAAATATATAGCATTCTTTCCCACCCACTAGTGACAGACTATACAGTAGCAATGACTCTAGACCATATAGTCATATCTACATCTAAAGTGGATTTTTTTCACAAAACATATGAAATAATTTGTCTACAAAACTCTCCATAAACTTTAATAGTGCATTTCTGTTGAAAATCATTAAATAAGGTTTTCTTAAGGGTTTGTGATCATTCCCTAAATTTGATAAGTGATAAATGGTGGCAACAATCTGTTGAAAAGTATCAAGAAAATTGATTGTGATTGGTGAGCAATGATGGTTCTATGCAACAAATAGGGCCTTCTTTGAAGTGCCAATAATGCACTTTCAGGTCTGAGAAATACGTGATAACCCCCGATTATAGTTGACTCAAACTTGAAAATGCTTTTCAGAGGCCAAAAAAAGCAGATTGTGATCAAGGCCTATACCAGAAAATTCTGATTTTACTTGGAGAATTTTGTGGAGAGCATTGTCTTCTTAGCCTCTGCAGTGAAAATGTTTGTTTGTCTTCCAGTTTACTGTTGATGTATAATGTCACTGGAGAATAAAGTAAAATTTTTAGATGCAAAATATCAAAATGAGTAGCAGAAAAAATCAAATATGGGGAAATAGTTTCTGAACATACAGGACTTGATTACAGAGATATCCTTTCAATAACAGAAACAATTGCTCCACAATCTTAATTGTACTTATGCTCAAGATTATTTTTTTTTACGCTATAAAAAAGCCAATTGTGAATTGAGAACCTGTCACTTAGGATCTTTCCAGCTGGATTTGGTATGGAATCTGTGTGAGAAAGTCACCCTTACATTATGGTCAGGATATAGATATAGACCATGTTTAAAGGAGATGACCAGGGTGTCCTGGATAGAAACATAGGTTTAACGAGAAACAGTGGCTCCTTTCCAGCAGAAGCCAAGAGAGCATAGACATATCTTACTACATGGGTTGAGGATCAGATGCTGACAAGGGGCTCCATGCTTGACCAGAGTATCAAAAATAATGTTGAATGCCCCTATAGTACAGTGATAGTCAACTTCCTAATATATGGAGGCTGCAGATCAATATTTAGAAGCCTTAAGGGCCTCATATAAATATATGGCTATTAAACACACAAATCATAATACAAATGTCAGTGGCACAGGGCCAGATATTGGTAAGGTTGCAGGGAACCCTCTATCTTCTGTCCTTCCTTCCTTCCTTCCAGAGAGCTCTTTTGAGTTGTGGCCATATTTGCCCCCCCCCCACACACACACACACATAAAACACACTTTCTTAGTTATACTTTTTATTTGGATTGTGAAAAATTAGCAAAGGGCCACATGTAGACCATAAGTCACCAGTTGGCCATCCATACTATAGCAGATAGTCTGCAGGTCATTAACATGTTGCCATTCCAATAGACATATATTTGTTTGAATAGCATGGCAGTAAGATAATCAGGAGTTCCTATGTTATACAATTCATCTTTCATTGTTACAGTTAACTATAAACAACTGGGAATGTAAAATAGAATTTTCCAATATGTCTCCAAACTGTAAACCTTAAACGGATAGTCTACTCTAAAATTTTTATTTTTAAAAAAGATAAATAATCCATTTATTACCCATTCACCAGTTTTGCACAGCCAACATGGTTATATTTATTTACATTTATCCTCTGTGATTACCTTGTATCTGCCTCTTTTGACAGCCCCCTGCTCACATGGCTATTTATTTATTTACTTGCATTTTAGCCAATTAGGGCAGTGTCATGCACAGCTCCACAGGAGAGAGCACAATGTTATCTATATGGCCCACATAGATTAGCAATCTCTTGTTGTGAAAAACCAATAAAAAAGCACGTGATAAGAGGCTGTCAGTAATGGCTTAGAAAAAGGCAGAAATGTAGAGGGTAAAATGTTATAAATATTAATATAACAATGTTGGTTGTGCAAAGCTGGGGAATCGGTAGTAAATGCGTTATATATCTTTTTAAACAATAACAATTTTGGTGTTGACTGTCCCTTTAAAGCAATTTTGATAAAACATTTCACTTGACATCTTCCAGGACTGGGAGGTCTAGGCTGTGTGAGGAAGACTTGAGGGTGGGTGTTCAATGGGCAAGGTTGGATGGACAATGGGTGGAATTTTGGCAGTTTCTTGTTTTACTTTAGGAACTAGGACATTTACCCTGAAAGAGCAACTTTCAGACTTAGCACCTGATAACTTGAAAAACTCCATAGGAGCTAAGTTATGGGATATTTTATCATATATCCATCCCAGTCTGAGTTGGCATTTACCCCTCTAAATCTTACTAGCTACATGGATGTTCATACTATACTACTAAGCATTAGACTATAAAACATGTAAATAGGCTAGGAAAGACTTTTTAACAATAACAGTGCATTTTATTGCAGCAATAATAGTTACATGTAATTGAAAAACATTTAAAAAAAAAACACTTCTACCACAGCATTTATTGAGATTTAGTTGGAAAATTCACTTTAAATTTCTTGTATAGTTGCAAATATTTAAACCCATGCATTCTACAAGAACAAATAATATTTAGTTAATATATCCCCTTTTAAATTTAGCAAGCTTGTTCAACAAAAAGGCTGTCAAACAGTATCTCAAAAAACAATATAATAAAACTTTTATGTTGTATAAGACTGAGTTATCAGCCATTAAAATTGATTTACTGCTTAATAAATCAGTCTTATATAAGACTTTGTAATATTTCCTCACACAATATAGCATTACATTGCTTGATAATTCCTAGCCAATGTTTAAATGATTTTCTACTTCTGCTATACATTTTCTAACCTTAGTAATGTAAAATACTTTTGTTAGATAACAATGGATTGTATTAACTTTAAATACATCATTTTTATTGCCTACTCAAATATCAGACGCTGTAAATCCCATTGAATGAAAAGAATTGTGGATTTTTAAGAAAACTAACAAGCACTTACCACCACCTGCAGTCAGATAATTATGTTTTGTTCATGTACTTATTTTCTAATAAATCAGCAATTAATTACAGGCAGTCCCCGGGTTACGTACAAGATAGGGACTTTAGGTTTGTTCTTAAGTTGAATTTGTATGTAAGTTGGAACAGGCACTTTTTTTAGGTGAAACTCTAGCCAAACATTTTTTTTTTGTTTTGGATAGCATAGGATAAAGTTTGTTTTGCTATCTGTGCCCCTGTTCAGAAAATTTCACATCACTTTCTGTCCTTGTGACAATTGGATTTTCAGTATTTTGGATTATCCTGGAAAGAAGGATTCTCGATAAAGCTCTATTTTCTCTGTATGTAAGTACGAGTTGTACTTAAGTCGGATGTCTGTAACCCGAGGACTGCCTGTATATAATTAAATATTTTTGTTGTTGCTGATATTTGCATATTGAGAATGATTTGAGAACAGCAAAAATGTTCACAATCCAGATAAAAAATATTACTGTTAAAGGGACAGTAAGCATTGTAAAAAAGAAAACCCTGTCCATTACACTTCTCACAGTACATGGTGACCTTCTGAAAACCATAAGTGGAGATGCCTGTGCCACCAGGTTTCATGACACATTATATATCAATAACTCCAGGATTATCTGTGAGCATGTGTCATGTGAAGAAATCTTTGACTGACACCGCTTAATATCAAGCTTTGTCTATATTAACTTAAATATTACTTCCTCGGCTTTAGGCATTAGTTCCATTGTTTGCAAACAGCGCTCACTTCCATAGAAGTGACCTGTAAATGGCTCTAGGACATTCCCAGACTGCCAAGATGGCATGCTGCCAACAACAACAAAAGCTGGTGATTGATTTAAATATTGGGTATTAGATTATATACATATTGCTTTCATGCCATTAAAGTGACATGAAACCCCAAAAAAAAATTATAATTGATTTATATAGAGAAAGACATTTTAAATTTTTTTTTAATTTACTTCTGTTATCAAATTTGCTTTATTCTCTTGGTATTCTTTTTTGAATAAGCAACATTACACATTTGGGAGCCATCTGAACACATTGGGGTAGATTTATGTAAGGTCAATCGGTCATGTCCGCTCGACCTTGCTAAATGCAGACAGCATACGCTGTCGGCATTTAACATTGCACAAGCATTTCTAGTGAAATGCTTGTGCAATACCGCCCCCTGCTCACTGGCGGCCAATTGGTCGCTAGCAGGGGGTGTCAATAATCCCGATCTAATCTGGATGATTTCAGTCTTATGACCGCTGCTTCTTAACTTCCATTTCTGGCGGACCAGAAATGATTGGGGTTGGAAGTAGCAACCGCTGCTTGTGTAATCGACCCCATCAGGTGAACCAATGAAAAAAGGCATATATGTGCAGCCACCAATCAGCAGCTAGCTCCCAATAGGGAACTGCTGCTCTTGAGACTACCATATGTAAGCTTTTCAACAAACTGTTTAAAACTGCATGCTCTATCTTTATCATGAAAGAAACATTTTGGGTTTTTAGGTCCCTTTAAAGGACCACCCAAACACAGTAGAATATCACAAACAGAAAATACATAAAAAGACAATAAAAAAACAATTAGCTTGAATTTCAAATGAGTAATAGATATTTTTCAGACACATTTTAAACCTCAATTTTCCCTCCAACTGCATCATGTGATAGCCATAAGCCAATCACAAAATGCATATATGTATATTCTGTGAATCTTGCATGTGCACAGAAGAAGCTGGTGCCGCAGAAAGTGTGCATATAAAAGATTGTCCATATTTATATAATGGAAGTGAATTGGGAAGTTGTTTAAAATTGTGTGCTCTATCTGAATCATGAAAGTTTAATTTTGAGTGTCCCTTTAAGCATTGCAGGATTAAATGGCATTGTACTACTTGCATTCATAAAGAACTAAAATAAGCCCAACACTTGTAGAGTAGATAATGTCACAAATGCTATCTGATAGGGTTATTCCTAGATATTCCACAAAACAGTTTAGACAGCAGATAATCAGAAGAACCAAAAACAGGCTAAAATGTGACCAAAAAAACTATAGTGGACCCCGAATATATACAGTATATATATTGAGATCTATTTGTATAATACATTTGGATCCATATAAATCAAGAATACACAATGTTTAAATCAACAGAAATGTATATAAAATGTAATACCCAAAATATACCTAAAAGTAAAAAATCCAGTGATCCAGTGATTCAAATTGGGCTTTGTGCCTCTAGTATGTGAATGCTGATATATGTGGCTCGTAAATAAAAAGTGCAATAGTGCAATACTGAAAATAATATCAGCATGCACAATATGTAGATATAAATACCAAAAATAACGGGGGTCACATGGAGAGAATGTCTATGTGTTTCAGCCCTGACTAGGTTATTCTCAAGACTGACTCTGCTAGGGGCTTATACTACTATAAGAACTATTTGTCCACCGATTATGCTATGAGTGGTGCCAAAAATTATGCCAAAAAAAGACTTCCATAATTGGGTGATTAATATATTACTACAGATCATGAAAATTATTTATCCTGATAGGTAGTCAAAACAAAAGTATAACCAATCGTACACTGCTCCATTAGTAGTGTCCGGAACAATCCAATTGTTTCCGGTTTGAAAACGTCACATCAGGTTGATGTAAAAATAATGACATCACTTCCAATTAGTGAATGTTGCTTCCTGTTAACGTCTGCAAACACTCAAGGGAAAAATAGTCCAATTGAAATTTCTATAGAAAGAAATATGAATTGGTTAAAGTACATATATTATGGAAAAAACTCTGCAAAGTTATAAAAATGAAAACATATAAAAGGCTTTCAAACAAAATTTTTCTAAACGTATCCTCCAGTTAGGATAAAACTTCAATTGGAAATAGTGTTAAAAAATATTAAAAAAAACATGGGACATCATTAAAAATCCTATAAAATATAAAAATGTTACTTAAAGGGACAGTATACTGTAAAATTGTTTTTCCCTTAATGTGTTTCCAATTACTTTTTTACCAGCTATATAAAATGTATGAGTTTTGCTTTTTTAAGGCTTATTTGTGTATATGAATTAGCAGATTTTGTGTTTTGAAGCCACAACCTAATAAAATGGGTTGAGCTTGTAGGTACAATCAGATCTCATTAATTTATCACATTGAGTATATCTACCTGCTTCTTTATATTATATCTGTCCATAAACCAATCACCAATACTTGGGAGAGAACAATGGAAAATTAACATTTTATTACCATATCTCTTCTATAACCCACTTGGAGTGTAATTTCTTCTACTGGCTGTGTTAACACAGCTTGGCCTTGAGGCCAAAAACTTTCAGGATGGGTGGGGATACCACAGGCTAAATAAACTATTTCAAATGCCAATATAAGGGTAATGGAAATACTTGTAAACAATTTAATACACTCCAGCAGGTAAAGTGGATCATTGGGAACAAATTAAAGGGGAGAATATTTTTGAGTAAACTGTCCCTTTAAATACATATTACTATTCAACTACAAATCTAATAAAATACAAATACATTACAAAAATGAATACAAAAATTATTTTAAAAATATAGAAATAACTAACAATATTATTAAAATTAAAAACAAAAATTAATTAAACCACACTTTAGTTTCGGAAAGTGCATTAAGCCCATTTGGATAAAACAATCTAAATTAAAAATCCATTTAGCCTCACTGAGAAGCAGCCTCTTCTCACAATTGACACCCCTCAAATCACGTAGTGTTTTCTGTATCCCCATGTATGTTAAAAATAAATTACTACTACTATGACATTCCTTAAAATGTTTATATAGAGGAACACCATCCTTTTACTATTTTATTTGTAAAAAGTGCTCCCGTATGCTATCTCTTAGCATCCATAAAGTTTGATCAACATATTGCAGTCCGCAACTACATTCTAAAAGGTGTATGATATGGCTTTACCGCATAAAAAATGGCCTTTGCATACGGAATGGTCACCGATTCATTCCGCACTTAAAGACCTGTAGGTATTTGTTTCACAAAACACATAAAAAATATGTTACAAAGTAAACACGCATAAATTACAATATTAACCCCTAAACCACCTGCATCTTAACTACTAAAATTAGTATTAACCTAAACCACCACCCCTCCATTGCGACTACTAAAATAAACCTATTAACCCCTAAACCGCCGTCCCCATACATCGCGACTACTTAAATTAAACTATTATCCCCTAAACCTAACACCCCCTAACTTTAAATTAAAGGTCAATATACTAACTACCTTAAAATAAATAAAAACTTAACTGTTTTAAAAAAAATAAAACCTAAGCTTAAACTACAAAAAAACTAACATACAAGTTTTTTTTCCGTTGAGCATATAAACTATAATCCCTGTGTGTCCCTGTGTGTTTTGTTTTCACTTTATTTAAAAAAAGATCATCTTTCTTTTTACTGCTCCAAGCTACACTGAGCTTCCTGGCTCAGCCCCTTTGTGATGTACCTACATGGTGATGTCACCAGCACTCCCATGATGCCTGGGAGTGCCCCCACACTAGGCCACCAATAGATCCCTGGCCTGTAGTGTTGAGGATGGCCAAAAACAATATTTTAATGGCGATCCCCCTGCGTGATGAAAAGGCATTGTCATGCACCTGCAGGCTGCGATGTGCATGACAAAAATAATTTGTCATGTTCATCAAAGGGGTTAAAGGTGCCTCAAAGAGACATGAAATCCAAAATGTTACTTTCATGATTCAGATGGAGAATACAATTTTAAAAAATTCGACATTGGTTTCAAAAGGTTACGTTTGATTTTAATTTTGAATGGGAACATATAGGGTTCCAAAAGGGGCTCACAATCTATAAAGCAGGTAACCACTCAATTAAAGGAACATGAAACCCAAAATGTTTCTTTCATGATTCATACAAAGAATAACATTTTAAAAAAGCGTCCAATTTACTTCTATTATGAAATTTGTTTCGTTCTCATGATATTCTTTTTTAAAGAGATATCTAAATAAGTAGCATGCACATAATTGGAACAATACATGACAGGAAATAGTGCTGCCATCTAATGATCTTGTTAATGTATAACATTGTTGCAAAACTGCTACCATATAGTACTGCAGACACGTGCACACTCCTGAACTTATCTTTCTGTTTTCAACAAAGGACATCAAGAATACAAAGTAAATTTGATAATTGAAGTAAATTGGAAAGTTTAAGATCTATCTGAATCATAAAACACAAAACATGTGTTTTATGTCCATTTAAACTCAAAATTTTATCTCCTACAACATGTTTTGCAAGACACTTCAATTATTTATTTAAAGGGACACTCAGGTTAAATTACATTTTCATGATTCAGATACAGCATGTAATTTTAAACAACTTTCCAATTTTCTTCCATTAAAAAAATGTGCAGTCTTTTATATTTACAATTTATGAACCACCAGATCCTACTGAGCGTGTGCAAGAATTCACAGACTATACGTATATGCATTCGTGATTGGCTGATTGCTATCACATGGTACAAGGGGAGTGGAAATATACATAACTTTGAAATTTGTTATAAAAAATCTACTACTCATTTGAAATTCAGACTAAGTGCTATTGCATTGTCTTGTTATCTTGCATTTGTTGATTATGCAAATCTAATGTGTTGACTGGTCCTTTAACGTGCTTTTCCTGTAGTTTAGCGCTGTTAGTTGCAGTGTTTCCACTCCCCCAGAAAGGTTGCAGTGCCTTCCGTGGAATGCAGAATCCTGATACCCCTATATGCTTTACAGCGATTGGTTCATACGGTTTATTTCTTTCCTAATTGGCCGCACCATAAGAAGTAACTTAAGCAATATTTAAGAGTCTTTCCAAGGCGTGTGCCCAGGTCCTGTAAAATAAGGCACATTCTAAACAAACTGACAGTTTTAAATGCTTTTAAAATATTTATTAAGCATACAAATGTTTTGTAATGTAGTGAATAACTGCTAATGCATTAATAAAAAAATACTCTTATGTCCCTTTAATGGACTGTCAATTTTACTACATTAGATTTCCAAATAAAGAATGTATGTTTTTTTATGTCATGTATAGATGTTATCATCAAGATCTCCTACATGACACATTCTCTACTAAGTCCTGTCAACATAAATACAAAAAAATGTTCTTTTGCGATTCAGATAGAGGGGGATATTTATCAAAGGTATGTTGGACCTGATCTGACAGTGCGGATCACGTCCGACATACCTTGCTGAATGCGGACAGCAATATGCTCTCCATATTCAGCATTGCACCAGCAGCTCTTGTAAGATGCTGGTGCAACGCCGCCCCCTGCAAACTCGCAGTCAATTGGCTGCCAGCAGGGGGTGTCAATCAACCCAATCATACTCGATCGGGTTGAATTCCGGCGATGTCTGTCTGCCTGCTCAGAGCAGGCGGACAGGGTTATGGAGCAGTGGTCCTCGCCAGAAACACGGCCCTTCAAGCTCCATACAGAGCTTGATAAATGGGCCTCAGAGCATGACAAACTTTCTAATTTACTTCTATTATCAAATTTTCTTCATTCTCTATTTATCTTTTGTTGAAAATAAGGGACGTAAGCTCAGGAGTGTGCACGTGTCTGGAGCACTAGATGGCAGAACTATTACCTGTACCTAGGTTTCTCTTCAACAAAGAATACCATAGGAATGATGCAAATTTGATAATATAAGTAAATTGGTGACATTCTTTTTAAATTGCATGTTCTGTTGAAAACACAAATAAAAAATTTGGGGTTTCATATCCCTTTAAAGGGACAGTAAACACCATTGTTTAAAAAGATAGATAATCCCTTTATTTACCATTCCCAAGTTTTGCATAACCAACACTGCTATATAAATATACTTTTTACCTCTGTAATCACCTTGTATCTAAGCTTCCGCTGACTGCCTCCTTATCTCAGATATTTTGACAGACTTGCATTACAGGCAATTACTGCTGACTCTTAAATAACTTCACGTGCATGAACATAATTTTATCTATATGAAACACATGAACTAACATCCTCTAGCTGTGAAAAGCTGTCAAATGCATTTAGATATGAGGGTTTAGGAAATTAGCATATGAGCCTACCTAGGTTTAGCTTTCAACTAAGAATAACAAGAGAACAAAGCTAATTTTATGATAAAAGTAAATTAGAAAGTTTTTTGAAATTACATGCCCTATCTAAATCATGAAAGTTTAATTTGGACTTTACTATCCCTTTTAGCATAGGATAGATATTATTTTCTATTCCAATAATGTTCTCCCTAGCGCTATGAAAATGAAAGGAAAAAGAAAACACATTTTCAAATGTTAATGTTGGAAAACCATTTTAAAACTATTAATTATGTAGAATACAAACACTAGTTGAAAGCACTTGGCTGTTTATATTCTCCATGAATGCCAGACATAGAAGCCTATGCTAAACTTATGGTATGTTCTTAACTGCGAGTAGTAATTCCGTATGTTTAACTATATATTCATTTGTTATTACTAAAACTATCATATTAAACATTGTATGGCTCTAATAAGGTAAATATTGCCATAGAAAGACCCAGCTTGCTTAAAGAGGCATGTTGACAAGTTAATATTTTATTAAACATTGACAGTAAAATGTTCAGTAATCTGAAATGTATACAGTGTTAAATGCCCATTTAAATTAATCACTTTGCGTCTGTCTTTAACTTATGTCATAGTATAGTAGAGGATTCACTTTAATGTAGGGATGCTATTAATACTTTTAATACTGCAAAACAAGTGGGGTTCATGTAAATTAATTTCCAAACAGGTTAAATTCTTCTGACAAAAAAAAAGCAAAATAACAACTGTTTTTGCATTAAAATATTTTATGGAAAAATCTTATCTTTGTAATAAATCTTTACACTGTGTGATAGTTATGAACTATATGCTACAACTGTTTAGAAATTCATGTTGTAACATACATCCCAATATCTACTGGGTGATTTTCAGGATGTGGGAGGTTAAAAAGCTTGTGGGCAGTGGCCTGCCTGTAAATTGTGGGTGGGGCCACACATGGGAGGGGTGGGGTTGCCTGTGAATTAGCAGGGACATGGATAATCTGTGGGAGTGTCTGGGAGGTCTCTACTTGAAAAATCATATTGTTTAAAAAGATAGATAATCCCTTTATTACCCTTTACCCAGTTTTGCACAGCAAACATGGTTATATTAATATACTTTTTACCTCTGTGATTAACTTGTATCTAAGCCTCTGCAGACTGCCCCCTTATCTCAGTTCTTTTGACAGACTTGCATTTTAGCCAATCAATGCTGGCTCATAAATAACGTCACGGGAGTGAGCACAATTGTATCTATATGGCACACATGAACTAACACCATCTAACTGGGAAAAACTGTCAAAATACAAGGAGATAAGAGGCGGTCTTCAGGAGCTTAGAAATTAGCAATTGAGCCTAACTAGGTTTAGCTTTCAGCAAAGAATAGCAAGAGAACAAAGCAACATTAACAATAAAAGTAAATTGGAAAATTGTTGACATGACAATCCCACAGAATTAGAATGGTTAGGAGGTATGAAATAAAAAACACAAAGATCATACAAAAGATCATACAAAAAAACACATAATTATCTTCCTTATATGAAAATACAAGTGATTGCTACAAAAATACCAAACACAAGCAATATTGTTTACTCAAAGTTTAAATTGCACAGTCACAGGCTATGGAACATTATGGATAATATTTTGGTAATGATGCTAAATACATTGGTTGTCTAATGTCAAATAACAAATCATATGCAGAAAAAAGTATTTTAAAATTATATAATTTTGTTCTGTGGAAACAAAATAAAAGTTTGTGCTTTAATATGCTAATAAATTGGCATAAATTAAAAATGGTTATGTACCTATGGGCAAGAGTTCACAGTATACACGTATATCTGTGCCTATGATTAAAGGGACAGTGTACTCTTATATTTTCTCCCATTTAGGGCTAGATTACAGGTGGTGTGCTATATTTTGTGCATGAGCGATATCTGGGTTTTTTGCATGTGTATTACGAGTTAAAAGTAAACTCGTACCCTCTAGCGCAATCGCGATTTACGTTTGTCGGGTAAGTGCGACTTAAGAGCTCACGTAAAGGGTAGGGGAAGAAAAAAGGTTGCATTAAACATACATTTACTTAAAATTACAGTTACACACATATAAACATGATCTGATAACAATTATTTTTGTTTTAAAAAATACTTAAAAAGTTATAATGGCTCAAGGATATATGGTTTGACATCAAAGGGCTGCAAATGGCTTTAATATATATATATATAAATAGTAGTGTTCTTTACAGAAAATGTTTCCACTCGGGAGACATTATGAAGTAGCCGAGTGGGGGCTGTGTAATATTTTCTAATTTTATATACTTTTCTGCTATCCAAAGCACAAATTAATTGCATAACGTATTTAATGATAATATGTGCAATAAAAATTAAACATGAATATTTTTAACATTAGCTAATTTTTGCTTAATATTGGCTAAAATTGGTCGGTAAAATCAGTCGGGTGGTTGACCCGCTAAAAAGGTCCTCGGGAGAACACTGCATAGTTACATAGACATGTCTCAATATGAGTATGCATCTATCTATCTATCTATCTATCTATCTATCATCTATCCACAGTATATGTATATATGTGTGTACATATGTATTTATGAGTTTATTGTATATTTACTGTACATATTTAACATTCCAATGTTCTTCACTTACTTGGCTTCTATGGGGAGAAGAAGTTAAAGCAGTTGCAATATTTGGTTACCGCCCATCGGGTTTCACTTGCACTCAAACTTTTTACTTTCAACTTGTAATATATGCACTTCCTGATGCACGCAAAAAGCCTCCATCTAGTGAAGTTTTCACTCGAGCAGGAGCGTTAAATAGCGCTCCACTCTTAATTTAGTCCTTAATGTGTTCACAACTATCCATTTTGCCTACTGGTGTGTATTAAATTGTTTACAAATAGCTCCTTCACATTTATTTTCTCATTTGAAATAGCTGATTTTGCTTTTCTGAACTTAAGTTCTGGTTACAAAACAACATGTAAACAAGAAGGTTTCGATAAGGTTTCGATAAAATAATGCCCCCAGTGGGGTCTGTGATAGAGAGATACTTAAATGTTAATTTTCCATTGTTATATCTGAGTGCCTAATATTCAAAACCTCACCGCTCAGGCAAGATATTCTATGAGGCCCTTAAAAAAAATTTAGAAACACAAATTGTAAAAAATGTTTATGTTGCTATGTAGGGTCCTTTATGTGAAACAGAGACTCCTACATTACAGTAAAAGGTCTAAATAAATCCCTCCTTGCGCACAATCCCTAGCACATATTCTCAAGTGTGCTAACCTGACATGAAAATATTAATATTTCCCATTCCAATGTCCCTCACATAAATACATATTTATACATATATCTGATGGTATTTTGGTACAATATCTCTCTCTCTCTCTCTCTCTCTCTCTCTCTCTCTATATATATATATATATATATGTATATATATATATATATATATATATATATATATATACTGTATATATATATATATACACACGCACACACACATATATATATTTATATTTAGGAATATCTATTTATAAATACATAGAACATATTCTGCTATATGCAGAACATTGGAATGGGAATGGTAAAAATGTACATTAAATACAAACTATAACACTTTATCATACTTGAAAACAAGAGAAATCTCAATGTATCCTTCCTAGTAAAATATTTTATAAATAAATAAATAAATAATTACATATGAATATTGCAAATATGCGTTTACATGTTTTAATCTAATTAACTGCAAAGGGCTCCAATGCATATATATATATATATATATATATATATATATAACAGAATTTATGTTTACCTGATAAATTTCTTTCTCCTACGGTGTGTCCGGTCCACGGCTTCATCCTTACTTGTGGGATATTCTCATTCCCTACAGGAAATGGCAAAGAGAGCACACAGCAAAGCTGTCCATATAGCCCCCCCTCTGGCTCCGCCCCCCAGTCATTCGACCGACGGATAGGAGAAAAAGGAGAAACTATAAGGTGACGTGGTGACTGTAGTGTACAGAAAAATAAAAATTTTAAACCTGACTAAAAGCCAGGGCGGGCCGTGGACCGGACACACCGTAGGAGAAAGAAATTTATCAGGTAAACATAAATTCTGTTTTCTCCTACATTGGTGTGTCCGGTCCACGGCTTCATCCTTACTTGTGGGAACCAATACCAAAGCTTTAGGACACGGATGAAGGGAGGGAACAAGTCAGGTAACCTAAACGGAAGGCACCACAGCTTGCAAAACCTTTCTCCCAAAAATAGCCTCCGAAGAAGCATAAGTATCGAATTTGTAAAATTTGGCGAAAATATGCAGAGAAGACCAAGTCGCTGCCTTACAGATCTGTTCAACAGAAGCCTCATTCTTGAAGGCCCATGTGGAAGCGACAGCTCTAGTAGAGTGAGCTGTAATTCGTTCAGGAGGCTGCCGGCCGGCAGTCTCATAAGCTAATCGGATGATGCTTTTTAACCAAAAGGAAAGAGAGGTAGCAGTAGCTTTCTGACCTTTCCTCTTACCAGAATAGACGACAAACAAAGAAGATGTCTGTCTGAAATCCTTTGTTGCTTCTAAATAGAATTTTAAAGCACGAACTACATCTAGGTTATGTAACAAACGTTACTTCTTCGAAATTGGATTCGGACACAGAGAAGGAACAACTATTTCCTGGTTAATATTCCTGTTGGAAACCACCTTTGGAAGAAAACCAGGCTTGGTACGTAAAACTACCTTATCTGTATGGAATACCAGATAGGGTGAAGTACACTGCAAAGAAGACAATTCAGAAACTCTTCTAGCAGAAGAAATAGCAACCAAAAACAGAACTTTCCAAGATAGTAACTTAATATCTATGGAATGCAAAGGTTCAAACGGAACCCCTTGAAGAACTGAAAGAACTAAGTTTAGACTCCATGGAGGAGTCATAGGTCTGTAGACAGGCTTGATTCTAACTAACGCCTGTACAAACGCTTGTACATCTGGCACAGCTGGCAGACGCTTGTGCAACAAGACAGACAGAGCAGATATCTGTCCTTTTAGAGAACTAGCTGACAAACCTTTATCCAAACCCTCTTGGAGAAAGGAAAGTATCCTAGGAATCCTAATTTTACTCCATGAGTAACCCTTGGATTCGCACCAACAGATATATTTTTGCCATATCTTATGGTAAATTTTCCTAGTCACAGGTTTTCTGGCCTGAACCAGAGTATCTATAACAGATTCCGAAAACCCACGCTTATATAGAATCAAGCGTTCAATTTCCAAGCAGTCAGTTGCAGAGAAACTAGATTTGGATGTTCGCATGGACCTTGTACTAGAAGGTCCTGCCTCAAAGGTAGCTTCCATGGTGGAGCCGATGACATATTCACCAGGTCTGCATACCAAGTCCTGCGTGGCCATGCAGGAGCTATTAGAATCACTGAAGCCTTCTCCTGTTTGATCCTGGTTACTAGCCTGGGAAGGAGAGGGAACAGTGGAAACACATAAGCTAGATTGAACGACCAAGGCGCCACCAATGCATCCACTAGTGTCGCCTTGGGGTCCCTGGATCTGGACCCGTAGCGTGGAACCTTGGAGTTCTGACAAGACGCCATCAGATCCATATCTGGAATGCCCCATAGTTGAATTAACTGGGCAAAGACCTCCGGGTGAAGTTCCCACTCCCCCGGATGGAAAGTCTGACGACTCAGGTAATCCGCCTCCCAGTTGTGCACTCCTGGGATGTGAATTGCAGATAGATGGCAGGAGTGATCCTCCGCCCATTTGATGATCTTGGATACCTCTCTCATTGCCAGGGAACTCTTTGTTCCCCCCTGATGATTGATGTACGCTACAGTCGTCATGTTGTCCGACTGAAATCTTATGAATCTGGCCTTCGCTAGTTGAGGCCAAGCCAGGAGCGCATTGAATATCGCTCTCAATTCCAAAATGTTTATCGGGAGGAGAGACTCTTCCCGAGACCATAGACCCTGAGCTTTCAGGGAGTCCCAGACCGCGCCCCAGCCTAAGAGACTGGCGTCGGTCGTGACAATGATCCACTCTGGTCTGCGGAAACTCATTCCCTGAGACAGGTGATGCTGAGCCAACCACCAGAGGAGAGAGTCTCTGGTTTTCTGGTCCATGTGAATCTGGGGAGACAAGTCTGCATAATCCCCATTCCACTGTTTGAGCATGCACAGTTGCAATGGTCTTAAATGAATTCGAGCAAAAGGAACCACGACCATTGCCGCAACCATTAGTCCTATTACCTCCATGCACTGAGCTATGGAGGGCTGAGGAATAGATTGAAGAACTCGACAAGCGTTTAGAAGCTTTAACTTCCTGACCTCTGTCAGAAAGATCTTAATTTCTACAGAGTCTATTATTGTTCCCAGAAAGGGAACCCTTGTGGACGGGGACAGGGAACTCTTTTCTATGTTCACCTTCCACCCGTGAGATCTCCTGAATGATCGAAAAACATTAAAGAAATATCCGATCTTTATGAAATTTATACCCCAGTGTCTTAATGCCTTAAAAGTATTGCACACCAAATTTCAAGTCTCTTAACCCCTAAATGACCAAACCGGAGCTAAAAATTACATTTGACCGGTTTAAACACACTACAGTCCCTGCCACAGACTTTGCTGCGGCTTTTACCTTCCTTAGGGGTTATTCACAAACGTAATAAGCCTCTCTGAGTTCTTTTCTAAGCCACCAGACCTTCTCACATGAAGCTGCATGCACTGCCTAGAGAAAGTAACTGCTGAGGCGCGAAAATGAGGCCTCCTCCCTCTGCATTCCAGAGTGAAGGGGCCTTTCTGACAAGATTAGGTGTCTAAACGACTGCCAGACGCAAATAAACATCCCCAAAAGTGTTTCAAAGTTTCAAATGTCATATAAACATGATAAAAATCAATCGATTTAGCCCACAATAGTGTCAACCAGCATAAGCCCAAGATATAAGCCTTAATTCTGTAACTGAGTCTAAGAAAATGGCTTACCTATCCCCCAAGGGAAAAACTGACAGTCTTCTAGCATTACTAGGTCTTGTTAGAAAAGTGACTGATCATACCTGAAGCAGATAAGCCTGCAAACTGTTCCCCCCAACTGAAGTTCTCTGGTTTCAACAGTCCTGCGTGGGAACAGCAATGGATTTTAGTTACTGGTGCTAAAATCATACTCCTCTTTTAACAGAAATCTTCATCACTTTCTGTTGTAGAGTAAATAGTACAAACCGGCACTATTTTAAAATAACAAACTCTTGATAGAAGAAATAAAACTACAACTAACACCACATACTCTTTACCATCCCCGTGGACATGCTACTTGTTCAGAGCGGCAAAGAGAATGACTGGGGGGGCGGAGCCAGAGGGGGGGCTATATGGACAGCTTTGCTGTGTGCTCTCTTTGCAATTTCCTGTAGGGAATGAGAATATCCCACAAGTAAGGATGAAGCCGTGGAGCGGACACACCAATGTAGGAGAAATATATATATATATATATATATATATTTATGTCTCTATGTGTGTACATAAGTATTTATGTGTTTACATGTGTATATCTGTCTGTAAATTCATATATACACACATATAAATTCATAAATACATATGTACACGCATATAAACACACACACATCCATATAACTCTCTAGACATGTATATATATATATGTATTGCTGTGTTAAAGCCCTTTGCAGCCTTTTTTTTCTAACACTTGAGACCTCAAATCTTTGAGCCCTTATAGTTTTTATGTGCAATATTTTTAATAGTTTTTATTAGATAGTGTTTTTATGATTGTAACTATACTTTGAAATGTAATTTTTATGTGTTTTGTGATACTTTTTTGTTTCGCTAAACAATTAACCAGAGCTCTGAGGATGTGGTAATGATTCTAGCATAGATCATTATGTCACTCACACGTTCACGTTTATTTTCAACTTGTAATAGAAGCGCTACACCCGACGAGCACAAACACCTGCGATAAATGTGAACGTGTGAGTGACATAATGATTTATGCTAGAATCATTATGTCACTCACACGTTCTCGTTTATTTTCAACTTGTAATAGAAGCGCTACACCCGACGAGCGCAAACACCTGCGATAAACCTCTTTTCGCTCGCACGTAACTGTTAGTGCGCCACTCTTAATCTGGCCCTGTATTGGGTTGTGGTTTCAGTTAGAAGGAACATCTATTTCAAATACATAAATATACCTAAAGGAACAATTTCCCATACATTTTAAACCTTGCAGCTGGTATAACAAGTGACTGAAATTGTATTTTCCATAAGAGGTCAAAATTTGCACAAAATGGTAATCTTTATTACATTTCTCCATAAAGAAAAATGGTTTGTAGAGTTGAAAAAAAAATACATTGATGAGCTAATTCTTCTTATTTTACAAAATAAATATTTTTAATAGGTTTTCATTATTTTTCTCTTAGCCTCTGAAGCTTGTCTATTTGTATATTTACTTAAAGGGACATTAACCTTGGCATTTTCAAAATGAATAATTAAAACTGTTAGCTGATAAATATTAACGCCAAACACTGACACTGCTATGTGCTGCATAATGATTGTCTAATATAGGTGCTCTTTATATCTGTCCCTAATTGGTCACAGCAACACATGAAAGATAAATATATTCAGGAGGCTTTTGAAGAGGAATGTCCCAAGCCTGCAAAGTATTTTATTTTAACAAAATTACAGTTTTAAATGCTGGTAAATCATTTATTTTGCATGAATATCTTTTGTAATGCAGTGAATAATTTCTGATGCATTTTAAATATATATACATTTAATGTCCTTTTAAGAAGGACAAATATAAATTAAAATGTTAATCATACTCCACCTTAATAGTTGATTTAACCTACACTCCTTATTTTACCCTAGTTCATGAAATAATAGATAAGCTAAAAATAGTTTAACTAAATGGTCCTTCAATAAGTAAAATGATAAATGCATTTCCTACCTTACATATTAGCATATTACGCATTACTTTTATTTTGTTGCTTGAACCTTAGCAACCCATAGAATAGATTCTCACAGATGCTATCTAGATCACCCCAGGAAATCTTTCACTATTGGCACCCCCAGTCTCACTGAAGGAAGGCAACTATACATTAAGTTCACATGAGAAATGTCAGAATTAATAGGGGTCATAGCAATCACAAGAGGAGGACATTCCAAGACCTCAGGAATTTAATATCTCTGTGAAAGAGGGGAAGACGGGGAAGAAGTTAAAGTGTGTTTGAAACAAGGTTAGAACGCAATACCAATGAATGCCAAAATCCAAAGGATATATTTTTACTAGGGTCCTGAGAATTAGAGAATGTGCTGATTGGTCTGGTTATTAAAGAAATATTCAGAAATACTGTGAAAAAGAGACATTCCCACACCAAACAAACATTGGGAAAACCCCCAATGCCACAATGTCATTTAAGTAAAACCTAAACATTCATTAAATATTTTACTGTAAATAGATACAAAGTCTTATAGATTCATCTGAATTGTACATAAATAGAAATATTTTAATTCTATTCTACAAAGTCAAGAATATTTTTTAACTTAGACATATATACTTATATATATACTGTTATACATTTCAATATATAAATTATTCACCAAGTATAGATGTATTTGCTTGAAAATGTTTAACCTATTGTGCACAGGTTTTCTGGACCTAACACTGCACTATAATTAGATATTTTTAGATAGATAGATGGGCAGATTTATCGGAGGTTGGACAGATAAAGGGATAGACAAGAAATAGATATACAGGTGAATTGATGGACAGATATTCTGGCAACGGCACTTGTGCGAAGAAACTAAAGAAAGGAGGAGCTACAAGGAGTCTAAGACAAATAAAAGATATACAAGAGAAATTAAAGATGAAAAGGGTGATAACAAGGCATTGAAAAAAATCAAGCAAAGGAAGCAGTAGAAAAAAAACCCACTAAATTTTAAAGGGACAGTAAGGTAAAAATTAAACTTTCTTGATTTAGATAAAGCATGCAATTTTAAACAGCTTTACATTTTACTTATGTTATCAAATTTGCTTCGCTCTCTTAGTACATTTTATTGAAGATTAAAACTAGGCTCAGGAGTGTGCACGTGTCATTAGTGCTATTAGTACTATATGGCAGCATTGTTTTGTAACATTGTATAACAAAGATACAAATAATGTAGCAAAACACTGCTGCCATAGAGTACAAGACACGTGCACACTCCTGAGCTCTTATGAGCCTACCTAGTTTGACTCTTCAATAAAAGCAGCAAATGAAGCAAATTTGATGACAGAAGTAAATTAGAAATTAAAATTGCATGCTCTATCTTAATCATAAAAGTTTAATTTTGACTTTACTGTCCCTTTAAAGCCACAAGCATAGGGTGTGATATATGCATATGTAAGGTGATAGGCCACTTGGGGTAGGAGGTTGCAATGAATATGCAGGCATGTTCGCTTATAGTTCAATGACAGAACTGGCCCAGCATATTTGCTTACAATTTTAGTCAATGGGCTCTAATCCATTTGCTTATATATATTCTGATTTTTAAAAAAAATGTAAAATAATACTTATGCTGTGATTCATGCGAATGCACACGGATGGCTTGATTTTTACTTGTAGCCAAAATAAAGTCAACGTATTTGTTCAAAAATAAAATGCAGCTTTATGAATGAATCCCTTAAAACACATATAGATATTTTGGTCTCCATATATCAAGTAGCATATTCTGCACTGAAGCCCTTGTAGGCCAGGCTTGCTTATGTGACCACAACTTCTTACCCTGAGGTAGCGAAATTGAAAAACCCCAAACTCGTCCATTCAGGGTGATTGACAGATGCTGCGCTTGCGCGATTGGTCACATGAAAGTGACATTGGCACTGCACAAGAATTTCCTTGTGCTGTGTTAAATGCGTGCAGTCGGCGTATAGTGTCCGCTACCCATTCCTTGTGACTAAGGGAGGGCAGATTCTGTAAGTAGGAACATATTGTAAAGCCACACTTGTTTTTGTTTGATACAATGTTTTGCTGCTTTGCCATAATGCTTACAATAGAGCAGATAGAGATTTTTTGCAGCAGAATAGAAACATACACACAAATTAGCACCAACGTGACAAATCCACGTTTTTTGAATTGCAAAAATGTCTGGCCGCTAAAAAACAGTAATAACTAATACTTGAAGTAATTATGCTAATGGAAGTATATTGCAAAAATTATTCTATTTCAAATTGAATCAATTATAAACGTTTCAATTATGACCTTTCTATCCCTTTACCTGTTACAGAAGGAAAACAAAGTGGGAAAAAGCCATCAAAAATACATTTAAAAGAACAGTTACAATCATAATTGTCTGATCATTTAAAAAAAGGGTTCAAACATATGAGGTCTCAGGTGTTAGAAATAAAAGGTCTGCAAAGGGCTTTAACATAAAGATACATTCACATACAAGTCTAACGGCCAGATTATGAATTTTGCGTTATGAGGGGTGCGGTTCTAACTTGCACGTTATTGTCACCGCTCACTTTCCTACAGCGCTGGTATTACAGGTTTTTATAAATCCAGCGTTAAAAGACAAGAAGTGAGGGTAGAGCAAAATTGAGCTCCATACCGCACTCCAATACCAGCACTGCTTAAGTCAGCGGTGAGCTGGTTGTATGTGCTCGTGCACAATTTCCCCATAGACATCAATGGGGAGAGCCGGCTGAGAAAAAGTCTAACACCTGCAAAAAAGCAGCGTAAAGCTCAGTCACGCAGCCCCATTGATTCCTATAGGGAAACTAAATTTATGTTTACACCTAACACTCTAATATGAACCCCTAATCTTACACTTATTAACCCCTAATCTGCCGCCCCCGACATCACCGACACCTACATTATATTTATTAACCCCTAATCTGCCGCTCCGGATATCGCCGCCACTATAATAAACATATTAACCCCTAAACCGCTGCACTCTCGCCTCGCAAACACTAGCAAAAAATTATTAACCCCTAATCTGCCACTCCGGACACCGCCGCCACCTATATTACACTTATTAACCCCTCACCTGCTGCCCAAACATCACCGACACCTACAATATAATTATTAATCCCTAATCTCCTGCCCCCAATGTCGCCACAATTTACCTACACTTATTAACCCCTAATCTGCCGCCCCCAATGTCGCCACCACTATAATAAACATATTAACCCCTAAACCGCCGCACTCCTGCATCGCAAACACTAGTTAAATATTATTAACCCCTAATCTGCCGTCCCCAACGTCGCCGCCACTATATTAAATTTATTAACCCCTAAACCTAAGTCTAACATTAACACCCCCTACCTTAAATAAAATTAAAATAAATCTAAATAAAACCTACTATTAATAACTAAATAATTCATATTTAAAACTAAATACTTACCTATAAAATAAACCCTAAGCTAGCTACAATATAACTAATAGTTACATTTGTATCTAGTTTAGGGTTAATTTTTATTTTATAGGCAAGTTTGTATTTATTTTAACTAGGTCCAATAGTCATTAACTATTTAATAACTACCTAGATAAAATAAATACAAATTGACCTTTAAAATAAAACCTAACCTGTCTTACACTAACACCTAGCCTAACCCTACAATTCAATAAATTCCCAAAATTAAATACAATTAGCTAAATTACAAAAAAAAAAAAAAATTACAGAAAATAAAAACAAATTACAAGATCTTTAAACTAATTACACCTAATCTAATAGTATAGAAAATCAAGTCCCTAATAACCTTTAAGGGGGGTGGGAAAGAGGGTGGTACAACCTAAACCCCCAGGTACAATCCTATGTGTAACAGGGAGGTAGTGCCTAATACCAAAATGAAATATATATTATAGAAGAAGTAAAGATAAGAAGCATTATTTGGGCACACTTGCAGGTTGTACTACCACATTAAATCAAGGGGTGGAGTACGGTATGTATAAGGGAAATTCAATTAAACTTGGATAAAACCTAACGTTTAATAACCATGTTAAAATAAAGTCGTGGACCATGCCACCATTAAAACTAATATGAAAAAGTGTGTAGGTGTATTAAAAACAAAACTCAATTAAGAGAGCACTCTCTCCTAGTCAGGCAAAAGCCTAAAGATCAATATTTGTATGATATATTAGCTCATAAATGGTCAAATGCTTAAGCACAGATGGGTAAAGTGTAAACTGTACATATTAAGATATTATCGGTCTATATATTGTGTCTCAGTGGCAGCACTATAAAAAGAAATGGAGTAGAGTTCACTCAAAATATCTCCATTCATCTATTGTAAGCGTTTTGAGCCACACAGATCCCCCTCAGAGAGAACAAAGCATATTCCCGAGTGTCTTTACTTATGAATTGTGTAAAACCAAAATTCATTACCCTGTTTACAATCTTGTATTTGTATGTAGGCTTACCTATATATGTACAGAATACTTTTATTGTTATGGACTATTACAACAGATTTGCGAACATTTAATATATGCTCCATATTTATAAATCACTCTAATAGACATGTTCTGCAAAATTAATAACAATGAAAATAGATTTCCCTCATTAAAATCTGAGTTTAAATAGCATATATTGGCAATCATATTTAAACAGGATCAGTTATGTTTTACATATGTATGATGTGTTATCCCTGCTATAGAACACCTAACACTCTTTTTTCAACATTTACTTTGGTAAAGTATTTACTGCTATTAGTCTCAATCTTATCATTTAAGATCACAAGTATAGTTCCTATATTCACTGATACGGAATACCTCTCCATAAATAAAGAAGAGTCTGACAGGTAGGCGTGTCAGTACACGTAACATGGTACACACGCTATTGGCATAAGAGTCACACACCCACTGCTTATATCCAATCGCAGAACGAATAGTGCGATTGGACTAAACTAGACTGATGTCACTAATAGGATTGATCTGACTGGCCTGAGGGCCTTTTTAAGAAAGCCCTGGTGGAGTTGCGGGATGCCTTTGATAAAGCAGATGCGAAACGCGCGTCAGGCGTTCACACTGCTTTTCTCCTTATTGTAAAAACTATTTAATAGAAGTATTTTTTTGGTAAATGTTGGCCTTTATTGGCATTTTGCTTAATAACTTAAAATAAAAATCCGGCCCATAAGCGCTAAGCTCTCTTCCCCATAGGGGTTTTTGTGGCATTAATTACTAATAGATAATAAGGACTTAAACGGAGCAGTAACAATTTACTCCCCTCTCCTTTATCTTTTATTTGCCACGGAGACTTAATCCAGATATAGACCAGCATTATTATAGTTGGGTAATGTTGACACACCTTATTATTATTGATCTCTTATACGCCATAAGCTATATGCTTTGTACTCCCTGAGGGGGATCTGTGTGGCTCAAAACGCTTACAGTAGATGAATGGAAATATTTTGAATGAACACTACTCCATTTCTTTTTATAGTGCTGCCACTGAGACACAATATATAGACCGATAATATCATAATATGTACAGTTTACACTTTACCCATCTGTGCTTAAGCATTTGACCATTTATGATCTAATATATCATACAAATATTGACCTTTAGGCTATTGCCTGAATAGGAGAGACAGCAGTGCTCTCTTAATTGAGTTTTGTTTTTAATACACCTACACACTTTTTTCATATTAGTTTTAATGGTGGCATGGTCCACAACTTTATTTTAACATGGTTATTAAACGTTATGTTTTATCCCAGTTTAGTTGAATTTCCCTTATACGTACCGTACTCCACCCCTTGATTTAATGTGGTAGTACAACCTGCAAGTGTACCTAATCTAATAGCCCTTTCAAAATAAAAAAAGCCCACCCAAAATAAAAAAAAACCCTAGCCTAAACTAAACTACCAATAGCACTTAAAAGGGCCTTTTGTGGGGCATTGCCCCAAAGAAATCAGCTCATTTACCTGTAAAAAAAAAAATACAAACAACCCCCTCAACAGTAAAACCCACCACCCACACAACCAACTTTCCAAATAAAACCCTAACTAAAAAAACCTAAGCTCCCCATTGCCCTGAAAAGGGCATTTGGATGGGCATTGCCCTTAAAAGGGCATTTAGCTCTATTCCGGCCAAAAGCCCTAACCTACAAATACAACCCACCCAATACACCCTTAAAAAATGCTAACACTAACCCCTGAGGATCCACTTACCGGGAGAAGTCTTCATCCAAGCGGCAAGATGTCCTCAACGAAGCCGGCAGAAGTGGTCCTCCAAACGGGCAGAAGTGGTCCTCCAGACAGGCAGAAGTCTTCATCCAGACGGCATCTTCTATCTTCATCCTTCCGATGCAGAGCGGCTCCATCTTCAAGACATCTGGCGCGGAGCATCCTCTTCAATCGACGGCTTCTTCTGGAATGAATGTTTCTTTAAGTGACGTCATCCAAGATGTCGTCCCTTAGATTCTGATTAGCTTATAGAATTCTATCTATCAATCAATCAGCCAATAGGATTGAGCTGGCATTCTATTGGCTGATTGGAACAGCCAATAGAATGAGAGCTCAATCCTATTGGCTGATTGGATCAGCCAATAGGATTGAAGTTCAATCCTATTGGCTGATTGCATCAGCCAATAGGATTTTTTCAACCTTAATTCCGATTGGCTGATTCTATCAGCCAATCAGAATCTAAGGGACGCCATCTTGGATGACGTCACCGGGTGTCTTGAAGATGGAGCCGCTCCGCGTCAGAAGGATGAAGATAGAAGATGCCATCTGGATGAAGACTTTTGCCTTTTTTTTTACAGGTAAAAGAGCTGATTTCTTTTGGGCAATTCCCCGCAAAAGGCCCTTTTAAGGGCTATTGGTAGTTTAGTTTAGGTTAGGGTTTTTTTTATTTTGGGTGGGCTTTTTTTTATCTTGATAGGGCTATTAGATTAGGTGTAATTAGTTTAAAGATCTTGTAATTTGTTTTTTATTTTCTGTAATTTAGTGTTTGTTTTATTGTAATTTAGCTAATTGTTTTGAATTTAGGTAATTGTATTTAATTTAGAGAATTGATTTAATTGTAGTGTAGTGTTAGGTGTTAGTGTAAGACAGGTTAGGTTTTATTTTACAGGTAAATTTGTATTTATTTTAGCTAGGTAGTTAGTAAATAGTTAATAACTATTTAGTAACTGATCTACCTAGTTAAAATAAATACAAACTTGCCTGTAAAATAAAAATAAACCCTAAGCTAGCTACAATGTTACTATTAGTTATATTGTAGCTAGTTTAGGGTTTATTTTATAGGTAAGTATTTAGTTTTAAATAGGAATTATTTAGGTAATGATAGAAATTTTTATTTATATTTATTTATATTTAAATTAGGGAGTGTTAGGGTTAGACTTAGATTTAGGGGTTAATAAATTTAATATAGTGGCAGCGATGTTGGGGCGGCAGATTAGGGGTTAATAAATGTAGGTAGGTGGCGGCGATGTTAGGGACAGCAGATTAGGCGTTAATAATATTTAACTAATGTTTTCAAGGCGGGAGTGCGGCGGTTTAGGGGTAATTATGTTTATTATAGTGGCGGTGATGTCTGGAGCAGCAGATTAGGGCAGTGCTTTCCAAACTGTGTGTCGGGACACACTAGTGTGTCGGCAGCAGTGTGTAGGTGTGTCCCTGCTTCAGCACAATTTTTTTTTTTTTTTGGTTTCTAACTTTCCATCTGCCTGCTACGCATATCACATGGTTGACACGTGATTGATACCTAGTGGGTCACAGATCATCTTAACCTATTGGTGCAGCTCAGTGGGAACTGAAACTATTCCCATTGGCGGCACATTGGCTCCTGACTGCACATGTAGTCTCCTTAATTGGCTCATGACTGCATGTGTAGTCAGTAAATGGGAGAGCAGTGTGTTTGCAGCGTGGTCAGTAGTCAATCGGACTCACTGAGCTCTGAGGGCGGCGGCTTAAACGCTGAGCTGAAGTCAGAGGGGTTATTTTCTGAAGCTAGCTCCCAGTAGTGCATTGCTGCTCCTGCTCTTGATATATGGATAGGAAGTGGAAGCTTAAGAAATGCTTGATGATGAAATGCCAGTGTCTTTATCTAATATTCCACCAAATATTCAGAAATTGTGTTCATCCCATCAACCTCATACAGCCCATTAACCCCTTAACGACCGACGACGTATGCCATACGTCCTCAAAAAAAAAGCACTTAACGACCGAGGACGTATGGCATACGTCGTCGGTTTAATAGAGCACTGGAAGTGATCGGAATCGCTTCCAGCTGCTCTAACAGTATTGCAGGCTTGCCTTGAGGTCTAGGCATCCTGCAATACTGTTCCCGAGTGCCGGGACCGGATTGATCACTCCCCCACGAGTGATCACTTCCGGTTTCGCTCCACGTGGAGCCCGGCAGTGTTTCAGAGCATCGGAAGCGATCGGACACGCTTCCGATGCTCTGCTTGTGTGCTAAGTGCCTCGGTGGGTCGAGGCACTTAGTTAGTTATAAAATAAAAGTAATAATTAAAAAAAAAAAAAAAAACGTATATTAAAAAAAAGCCCTAAATAGCCCCCCCCTCCCCCTTCACTAGGCATCCAAGATGGCGATGCCCAGTGCATCATGAGGCCTCTGGGGGTGTCCCTAGCCTGCCTCATCATAGGGGCAAGCTAGGGTCACCCAATCTGAGCCTCCCACCCTAAAAAAAAAAATAATAATAAAATACCCCATTTGTCTGATCATGTCAATATTTGTAAATATTGGCTATGATCAGTGTGGATCTCCCTCCCTCTCCTCACTTGCCATTTTGTTGGAGAGAGAGAGAGACCTGTATTTAGCAGAGAGAGAGATTTATTTCTTTTATTTGTTAAAAAATATAGAACCAAAGGCTCTTTTCAGAGCCATTAACCCCTAGCTTGCCAGTGATCACTATATATCACTGGCAGTAACATAGGTGCACTTTTTTTTTGCTGCATTTTGCTGTCTGTGCATTTTTTTAGGGGTTAATTTTGTTGTTGTAATTTTTTAAAAACCCAAAGGCTCTTTTCAGAAACATTTAGTTAATTTAATTTAATTTTCAGAGCCATTAACCCCTAGCTTGCCAGTGATCACTATATATCACTGGCAGTAGCATAGGTGCACTTTTTTTTTGCTGCATTTTGCTGTCTGTGCATTTTTTTAGGGGTTAATTTTGTTGTTGTAATTTTTTAAAAACCCAAAGGCTCTTTTCAGAAACATTTAGTTAATTTAATTTAATTTTAAGAGCCATTAACCCCTAGCTTGCCAGTGATCGCTATAAATCACTGGCAGTTGCATAGCTGTACTTTTTTGCTGTCTGTGCATTTTTTTAGGGGTTAATTTTGTTGTTGTAATTTTTTAAAAACCCAAAGGCTCTTTTCAGAAACATTTAGTTAATTTAATTTAATTTTCAGAGCCATTAACCCCTAGCTTGCCAGTGATCGCTATAAATCACTGGCAGTAGCATAGCTGTACTTTTTTGCTAGTTAATTTAGTTAATTAATTTAGTTAATTTAATTTAATTTTCAGAGCCATTAACCCCTAGCTTGCCAGTGATCGCTATAAATCACTGGCAGTTGCATAGCTGTACTTTTTTGCTGTCTGTGCATTTTTTTTAGGGGTTAATTTTGTTGTTGTAATTTTTTAAAAACCCAAAGGCTCTTTTCAGAAACATTTAGTTAATTTAATTTAATTTTCAGAGCCATTAACCCCTAGCTTGCCAGTGATCGCTATAAATCACTGGCAGTAGCATAGCTGTACTTTTTTGCTAGTTAATTTAGTTAATTAATTTAGTTAATTTAATTTAATTTTCAGAGCCATTAACCCCTAGCTTGCCAGTGATCGCTATAAATCACTGGCAGTTGCATAGCTGTACTTTTTTGCTGTCTGTGCATTTTTTTAGGGGTTAATTTTGTTGTTGTAATTTTTTAAAAACCCAAAGGCTCTTTTCAGAAACATTTAGTTAATTTAATTTAATTTTCAGAGCCATTAACCTCTAGCTTGCCAGTGATCGCTATAAATCACTGGCAGTAGCATAGCTGTACATTTTTGCTAGTTAATTTAGTTAATTAATTTAGTTAATTTAATTTTTTTTAGTAATTGTTTTCTGTGACAGATACAAAAATGTCACAGAAAAGATATAATGCTGAGGAGGCGTATGCCATCCTTGCGTCAGAGTCAGATGCCTCTATTTCTGACTCAGACCCCAATTTTGACCCTGCCATGTGCTCAGATACATCACTAGATGCAGTCTCAACTGATAGTGATGTATCTGTGGCTGCTAGCCCCCCTGCCAGCCCCCCTGCCAGCTCCCCTGCTAGCCCCCCTGCCAGAAGGAGGCGTGTTGCTGCCATTGCTGCTGAAGAGTGGGTAACACCTCATCTCCAGAGGCCAGATATCCCACCCTTCACAGCAAATGATGGCATAAATATAGATGTGGCAGGTTTTAGCCCCCAGCAGTTTCTGGAAGTGTTTCTGGGTGATGATGTATTGGGGAACATTGTCGCCCAAACTAATTTATATGCCCATCAGTTCCATGCTGCAAAGCCTGGAACATATTTAGCAAAGCAGCAATGGGCCCCCATCAATGTGCCAGAATTCAAAAAATTCTGGGCATTGACTATGCTGATGGGCATCATAAAGAAACCCTCCATTCGCTCCTACTGGAGTACTAGCCCCATCTGCTCTACCCCCATTTTCTCCCAGACTATGTCGAGGAAGAGGTATGAAATGATTCTGCATTTCATGCACTTCAGCGACAACAGCCTGTGCCCCCCTAGGGAGCATCCCCAATTTGACAGGCTGTATAAAATCCGCCCCCTGATAACACACTTTTCTGCCAGGTTTGCAGAGGCTTATACACCTGGAAGGAATATATGCGTTGATGAATCCCTAATGAAGTATAAGGGAAGGCTGGGATTCAAGCAGTATATTCCTTCCAAACGCTCCAGATATGGGGTAAAGGTGTATAAGCTCTGTGACAGCGAGACTGGGTATACTCAGGCCTTCCGGGTGTATGAGGGAAAGGATAGCCACCTTGACCCTCCAGGTTGCCCAGAACATATGGGAACCACTGGCAAGATTGTCTGGGACCTGATATTACCCCTAATGAACAAAGGGTATCACTTGTACTTAGACAATTTTTATACAAGTGTCCTTTTGTTCAAGCTACTGTATTGCTTTGATACAGTAGCTTGCGGTACAATTAAAAAGAACTGCGCAGGTTTCCCAGGACAGCTTGTACGCACCCGGCTACGAAGGGGGGAGACCTCAGCTCTGCGCCAAGAGGAGCTGTTGGCACTGAAGTACAGAGACAAGAAGGATGTATACCTTCTTACCACCATCCACACAGAGAGGACGGTGGCGGTTTCTGTACGTGGCAGAGCTGAGATCATAAGGAAGCCAGTGTGCATCAAGTCTTATAACCGGCATATGGGTGGGGTTGATCTGGCTGATCAGCTGCTGCAGCCCTACCTAATTATGCGGAAGACAAGGGCCTGGTACAAAAAGGTTGCAATTTACCTAATGCAGATTGCAACCCACAACGCTTTTTTGTTGTTCAAAAAAGCAAACCCCAGAGTTAAAAAGACTTTTTTACAGTTTCAGCTCCAGATTATTACGGGGATTTTGTACCATGATGCACCTGCTCCCCGGGCGATGATGGGAGAGAGCAGAGTTGGGGCTACCCATTTTATTTTTAAAATCCCCCCTACTGCCACAAAGCAGAAACCACAAAAAAAATGCAGAGTCTGTACCAAGAGGGGGAAGAGAAGGGACACCATATATTACTGTCCTGATTGCCTCTGGACAGCCTGCACTCTGCATTGGGGACTGCTTCAAGCGGTACCATACAATGGTCCATTTTTAAAAAAATAAATACATTTGCTGTTACATATATATATATTTTTTTTGGTTATGTTTACAGTTAGATGTTTTTTTGTTTTTTTTACTTTTACTGTGCCAGATTTTTACATTTCACTACTCTATTTTTTTCTAAAATTGGGCCTGTTTTTTTTTAACCAAAACCCCTGTCAAACCTATGCATGGGGGACATAGGTGTTCTCAGGGTGCCTTGCAGAAAACAACCTGAAGTATGTTTTTGTAATAACTTACAACAGTCTCTCCTAAATTATAGTCAAAAAGCAATGTGTCTGTAAAAATGAAAATTGAAAAATTACCACCATATACTTTCTCCAATTTTTTGGGCTAAAACGGTTGCTTCAAAGGCATCAAAGCACACCATATACAATACCTTGGGGTGTCAACATTTAAAAAATATACACTTTGAATGCAATAAATAAAAGTGGGGTATGCAATAGGCCCCAAACTAAAGATAGGCCTATCAGAAGAAATACTCTCATTTTTAATAACTAAAATCACAAGTCATAAAATTGTAACATAACCTTCCCAAAATCCTGGCAAACCTATGCATGGGGGGCATAGGTGTACTCAGGGTGCCTTGCAGAAAACAACCTGAAGTATTCTTTTGCAATAACTTACAACAATCTCTCCTAAATCATAGTCAAAAAGCAATGTGTCTGTAAAAATGAAAATTGAAAAATTACCACCATATACTTTCTCCAATTTTTTGGACTAAAACAGTTGCTTCAAAGGCATCAAAGCACACCATATACAATACCTTGGGGTGTCAACATTTAAAAAATATACACTTTGAATGCAATAAATAAAAGTGGGGTATGTGATAGGCCCCAAACTAAAGATAGGCCTATCAGAAGAAATACTCTCATTTTTAATAACTAAAATCATGTAACATAACCTTCCCAAAATCCTGGCAAACCTATGCATGGGGGGCATAGGTGTACTCAGGGTGCCTTGCAGAAAACAACCTGAAGTATTCTTTTGCAATAACTTACAACAGTCTCTCCTAAATCATAGTAAAAAAGCAATGTGTCTGTAACAATGAAAATTGAAAAATTACCACCATATACTTTCTCCAATTTTTTGGGCTAAAACGGTTGCATCAAAGTCATCAAACCACTCCATGTATAATACCTTGGGGGGTCAACTTTTTAAATATAATCACATTTATGGAAAACAAATAAATTGGGGTATGTTAAAAGACCCCCAAAAAAGACGATAGGCAAAGAAAATATGTTAAATGTGAAAAAAAATCACAAACACATGTCAGACATTTGGCATTGCACCGCCCAAACAAGCCACCAAACCTATGCATAGGTGGTATCACTGAACTCAGGAGATGTTGGTGACCACATATTGGTGTCTTCTTTGGTAGTAACACATAACAGGAGCTGTGAATCCATGTCTAAAATACAATGTATGTGAAAAATAACACAAAGAAATGAATGCCCAATAGTTTGACAAAGACTAGTGGTTGAATTAGTGTATGGAAAGTGTTAAAACACCTGCATTTGAAATACCCTAGGATGTCTACTTTTCAAAAATATATGTTTTTATGGGGGTAAATTACATTGGCCGGCTTCAGAAATGTCTTAAATAGAACATGGGTGCATGGGATGTGAAAAGGGGAAGTGTAAAAAATGGAATGCGCTTCCTAAAAATAAGGCCTTCTAGCCCCCAGAGAACCCAACACACCTATACATGGGTGGTATCACTGTACTCAGGAGATGTTGTTGAACACATATTGAGGTGTTTTTTGGCAGTAACACATAACAGGAACTGGGAATCCATGCCTAAAGTACAATGTGTGTGAAAAATAACACAAAAAAATGACTACCCAAAAGTTTGACAAAGACTGGTGGTTAAATAAGTTCATGGAAAGTGTGAAAATACCAGCATTTCAAATACCCTAGGGGTCTACTTCTCAAAAATATATGGTTTTATGGGGGTAAATTTAATTGACCGGCTTCAGAAATGTCCCAAATAGGACATGGGTGCATGATGACCGATGTGAAAATTCCAAGTTGAAAAACTGGAATGCGCTTCCTAAAAATAAGGCCTTCTAGCCCCCAGAGAACCCAACACACCTATACATGGGTGGTATCACTGTACTCAGGAGATGTTGTTGAACACATATTGAGGTGTTTTTTGGCAGTAACACATAACAGGAACTGAGAATCCATGCCTAAAGTACAATGTGTGTGAAAAATAACACAAAAAAATGACTACCCAAAAGTTTGACAAAGACTGGTGGTTAAATAAGTTCATGGAAAGTGTGAAAATACCAGCATTTCAAATACCCTAGGGGGTCTACTTCTCAAAAATATATGGTTTTATGGGGGTAAATTTCATTGACCGGCTTCAGAAATGTCCCAAATAGGACATGGGTGCATGATGACCGATGTGAAAATTCCAAATTGAAAAACTGGAATGCGCTTCCTAAAAATGAGGCCTTCTAGCCCCCAGAGAACCCAACACACCTATACATAGGTGGTATCACTGTACTCAGGAGATGTTGTTGAACACATATTGAGGTGCTTTTTGGCAGTAACACATAACAGGAACTGAGAATCCATGCCTAAAATGCAATGTGTGTGAAAAATAACACAAAAAAATGACTACCCAAAAGTTTGACAAAGACTGGTGGTTGAATTAGTGCATGGAAAGTGTTAAAATACCAGCATTTGAAATACCCTAGGGTGTCTACTTTTCAAAAATATATGGTTTGATGGGGGGTAAATTCCATTGGCCAGCTTCAGAAATGTCCCTAATAGGACATGGGTGCATGATGACCGATGTGAAAATTCCAAGTTGAAAAACTGGAATGCGCTTCCTAAAATTAAGGCCTTTTAGCCCCCAGAGAACCCGACACACCTATACATGGGTGGTATCACTGTACTCAGGAGATGTTGTTGAACACATATTGAGGTTTTTTTTGGCAGTAACACATAACAGGAACTGAGAATCCATGCCTAAAGTACAATGTGTGTGAAAAATAACACAAAATAATGACTACCCAAAAGTTTGACAAAGACTGGTGGTTGAATTAGTGCATGGAAAGTGTTAAAATACAAGCATTTGAAATACCCTAGGGTATCTACTTTTCAAAAATATATGGTTTGATGGGGGTAAATTCCATTGACCAGCTTCAGAAATGTCCCAAATAGGACATGGGTGCATGATGACCGATGTGAAAATTCCAAGTTGAAAAACTGGAATGCGCTTCCTAAAATTAAGGCCTTTTAGCCCCCAGAGAACCCGACACACCTATACATGGGTGGTATCACTGTACTCAGGAGATGTTGTTGAACACATATTGAGGGTTTTTTTTTGTAGTAACACATAACAGGAACTGAGAATCCATGCCTAAAGTACAATGTGTGTGAAAAATAACACAAAATAATGACTACCCAAAAGTTTGACAAAGACTGGTGGTTGAATTAGTGCATGGAAAGTGTTAAAATACAAGCATTTGAAATACCCTAGGGTGTCTACTTTTCAAAAATATATGGTTTGATGGGGGTAAATTCCATTGACCAGCTTCAGAAATGTCCCAAATAGGACATGGGTGCATGATGACCGATGTGAAAATTCCAAGTTGAAAAACTGGAATGCGCTTCCTAAAATTAAGGCCTTTTAGCCCCCAGAGAACCCGACACACCTATACATGGGTGGTATCACTGTACTCAGGAGATGTTGTTGAACACATATTGAGGTTTTTTTTGGTAGTAACACATAACAGGAACTGAGAATCCATGCCTAAAGTACAATGTGTGTGAAAAATAACACAAAATAATGACTACCCAAAAGTTTGACAAAGACTGGTGGTTGAATTAGTGCATGGAAAGTGTTAAAATACAAGCATTTGAAATACCCTAGGGTGTCTACTTTTCAAAAATATATGGTTTGATGGGGGTAAATTCCATTGACCAGCTTCAGAAATGTCCCAAATAGGACATGGGTGCATGATGACCGATGTGAAAATTCCAAGTTGAAAAACTGGAATGCGCTTCCTAAAATTAAGGCCTTTTAGCCCCCAGAGAACCCGACACACCTATACATGGGTGGTATCACTGTACTCAGGAGATGTTGTTGAACACATATTGAGGTTTTTTTGGTAGTAACACATAACAGGAACTGAGAATCCATGCCTAAAGTACAATGTGTGTGAAAAATAACACAAAATAATGACTACCCAAAAGTTTGACAAAGACTGGTGGTTGAATTAGTGCATGGAAAGTGTTAAAATACAAGCATTTGAAATACCCTAGGGTGTCTACTTTTCAAAAATATATGGTTTGATGGGGGTAAATTCCATTGACCAGCTTCAGAAATGTCCCAAATAGGACATGGGTGCATGATGACCGATGTGAAAATTCCAAGTTGAAAAACTGGAATGCGCTTCCTAAAATTAAGGCCTTTTAGCCCCCAGAGAACCCGACACACCTATACATGGGTGGTATCACTGTACTCAGGAGATGTTGTTGAACACATATTGAGGTTTTTTTTTGGTAGTAACACATAACAGGAACTGAGAATCCATGCCTAAAGTACAATGTGTGTGAAAAATAACACAAAATAATGACTACCCAAAAGTTTGACAAAGACTGGTGGTTGAATTAGTGCATGGAAAGTGTTAAAATACAAGCATTTGAAATACCCTAGGGTGTCTACTTTTCAAAAATATATGGTTTGATGGGGGTAAATTCCATTGACCAGCTTCAGAAATGTCCCAAATAGGACATGGGTGCATGATGACCGATGTGAAAATTCCAAGTTGAAAAACTGGAATGCGCTTCCTAAAATTAAGGCCTTTTAGCCCCCAGAGAACCCGACACACCTATACATGGGTGGTATCACTGTACTCAGGAGATGTTGTTGAACACATATTGAGGTTTTTTTGGTAGTAACACATAACAGGAACTGAGAATCCATGCCTAAAGTACAATGTGTGTGAAAAATAACACAAAATAATGACTACCCAAAAGTTTGACAAAGACTGGTGGTTGAATTAGTGCATGGAAAGTGTTAAAATACAAGCATTTGAAATACCCTAGGGTGTCTACTTTTCAAAAATATATGGTTTGATGGGGGTAAATTCCATTGACCAGCTTCAGAAATGTCCCAAATAGGACATGGGTGCATGATGACCGATGTGAAAATTCCAAGTTGAAAAACTGGAATGCGCTTCCTAAAATTAAGGCCTTTTAGCCCCCAGAGAACCCGACACACCTATACATGGGTGGTATCACTGTACTCAGGAGATGTTGTTGAACACATATTGAGGTTTTTTTTTGGTAGTAACACATAACAGGAACTGAGAATCCATGCCTAAAGTACAATGTGTGTGAAAAATAACACAAAATAATGACTACCCAAAAGTTTGACAAAGACTGGTGGTTGAATTAGTGCATGGAAAGTGTTAAAATACAAGCATTTGAAATACCCTAGGGTGTCTACTTTTCAAAAATATATGGTTTGATGGGGGTAAATTCCATTGACCAGCTTCAGAAATGTCCCAAATAGGACATGGGTGCATGATGACCGATGTGAAAATTCCAAGTTGAAAAACTGGAATGCGCTCCCTAAAAATAAGAGCTTTTAGCCCCCCGAGAACCCGACACACCTATACATGGGTGGTATCACTGTACCCAGGAGATGCTGCTGAAGACATATGAGGGTGTTATTTGGCAGTAACCCTTAATATTATCAGTAAATGTATTCTTAAATTGCTATTTTGTCAAAAAATCTAATTATTTTTTTTCCCCCCCCAAACTTTGGCATAGATTGGTGGTAAAATGGTTGCATGAAAAAAGCCAAAATACCCCAAGTTTAATACCTTAGGTTGTCTTCTTTTAAAAAATATATACATTTGAAGGGTTATTCAGGGATTCATGACAGATATTGGTGTTACAATGTAACTATCGCCAATTTTGAAAAAACATGGTTTTGAAATAGCAAAGTGCTACTTGTACTTATTGCCCTATAACTTGCAAAAAAAGCAAAGAACATGTAAACATTGGGTATTTATAAACTCAGGACAAAATTTAGAAACTGTTTAGCATTGGTATTTTATGGTGGTTGTAGATGTGTAAGAGATTTTGGGGCTCAAAGTTAGAAAAAGTGCATTTTTTTTCATTTTTTCCTAATATTTTATATTTTTTTTTATAGTAAATTATAAGATATGATGAAAATAATCATATCTTTAGAAAGTCCATTTAATGGCGAGAAAAACAGTATATAATATGTGTGGGTACAGTAAATGAGTAAGAGGAAAATTACAGTTAAACACAAACATCGCAGAAATGCAAAAATAGCCTTGGTCCCAGATGGTCAACAAATTGAAAAGTGGTCTGGTCACTAAGGGGTTAAAATAGTAAGTAGCTATTGGTGTTATTAAACATTTTTTTAATTCTTGCACATACATACTGTTACTTGTAAATATATTTCATTATTATATAATTCATGTATTTGTCCGTATCTCTTAAAACAAGTTAGTTTAACCTCCTTTTTGCTAGTACAACTGAATTACTGTGTCGCGAAATTATGTAGGTCTAAAAAGTGTGTCACCAACATAAAAAGTTTGGAAAGCTCTGGATTTGGGGTTAATAATTTAATTTTAGTGTTTGCGAAGCGGGAGGGCCTCGGTTTAGGGGTTAATAGGTAGTTTATAGGTGTTAGTGTACTTTTTAGCACTTTAGTAATGAGTTTTATGCTACAGCATTGTAATGTAAAACTTATAACTACTGACTTTAAAATGCGGTACAAATCTTGACGGGATAGGGTGTACTGCTCACTTTTTGGCCTCCCAGGACAAGCTCATAATACCGGTGCTATGGAAGTCCCATAGAAAAAAGACTATACGCAAATTGTGTAACTTGATTTGCGGTAAGGCCACAAAAGTGTGCGGTGCCCCTAAATCTGCAAGACTCGTAATACCAGCGGTAGTGAAAAAGCAGCGTTATAATCTGATAATGCTGCTTTTTCACTACAACGCAAAACTCGTAATCTAGCCATACATGTATTATTGTACAAGCAGGAGCGATAATATGTTCTAAGTATTTTTAAATAGATATTCCAATATCATATCAGGTTAGCGCTCTTGGTTAAAAGCAATTGTGTTAAGTTTATTCCAGTTTAGTTGAATTTCCCTTATACATACCGTACTCCACCCCTTGATTTAACGTGGTAGTACAACCTGCAAGTGTACCTAATCTAATAGCCCTATCAAAATAAAAAAAGCCCATGCAAAATAAAAAAAAACCCTAGCCTAAACTAAACTACCAATAGCCCTTAAAAGGGCCTTTTGCGGGGCATTGCCCCAAAGAAATCAGCTCTTTTACCTGTAAAAAAAAATACAAACAACCCCCCAACAGTAAAACCCACCACCCACACAACCAACCCCCCAAATAAAACCCTAACTAAAAAAACCTAAGCTCCCCTTTGCCCTTAAAAGGGCATTTGGATGGGCTAAGGGCATTTAGCTCTATTGTGGCCAAAAGCCCTAACCTACAAATAAAACCCACCCAATACACCCTTAGAAAATGCTAATACTAACCCCTGAGGATCCACTTACCGGGAGAAGTCTTCATCCAAGCGGCAAGATGTGCTCAACGAAGCCGGCAGAAGTGGTCCTCCAGACGGGCAGAAGTGGTCCTCCAGACAGGCAGAAGTCTTCATCCAGACGGCATCTTCTATCTTCATCCTTCCGACGCAGAGCGGCTCCATCTTCAAGACATCCGCCGCGGAGCATCCTCTTCAATCGACAGCTTCTTCTGGAATTAATGTTTCTTTAAGTGACGTCATCCAAGATGTCGTCCCTTAGATTCCGATTAGCTGATAGAATTCTATCTATCAATCAATCAGCCAATAGGATTGAGCTGGCATTCTATTGGCTGATTGGAACAGCCAATAGAATGAGAGCTCAATCCTATTGGCTGATTGGATCAGCCAATAGGATTGAAGTTCAATCCTATTGGCTGATTGCATCAGAAAATAGGATTTTTTCAACCTTAATTCTGATTAGCTGATAGAATTCTATCAGCCAATCAGAATCGAAGGGACGCCATCTTGGATGACGTCACTGGATGTCTTGAAGATGGAGCCACTCCGCATCGGAAGGATGAAGATAGAAGATGCCATCTGGATGAAGACTTCTGCCCGTCTGGAGGACCACTTCTGCCCGTCTGGAGGACCACTTCTGCCGGCTTCCTTGAGGACATCTTGCCGCTTGGATGAAGACTTCTCCCGGTAAGTGGATCTTCGGAGGTTAGTGTTAGGATTTTTTAAGGGTGTTTTGGGTGGGTTTTATTTTTAGGTTAGGGCTTTGGGCCACAATAGAGCTAAATGCCCTTTTAAGGGCAATGGCCATCCAAATGCCCTTTTCACGGGCAATGGGGAGCTTATGTTTTTTTAGTTAGGGTTTTATTTGGGGGGTTGGTTGTGTGGGTGGTGGATTTTACTGTTGGGTGGGTTGTTTGTATTTTTTTTACAGGTAAAAGAGCTGATTTCTTTGGGGCAATGCCCTTTTAAGGGCTATTGGTAGTTTAGTTTAGGCTAGGGTTTTTTTTTTATTTTGGGTGGGCTTTTTTTAATTTGATAGGGCTATTAGATTAGGTGTAATTAGTTTAATAATCTTGTAATTTGTTTTTTATTTTCTGTAATTTAGTGTTTGTTTTTTTGTAATTTAGCTAATTGTTTTGAATTTTGGTAATTTTATTTAATTAAGAGAATTGATTTAATTGTAGTGTAGTGTTAGGTGTTAGTGTGAGACAGGTTAGGTTTTATTTTACAGGTAAATTTGTATTTATTTTAGCTAGGTAGTTAGTAAATAGTTAATAACTATTTAGTAACTATTCTACCTACCTACCTAAATACAAACTTGCCTGTAAAATAAAAATAAACCCTAAGCTAGCTACAATGTAACTATTAGTTATATTGTAGCTAGTTTAGGGTTTATTTTATAGGTAAGTATTTAGTTTTAAATAGGAATTATTTAGGTAATGATAGTAATTTTTATTTATATTTATTTTAATTATATTTAAGTTAGGGAGTGTTAGGGTTAGGGTTAGACTTAGATTTATGGGTTAATAAATTTAATATAGTGGCAGCGATGTTGGGGCGGCAGATTAGGGGTTAATAAATGTAGGTAGGTGGCGGCGATGTTAGGGACAGCAGATTAGGGGTTAATAATATTTAACTAATGTTTGCAAGGCGGGAGTGCGGCGGTTTAGGGGTTATTATGTTTATTATAGTTGCGGTGATGTCTGGAGCTGCAGATTAGGGGTTAATAATTTAATTTTAGTGTTTGCGAAGCGGGAGGGCCTCGGTTTAGGGGTTAATAGGTAGTTTATGGGTGTTAGTGTACTTTTTAGCACTTTAGTAATGACTTTTATGCTACAGTGTTGTAATGTAAAACTCATAACTACTGACTTTAAAATGCGGTACAAATCTTGACGGGATAGGATGTACTGCTCACTTTTTGGCCTCCCAGGACAAGCTTGTAATACCGGCGCTATGGAAGTCTCATAGAAAAAAGGCTATACGCAAATTGCGTAAGTTGATTTGTGGTAAGGCCAAAAAAGTGTGCAGTGCCCCTAAATCTGCAAGACTCGTAATACCAGCGGTAGTGAAAAAGCAGCGTTATAATCTGAGAGTGCTGCTTTTTCACTATAACGCAAAACTCGTAATCTAGCAATACATGTATTATTGTACAAGCAGGAGCGATAATATGTTCTAAGTATTTTTAAATAGATATTCCAATATCATATCAGGTTAGCGCTCTTGGTTAAAAGCGATTGGGTTAAGTTTATTTTCCACTTTTTGTGCTCCATTGAAGTCAATGGGGCCTATCTATCAAGCTCCAAAAGGAGCTTGACGGCGCGTGTTTCTGGTGAGTCTTCAGACTCGCCAGAAACAGCAGTTATGAAGCAGCAGTCACAAAGACTGCTGCTCCATAACCCTGTCCGCCTGCTTTGAGCAGGCGGACAGGAATCGCCAGAAATAACCCGATCGAGTACGATCGGGTTGATTGACACCCCTTTGCTGGAGGCCGATTGGCCGCGAGTCTGCAGGGGGGCGGCGTTGCACCAGCAGCTTTTGTGAGCTGCTGGTACAATGCTGAATATGGAGAGCGTATTGCTCTCCGCATTCAGCGAGGTCTTGCGGACCTTATCCGCACTGTCGGATCAGGTCCGCAAGACCTTTCTTAAATAGGGGCCTATGGGAGAATACGTTAATGTGGTCATGATAATCAGACTAGGGGGCTTATTTATTAAAGTGCAAGCGGACATGATACGATGTAGCGTATCATGTCCGCCACACATTGATAAATGCCTACAGCAAACACTGTCAGCCTTTATCATTGCACAAGCAGTGAACTTGTGAACTGCTTGTGTAATGCCGCCCCCTGCAGATTTGCGGCCAATCGGCCGCTAGCAGGGGGTGTCAATCAGCCCGATTGTATGAGGTCGGGCGGATTGATGTCCGCAGCCTCAGAGCAGGCGGACAAGTTATGGAGCAACAGTATTTAGACCGCTGCTTCATAACTGCTATTTCCGGCGAGCCTGAAGGCTCACGCAGAAACAGGGGCATCAAGCTCCATTCAGAGCTTGATAATTCTGCCCCTTTGTCTTTTTACGTGCATCGGGTTAGCACTCGTGTGAAAACTCTTTACTTTTAAACTTATAATACGAGCACCCGATGCGCACAAAAATCCTCCGTCTAGTGGGGTTAACGCATGAGTGATAAATAGTGCTCCACTCGTAATCTAGCCCTAAATGGGAGAATATTTTACAGCACAATGTTTTCTTTAGAACTGATTTTGCTCAGTTAATTAAATTTTACATAAAAACCCAGATTCATTTTTAATATCGATTCTATAACTAAATATATACACATTTGCTTATAATAATATGACACGTTAAAATTCCAAAGGTTCAGATATAAAACCCAATCATTTAGTTTTCTGATTCAGACTTAGGGGCCTATTTATCATTGCATCAATCTCGACGTATTCACTGGAGTCAATACGCTGCCACAAACCTACATACGACGGCTTTATTTATTAAAAAGTCTGTCAAAAACATGTGCGTCAAGTACGGAGCGATGAGCATCGGACTGCTGATAAATAAGAGTCATCGATGTTGTGGATATTATGTTTTTTCCAACTTTATTTATACCGTTTCATTACTGTCCATGAACAAGAGCATTTCTCTAAAGCTTATCTTTTAATTTTTCATCTGTTAAAGTCCAAGAAATAGCTAGATTTATACCTGAAAAAACAATAATATCTCTTAGAAAGTATTTTTCTATGTATTTGTTATACAAAAAACTGATATATGATATTTCCACATAAATTATTGTGTATTTGTATTTCTAGAAATCATGATATGCCTATCTCGTGTTTTTTAGTTTTTTTAAAATGATTATTAATGCTAGGATTTGTACATATGTCTTTGCACATACTTGTATTTATATATATATGTGTTATATGAAAAAGGAGAGAAACCCAGAGATAAGTAGGCAGCCTGTTAAGTATGGTCAGCAATGAAAATTACCGTCTGAAGTGCAAAGTGCTATACAAGAACCCCTAAGGATTTGCAGTGTGTTCACTAGTTCACTTGCTCCAAATACAACAATGGAGATCTCACTCACCCAATCCAATAGGTAAGGCAGGTATCGCCGATCACGGCTGTGGGTTCAGTCCGGACGCCTCTGTAGGGGCGCGGCCTAGTCCTGGCCAATGAAGCACACTCTGGAACGAGGCAGGGAAATCCTTGCTCCGCCTCAACTTATTCCAGACACTTGCTCCTCCGGTGAAACAATAACGCTCCGCCAGTGATGTAGTGAAGATAGTTCCTGTTCGGGAAACTGCTGGGTTCAAAGTAGCACAAAGTACACTCTCTCTTGCATAGAAAACAAGTAATGCACAGTGGGAAACAGCCAAACTCCGGACAATAATAGCTTCAAAAAGAGAAAAGTGAAGGCTGTTTCCATAAAATCAATTACTTTATTTGTTTAGTTAAAAACGGCAAACACAGCAATGAAAGGACATGGTGTAGAAGGCGCAACACAGTCTGGCTTACGCGTTTCGGATATAATCTGTAGTCATAGCCTACTGTGATGTACTCTACACCTGGTTAAAAACAAGTTAAAACAAGTGTGATTGGTACACATGTACAGACACGCTCTCAACTTCCTACCAATGTCTACAATTCATACAGTTAACTCACTGGTGACTGGAAAGCACGATCATAGAACGTTACATATGATTGTTTACTTGATACTGTAACAATATACATTTACATTCAAATCCTGATTGCATAATGCTGAAAAGGGGAATATCCACTGAGATAGATACATTTATTACTCATCATATCCCTAACGTACGTGAAATACACAATAATAGTAGAATTCTCAATACAATAGTCAATACAATAGTTATTCATGTGATCAATAATACGTAGGTGGCCAGAAGGATCTATCTAATATTTAGATGAATAAATTCACACATAAATAAATAAATAAATCAACAAGTAAATAAATAAACAAATAAACAAATACCTATAGATGAATATATTATGGGGAAGAAAGCATATAAAGTATTTAAAAGAAAGGTGTTTATATTGCCAATGCTATCTATAAATAAATAAAATGCCCTTTAAATAGACAATAATAATTTCGTTCTTCTATACATAATGCATTACGTTAAGAGGCATACTGGTGTGAACCAGTGTAATATTACTAATACATATATTGCCGGCAAATAATGCTAAATCAAAAAATGATACCCCAAAATAAAAATTAGAAAACATTGTGAGAAACTAAATAGATCCAATAAGAGGACTAATTGGATCATAACACAATATCCTAAGCAAATCTAAATCTTAAATGTATACTCTGTTATAGACAACAGATAAATACCTCCCCCTGATGGGTAAATGTCGGATATAGTGCAGGATAAACACGAGTAATATATCAATGTGTCATAAGCTTGTGCAATGTGATCAAATTTATTTATTAATTTATTCATTTATTTACCTACTCATCTACCCATTCATTCCCACAGGTTCATTACATCATATATTGTTACAGTATCAAGTAAACAATCATATGTAACGTTCTATGATCGTGCTTTCCAGTCACCAGTGAGTTAACTGTATGAATTGTAGACATTGGTAGGAAGTTGAGGGCGTGTCTGTACATGTGTACCAATCACACTTGTTTTAACTTGTTTTTAACCAGGTGTAGAGTACATCACAGTAGGCTATGACTACGGATTATATCCGAAACGCGTAAGCCAGACTGTGTTGCGCCTTCTACACCATGTCCTTTCATTGCTGTGTTTGCCGTTTTTAACTAAACAAATAAAGTAATTGATTTTATGGAAACAGCCTTCACTTTTCTCTTTTTGAAGCTATATATGTGTTATGTCAGAAATCTTTTGCAAACATATTTAAATGTCCCTAAATTCCCTTTTTTGTTCTAAACAATGTAGTCTTTCATATCTCTGTGTGTATTAATGCCACTATATGTATATAGTGTAAATGTATTATTATTCTGAGCAGGAATAATTGTGAATAAAACATGTCATCATGGTATCATATGTATTTATTTGCAATCAATGGGTATTTTAAGAGCAGGCTAGTTTTCCCTCTGTATCTGTGTAACCCTTCCTGATTGCAGTCTAGTTTTAAACACCACCCCTACACAGGTGTTATAAAATGGGGTTAGTGCATCTGGTTAGCACTCGTGTGAAAACTTTTTACTTTCAACCTATAATACGAGTACTACCCGATGTGCACAAAAATCCTCCGTCTAGTGGGGTTAACGCACCATTGATAAAATAGTGCTCCACTCGTAATCTAGCCCTAAATGGGAGAATATTTTACAGCACCATGTTTTTTTAGCACTAATTCTGCTCAGTTAATTAAATATACATATTACAGTTTTTTTACAAAAAACCCAGATTAAGGGGCCTATTTATGAAATGTCTGTCCGACATGATCCGATCAGCGGATCATGTCCGACAGACATCGCTGAATGCGGAGAGCAATACACTCTCTGCATTCAGCATTGCACCAGCAGCTCTTGTAAACTGCTGTTGCAATGCCGCCCCCTGCCGATTCGCAGCCAATCGGCCGCTAGCAGGGGGGTGTTAATCAACCCGATCGTATTTGATCTGGTTGATTTCACACAATCTCTGTCTGCCTCCTCATTTCGTTTTTTGTCCTAAACAATGTTGTCTTTCATATCTCTGTGTTTATTTATACCACTATATGTATATAATATAAATTTATTATTATTCTGAGCAGGAATAATTGTGAATATAACATGTAATCAGGGTATTTTAAGAGCTGGGCTAGTTTTCTCTCTGCACCTGTGTAACTCTTCCTGATTGCAGTCTAGTTTTAAACACCACCCTTACACAGGTGTTATCAAATGGACTGGCATATAAGATGACATTTCTTCATGAAAATTAAATTCAACAGAAGGAGGAAAAACACTGAAAACACTGAAAATAGCATGACAGTTAAGGGGTGATTTTAATTTCTGCTATATATGAATCATGACAGTTTAATATTAGGTAAACTATCCCTTTGAGCTATCAGTTTAAGATGTGTGTCCTAATGTCATCATCAATGTTTAAAGGGACATAATACTCATATGCTAAATCAATTGAAACTGATGCAGTATAACTGTAAAAAGCTGACAGGAAAATATCACCTGAGTATCTCTATGTAAAAAAGGAAGATATTTTACCTCACAATCTCCTCAGCTCAGCAGAGTAAGTTCTGTGTAAAAAGTTATACTCAGTTGCTCCCACCTGCAGGTAAAAAAATTAAAAAAAATGAAGAAATGAACAGCAGCCAATCAGCATCAGCAGTGCTGAGGTCATGAACTCTTACTGTGATCTCATGAGATTTGACTTAACTCTCATGAGATTTCATAGTAAGCTTCCTTTACCTGATTGGTGAAATAATATGAGAGTGCACGATGCTAGTTCCTTCAGATGTCCCAGGACAAACACACTAAAATGCTGCTTAGAAATCCTTTACAATGGGAGGTGGCTACTGGGGAACTTTTGAGGTAAAATATCTTTCTTTTTTACATAGAGATGTTCAGGTGATATTTTCTAGTCAGCTTTTTACAGCTATGCTGCATCACTTTCAAGTGTTTAAACATTTGGGTATTATGGCCCTTTAACTTTAAAACTAATTTCACATATACATACTTTCAAAGTATAATACACAATGTAACAAATGGCATTTACAAGTTCTGATGAGTGATCAATGACACAAGTATCAAGTCATTTGATTTGTTAGTGATAGTAGAAAATGTATATTTAAATCAGATTGGCTGCTGTCATAAATCATGTGATTATGCATTTCCCAATCAAAAGTGGTGGAAAATTTCACTAGTTTGTGGGTTGTTTAGGAGTATTGCGTCAAATTTGGTGCGAATAGTGTTGCATCAAATTTGGTGCGAAGTGGGGAAGTGGGACTTGTATTACATGCTTTAAACATGGTGCAAATAGATTTATCAAAAAAAAGACGTTATCTATATTATGTTATGTATGTATATTGTGTTATTTTGTACTTCACACCAAAGTTGAAGCAATTCTTTGCACCAAGTTTGGAGCAATAATATTTTCCCCTAGCTTTATAATGAGAGACAAAGATGTAACATAATCAATAAGTAGTAATGCATTTATTTCATTTTTATCCCTATATCTGCTAGTGCACCATATTTAGAGCAATAATATTGTTTGATTTAGAAAGAGTATACAATTTTAATAAAGTTTCTAAATTACTTTTATTATCTAATATGCATCATTGTCTTGCAGCATCGAACATAACCTTTCTGTGTTTTCAGACTCCCATTTATTTTTAAGGCATTCGCGGCCTCAAGGGTGGCGGTTTGAATGATAGGTAAACTGAGTCGGAATTGATGCGAGCGTACCTGTTGAATGTTTGATCATTTGGGAAGAGGGTCAAATAGAGTCGAATGTGAATACGAAACATCTGGAATAATGCATGCATCGATCTGCATTGGATTGATATCGTGGGAGCGATTTCAACATTTGATGATCTTGACACTTTGTTTACAATGGCGTATCAATCTCGCGCTGAATTTGACGCGGGATTGCAGCGTATTATCAGTGGAAGCTTTGATAAATCTACCACTCGGCATACAATTTAAAAAAATTTCCAAATTACTTCTGTTATATAATATATAAAATTATTATATATAATTTGCTTCTGTCCCATGGTATACGTTGTTGAAGATATACCTAGGTAGGAGCACTACATGGTAGGAAATAGTGCAAATGGATAACATTCTTGCAGAACTGCTGCCGAATTGTGCTTCAGACACGTGCACGCTCTTGACTTTACATATCTGCTTTTCAACAAAAGATACCAAAAGAATGAAGACAATTTGATAATAGACGTAAATTAGAAAGTTTTTTAAAATGACTTGCTCTATATGAATCATGAAAGAAAAAAAAAAAAATTTATGTCCCTTTAAGTTATTATACAAGCACACGTTGCTGATATCTGTCCTACAATAATGTGCACACCTAAATAATAATACATGTCCTAACTATAATAAGGACCTAGGAGGCACCAATAGTCCCACAATACAATTAAAGGAATCAATATTGCTCAAATTTAAACCAGCACAGTTCAAAGTTTTTCAGATAGAAGCTAGAGAGTATATTTCCTTAAAGGGATATGAAACCCACATTTATTCTTTCATGATTTAGATAGAGCATGCAATTTTAAACAACTTTCTAATTTACTTCTATTATCTAATTTGCTTAATTATCTTGATATCCTTTGCTGAAAAGCATATCTAGATATGCTCAGTAGCTGCTGATAGGTTGCTGCACATAGATGCCTTGTGTGATTGGCTCACCCATGTGTGTTGCTTTCTCTTCAACAAAGGATATCTAAAGAATGAAGCAAATTAGATAATAGAAGTAAATTGGAATGTTGTTTAAAATTGTATTCTCTATCTGAATCAAGAAATATTGTTTTGGGTTTAGTGTCCGTTTAAGCCAAAATTAAATCTTGACGCTCCAAATAGGCTTCCAAAGGGATGATCTTCTCTTTTACCACCATGGATTCTGATACAAAATATAAACACAGAGAGAAGGTGCCTGCTTGTGCATATCAGCAAATATTATATAAAGGTCATATCTTGCATCAAACACCAAGGGCCAGATTTATCAAAGGATCCAGCTGAAGGCTCGCATAAGCAGACTTGCAGCCAAGAGTTAAGAACTTAACCAACTTTGCCACCTGTTATGTGGCGTATTTCAACGCTCTCTGACTTTTCCAACCAGGAAGATTGACAGCCCCCTGTTCACACGTGATTGGCACCTGGGTATTGCTTGCTGATTGGGGGCTAAATAAAGCCACCAGTCAACAAGTGATACCCAGGGTACTAAACCAAAAATGGACTGGCTACTAAGCTTACATTCCTGTTTTTTTAAATAAAAATAAAAAAGAAAATTTACTAATGAGAGTAAATTAGAAAGTTACTTAAAATTGCAAGCTCTATCTGAATCATGAAAGAAAAAAATTGGGTTTCATATCCCTTTAAGAGTGAACATAGGTTGTCACCTTTATAACAACAACGGTTGCAACCTAGAAAAGGAATACAAGGGTAAATGTACAGTATCACTTTTTATTAAGCTGTATATAAATTAGCCAGTTTAACCATCATATGTTCACATGATACTCACAAGTAGTGATACTATTACACATAAACATTATTGTATATTCAGCAATGTTTTTCAAACTATATTTTATTTAAAGTGATTTCTATTTCACTTAGGTACTTTCTTGGGGTCCTTTCCATGTAGTTTGCATGACAACACTAATACATTTTTTATTTTTTTTTACAGAAATGTAATTTAAAAAAGAATTTTAAAGATGAAAACAATACTTTTATTTCCTTTGTAACATTCTATTTCTTTGAAAACCATTTTCATTAAAATGTCTTTAGGCTGCTTTGATGTTTGTACAAATTCTAAGCTTCAGCATAATATTTATGAAGTGAAACAATTAGATACACTTAAGCGCAACATGTGTTGTCAGAGTTCCAGATTTTTAAGTGAACTTGTGTGTTTTGTTTCATTGTAAAATTGTCTTTATGGTAGGAAGTCTAATATGTTTAGAAGTTACTCAAAAAATAGGTACACTAAAGTCAAAATTAAGCTCTCATGGTTTTCAATTGTCAAATTGTGAACATTCGTTTTTATATGCTTACCTTCTGAGACACTGGCTACTACTGAGCATGTGCAACAGTTCCGAGTGTCTACATATAGGAGTCTGTGATTGGTTGATGGGTGTCACATAATATACAGGAGGCTGGCGAATTGAAGCAAATGTTAAAATTTGTCAGAAAAAAATCTACTGCTTATTTAAAAGTTTGAGTAAGTGCTATTTCCTTTTTTAAATTACCCACTTGTTGGTTATGCCATTCTGCTGTATTTAATGTTGCTTTAAATCCTGTTTTTTCAACAGCCCAGTATAAGTATTTATACACATACACATACAGTATCTCATAAAAGTGAATACACCCCTCACATTTTTGTAAATATTTTATTATATATTTTCATGTGACAACGCTGAAGAAATGACACTTTGCTACAATGTAAAGTAGTGAGTGTACAGCCTGTATAACAGTGTAAATTTGCTTTCCCCTCAAAATAACTCAACACACAGCCATTAATGTCTAAACCGTTGGCAACAAAAGTGAGTACACCCCTAAGTAGAAATGTCTAAATTGGGCCCAATTAGTGTCACAAGGTCTCAGGTGTGAATGGAGAGCAGGTGTGTTAAATGTGGTGTTATCACTCTCACACTCTGTCATACTGATCACTGGAAGTTCAACATGGCACCTTATTGCAAAGAATTCTCTGAGGATGTGAAAAAAAGAATTGTTGCTCTACATAAAGATGGCCTAGGCTATAATAAGATTGCCAGACCCTGAAACTGAGCTGCAGCACGGTGGGCAAGACCATACAGCGGATTCACAAGACAGGTTTCACTCAGAACAGGCCTCACAATGGTCAACCAAAGAAGAGTGCACGTGCTCAGCATCATATCCAGAGGTTCTAAGATACAAAGAATATAATGCTGTGCACGTGCTCAGCATCATATCCAGAGGTTCTAAGATACAAAGAATATAATGCACCTCATGGTACATATCAATGAATCAACACAAGCAGGAATGCAGGCAGATCAATCCTACTCACGTGATATAAGGCACTCAAAGTGCTCAACAGGCAGGCCGGATCCTAGGAGTCGTCCAGCAGACTCATAACACCACAGCAACAGCAAGGGCGATCCTCATCCAGAATAGACAGGGATCCTCAAATCGCTAGCAGTGAAGATGAGTCAGGAACTCACAGCAGGGAGGTCCAAATAAAGTGTCCACATCAATAATAAAGACAGCAGCAACAAGATAAAGTTTAAAAGTTTAATAAAACGTATTCAAAACAACAGCAACGCGTTTCTCAGTGGCACAGCTGTGCCACTGAGAAACACGTTGCTAGGTATAGCCTGAGGTAACGATACGGTGCCACTGAGAAACACATTGCTGTTGTTTTTAATAAGTTTTTTTTTATACAGTCTCTTTTTATTGTTTTTTATAATATAATTTCAATTTTGGGGTACAGAAAAAAAGAAAAAGGGAAGAGGGGGAAAATGTTCTTTATATTTACATACTTGGGGGTTATTACAAAACCAATTTTTTGACACATATAAACCAAAAATACCCATACTATGGTAAATAAGGTTAACACCTTATTGATTTGCTAACAAACAAACAAACAAACAAAAAAAAAAAAAAAAAAAAAAGAAAAAAAAAAAAAAAAGGGAATGGGGGAGGGACAGTTACCTCTGATTACCAAATACCTAATAAGATTAATTCTGTATTTCTGAACGGGTGGATTATATATTCTATTTCACTATCGGGGAGAGATTTTATAAATATAGACCACTTTGAGAAGAATCTCTTTACATCATCGTCATTTTGTAAATCAGTATCCACTTGCTCAATAATACACTGTTTCTTTAAGCAATTTTAAATTTCTTTTACACTCGGGATTGTTTTTGTTTTCCATTTCTTTAAAATTAGGTATCTACCAGCCAAAATAATCAGGTTAATAATTTTGGCCTCCTTAGCAGGTAAACTCTCATCCTGATTAAGGAGAACTACCTTTTTTGGAGAAAAAGACAGAGAGGGAAGGCCTAAGCTGGTATTTAACCAGTACTGTGTCTTGAGCCAGAAATTTCGTATTTTTGGACATTCCCATAACATGTGCAGTAAACTAGCCGAGGGGAGAAGGCATTTTGGACACTTATTAAAACTGGCCTGACACTGTGCGCCTTTTTTCGGAGTAAAATGTGACATGTGCAAAATCTTAATGTGCGATTCCCTCCAAGTTGTAGAGAGGGTTACCCGATAAACCTTTTGTATTGAAAGAGTGATTGTACTAAGAGTGAGAGAGTCTTGTTTTAGCAAATCAGCCCATTTATGCCGAATTTTTTCCAATGTCTCTGTGCCTTTAAGTGAGACCATTGTTTCATAGATATAAGAGATTGAAGTGAGCCCATTCTTAACTAAAAGAATCCAGTTATCAATACTCCCAAGTGACCAATCCCAGCCATGCTCACTTATTAACTTAGTAGCGTAATGTCTAGCTTGTAAGTAAGCAAAAAAGTTTTTATTAGGGATACCAAATTCCTCCTTTAAGGAATTAAATGTTCTGACACATCTAGTTTCGAAATCTATTAGTTGGTGGACTTGGCTTAAACCTTGGATCTGCCATTGAGCGAATAGGGTCGATTGCATCCCTGCTGGAAACTGTGGGTTATTTAAGAGTGTGTTATATCTTGATACCTTAGATTCAATAGATAATTGTTTACACATCCTCTTCCACATTTTTATTGGGTTGCAGATCGAGCTTATTTTTTTTAAATCAAGAGGGAGAAGATTGTTATTGCAATGTGTTATAGCCCTCAACTCGATTGGATAAAGAATATCGGCATCAAGTTCAGAATTCGTAATATAATCATTATTGGTTAACCAATCTATTATGATCCAAGCTAAAAATGCTTGATTATAGCTCCTTAGATCAGGAAGAGATAGTCCTCCTAGTTTTAAGGGTAATGTTAATTTAGCTAGTGAGATTCTAGGCTTCTTATTCTGCCAAATAAACGAGCGCAGGGTTGTATTAAATGATAAAATGTCTTTCCTTTTAAGAATCAGTGGGGTATTCTGCAGAACATAAAGTATTTTAGGGAGAAGAGTCATTTTATACAAAGCAATACGACCTGACAATGAGAGGGGGAGATTCTGCCAGTTTTTAAAGACTTCTTTGACGGTCTTAAGTAATGGAAGTATGTTTAAAGAATACCAATCGTCCGGGGTGTAAGATATCCATATACCCAAGTATCTGACTGAGTCTTGTACTATAGTAAAAGGAATTTCAATCGCTGAGTCTTTTGTCTTTTTGATCCAAAGTAACTCTGATTTAGCTGTGTTTACCTTATAACCAGAGAATGACCCAAACTGATCTATTATCTTGAGAAGTTTGGGTAAGTTATTAGCCGTATTTGATAGGTATATTAAGACATTGTCAGCATAAAGTGCCATACGCATCTCTTTTTTTCTTACCTTAATTCCTTCCAGTTGTTGACGGATTGATATAGCCAAAGGTTCAATTGCCAAGTCAAATAATAGGGGGGAGAGGGGACACCCCTGTATGGTTCCCCGTTCTAATTTTATGGCCTGAGTAAGATCTCCGTTTACTATGACTTTCGTGGAGGCGTTTTTGTACAAATTATTAAAAAATCGAAGAAAATTACCGCCTAGCCCGAATTTTTCCAAAGTATGAGACAGATGATCATAATGAACAGAGTCAAATGCTTTTTCAGCATCAATAAAAATGATCGCCTTATCAGGGGTCTCCCCTCTCCCCCCGGTTCGCATCTCCTCCGTTACCTTAAAGTATTCAATTGTTAGGAATAATTCCCTAATTTTAGCTGAGGAGTTCCGTTTTGATATGAACCCTGATTGATCTTTGTGAATAATGGAAGGAAAGAAGGATTGCAACCTAGTTGCCAGAATAGCTGCTAACAATTTGTAATCAGTATTCAGAAGTGCTATAGGTCTATAAGATTCTTTCCTAGCCGGGTCCTTCCCTGGCTTTAGAATAAGAGTTGTGTTAGAAGCAACAAAATCTGATGACGGCGTGCCCCCTCTAAGATAGAGATCATTAAATAAGGAGGTTAAATGCTTTGTAATTTCAGAAGACAATATCTTGTAAAATTCATTCGGGAGGGAATCAGGTCCTGGGGCTTTATTATTAGCTAGTTTATGAATTGCTGTAAGAGTTTCTTGTTCGGTAATAGTAGAGTTTAAGCAATCTATTATTTCGTGCGATAGCGAAGGGTGCGTGATTTTTTCCCAGAATTCATCACGCTGCGTAAGATTAGATGTTTTACCATTATAGAGGATTCTGTACTATTCCTCAAATGTTCGGAGAAGTTCTGCTGACGTTTTAAGTTGCCTACCTTCTGATATTATACATTCTATTATAGGAGATGCTTTCTCTCGTTTTACCAGATTTGCCAGGAGTTTGCCTGTTTTATTCCCGTAGTGGTATAGCTTAGCCTGTAGTTTAAGGTCCTTTTGTGTTGTTTTGTATAGGTAAAAATAATCTCTATGTGCTAGCGCAGAGATATATCTGGACCATGTTTCTGGAGTTTGCTGGTAAATGTGCCTATTGTATGCATTTGTTACTGCTCTAAGAAGCTCTCCTTCCCTTTTCTTATACTTTTTAGTCCTAGCTATAGTGTATGCAAGTATTTCCCCTCTTAAGACAGCTTTAGCTGTTTCCCAGAAAAGTGCTGGTTGTGAGATATGTTCCTGATTAATTTAAGCATAATCACGAAATTTTGCTATCAACCAGTTTTTAAATTTATTATCAGTGCTTAGATATTGTGGGAATTTAAACCATCTTTTCCCTCCTTTTGGGTAGTTGGACTAAAATGCTAGAGAGATAGGGGCATGATCGGATATAGTAATTGGAAGAATATCAGCTATAACTTTAAATTTACATAGTCTTTCATCAATTAAAAAAAGGTCTATTCTGGAAAGTGTCTTATGTGCACGAGAGTGACATGTATACTCCCTTTCTTCCGAATTTTGTGTCCTCCATATGTCACAGATCTTCAAATTATTAGTTAATTTAATGAATAATTTTGATTCTAAGTTGTCTCTCTTTGTTTTTCGAGAGGTGGGGTTCTGTCTCAGTCTATCGAGTGGATATTTGGGTGCCATATTATAATCCCCCCCCCCCAAGATTAGGTGTCCTTCCATAAGTAACATAAGTTTGTTTCGTAAGTTTTCCCAGAACGGGAGACTAAAAACATTAGGGGCATAGACATTGCAAAGTGTATACATTATTTTCATTATTTTGATTTTTACAATCAGGTACCTTCCCTCTCCATCTGTCTCTGTATATATGACTTCATAATCAAGTTTCTTCCCTAAGAGAATTGCTACCCCACTTTTCCTCTTAGTTGTAGACGAATATAATACTTCTTTAACCCATGTGGTTTTAAGTTTAAGCACTTCCTCCGATTTTAAGTGGGTTTCTTGCAAGAAGGCAATATCTGTATTATTTTTCTTTAGGTGGGATAACACTGTTTTTCTATTTATAGGGGATGTTAAGCCACCTATGTTCCAAGATATCAGTTTAAAAGTATTCTTTATGTCCATTTAAACAGTATAAAAGAGGGGGAAAAAAAAAAAAAAATAAGGGGGGAGAGAAAAAAAAAAAAAAAAGACCCAACACAGAAAATTCTTCTTTTTCTTTTAAAATCAATTACCCAGTTAACCCAAGTAAGACAAATTATAAGAGGAAGTTTAGCCTTCCTTCCCTCTCCCGCCCCCACTATGATTTTTGTCATCTTTATTATACCAGTAAGTGAGAGGAAAAAAATGAGAGAGAGGAGAAAAGAGAAAAGGAAAAAAGAACAATGTTTCACAATCCTGTCTATCCTTTCCATTGTTCTAACTTAGTACTGTAGGATATGTTTCAACATAAAAATTTTCTGCTTCCTGCGCAGATTCAAAGGTGTGAGTATGACCTTCTATAACTATTTTCAATTTCGCAGGATATAGTAATGTGGCCCATGCCCCTTATTTTATGAATTTTGTGCAATGTGGGGCTAGTTCTTTTCTTTTAGAAGCTGTTTCTGCAGAGTAATCTTGAAATATCATTATTTTTACACCGTCTAGCAGTATGGGTTGATGCTTGCGATATGCTTGAAGCAGTGTGACCTTGTGTTGAAAATTTAAGATTTTTGCGATGATTGGCCTAGGTCTTGTGTTCACTCTGTTTGAGTTAAATGATCCTATTCTGTGCGCCCTTTCAATAATTATCTGGGGGTGGGATTCAGGAATTTGGAGTACCCGGGGTAGAATGTTGGACATGAAGTTCTCTAAATCCTCATATTTTTTTCCCTCTGGGACCCCAACAACCCTTAAATTATTTCTTCTTGACCTATCCTCTAAGTCTTCGATTTTACTCTGCATTTTTAGTATTAAGCTATTTGTAGAGTCAAGGATAGATTTGTTAGATATATTCTGGTCCTCAAGGTCAGAAATTCTTTGTTCTGCTTCAGAGATTCTATGCGCAAATTGTTTGACTTCATTAGATAGGGATGCAATGTCCTGTTTTATTTCATCTTTCAAGAATTCGAATTTAGGGGTTAGGGCTAGCGAGATGCTATTAACCAGAGTTTGAATGTCAAATGTTTCCAGCATAGCTGGAGGGTTTGCCGTTAGTGTTTGTGTTTCTATTAAATTTTCAGAAAGAGGTTTATTCTTCTTCTCTCTCTGTCTCCCTGTCATGGTTAAAGGAGGTGTTTTGGGATGACCATGCAGATATTTGTCCATGTGCAGGTTAGTTTTGGAATAAGTGCAACGTGAGTGTGAAAGAAAAAAAAAAAAGGGAGAGGGGGAATAAGGAAAAAGGTGAGAAAGGTGAGGAAAATTTTAGTGAGGTGATCTTGTGTGTTATGAGAAAAAGGGGTCAGTGAGGGGGAAAAAAAAGAAAAAAAAAAGGAGGTAATTTAGATGGGGTGTTGACCACCCAGCTATTTCATTTATATTGTGGAAAATTAGTGAACAATAATTTCGTGATATGAGTGAAGGTTGTGTGATTATATATGTGTTGTCTCCTTTAATCCTATGAAGGGAAGCAAACTTTTGATTTTATTAGATCCAATTCTTTGAGTTTTCCATTTAATGATCCCCCTCTAATCTTTTTATTACAGCAAGAAGGGGTGATTTGGGTCTTATTTGAACCCACTAAGCTTAGTTAAACCCTTTAGTTATTGTATTTATTCTATTTAGAAAGGGCAGAAGGCAATGTCTCAATGTAGAGAAACAAAATGAAACAGAGGGGAAAAGAACCCTACCTGCAGTACACAATGATTATTTTCAATATAATTCACTTATGGACCTGGCACACAGTATGCAGTAAAAATAGAAATAAGCCAGAGGGAATGAAAATGAAACCCCCCCCCCCCCCAAAAAAAAAAGAAAAGAAAAAAAACACATGCAATCCCACAAGTACTTAGAGAATTTTTTCTCTATTCTATGAAAGGAGGGTTAATTTTCTAAGTTAATGAAATATAATTTCCTTACCTCCAATACCAACCCCCTTCTAAGTTATTTTCCCTCGCCTCTCCCCACTCTAGCCTTCCTTCCCTTTACACTGAAACAATAATATAGTTCCTAGCAACTTAATAATAAATCTTACAAAGACATGCAATTATATCAACCAAATTTAGCCAATATGCTACAGTGTTGCTTTTAGTGTCCTTTCAATTCAACATGTAGAAAGGATAAATAACAGAAAAAAAAAAAAAAGGAAAAGGGTTGCTGCTTTTTATACAAGTGTTCTCAATGAAAGTTGATGGTATTTCTTCCGAGGCTTTTCAGTATTTCTAAGGGATTTGCTTTTATCCTTTATGAAAAAAAGTTACTTTTTCCTGTATTATGCCTGGTGTAGGAAAATGTTCATTACCACCGCTCCCCCCTGTGTATTAGCTTTTCCTCTTGGGTAGTGTCTCTGTTTAGGAACTATAAGTTAACTGAACTCACCTCAGCTTCAACTGCTACTGTCATCAACCATTTGTGGGAAGCGTTACCTCTTCTTACAGGTGTAGGATGTGGTGCGCTAGGGAGGAGGCTTCCTTTTGCCGAAGTTATTCGTGCCTTAGAGATTTTGATTGGAGCCCCTGTAATTCTCTCCACCTCTCATGTAACAACAATGGGAGAGGAAAATCTTCTGCCTGCTTTTTGCGAGGCTCCAGGACTTGTACCCCCCGCTCTTGTGGTTACAGCCCCCCTACCCCTCTCTCGCAGCACCGGTGGGAGAGGGTGGGGCAACGCAGGTGCCTTTGTCTTTGCCGGGGTAATCTCACCGCAGATACCGAAGACACACAGGCTCTGTTGCTATCCAGCGGGGGGGGGGGGTCACGATCCGTCCAAACTGTGCCGGTTGCAGTTGGAGTTCCAACAGGAGCGGACTAGCCTCTCTCAGTTTGGCAGATGCAGCCCTCCTCTCCCTTGCGCCAACAGATCCGCTCCCCGCCTCCAGCCAGCACCTGTCCACCGGAGGGTGGGGAGGAGTCCGCTCCGTCTGAATGAAGGAGAAATGTCCCGGACAGGTGATGGTTCTGTTATTGGAAATCTTGGGGGGTGAGTTCAGTGGTCCTCCCGGTGAGAGCTTCCAAGGGAGCCGGAGTTGATGTAAATAAATAGAGTTCCCAGAGACCAGGTTTCTCGGTGTCTTATTGCTAAATTACCAGGGGGAGCAGGAAAATATTATCATATTTCTCCAGTTTTCTCCCTTTGCCGGTTAATGAGTAGTGCTTAGTCAATACGGAGAAATGTCTTTTCAAATAGATCTTTACAATTGAGGGCAAGGAAGATACATGAAATTTATAAAGAAGCTTTCAGACAGAGTAACTTTCTTTCACTTCCCCTTATCCTTTGTCTTGACATAACTTGCATTACAGCGAGGTGAAAAAAAACGCTGTATTGGTTCCAGCAGCGTTGTCTCAAGCTAGCCAGGTAGCTATCCCACTGATTGGGATATGGCGCGAAGGTAACCGCCAGCAGCTGTAGGGCAGGAGCTGGAGCTCAGCAGCACTTACTGTGCTCCTCCTCCACCGGAATGCCCTGTTTTTAATAAGTTTTATTAAACTTTTAAACTTTATCTTGCTGCTGCTGCCTTTATTATTGATGTGGACACTTTATTTTGACCTCCCTGCTGTGAGTTCTTGACTCATCTTCACTGCTAGCGATTTGTGGATACCTGGACTCCTGTGTATTCTGGATGAGGATTGCCCTTGCTGTTGCTGTGGTGTTATGAGTCTGCTGGACAACTCCTAGGATCCGGCCTGCCTGTTGAGCACTTTGAGTGCCTTATATCACGTGAGTATATTTGATCTGCCTGTATTCCTGCTTGTGTTGATTAATTGATCTATACCATGAGGTGCATTATATTCTTTGTATCTTTGAATCCTGCTTGTCTGGCGTGACATTCTAGAAGAGCTGCCTGACGTTGTTGGTATTGTTTTGTCTGTTGGAGATTGGAGATTGGTCTTCCACTGCTACGGATTTAGGAGAGACTTTGATATTACATTGGACTGAGTCCTAACAGCTCCATCTCATGCATCATTTATTTATTTATTATGTTTCATTTTTATATATGATTATATTCACATTTGTGTTATTTTATCCTCTGTAATATTTCTTAGTGTATGATACACCTTGTGTCTTATCAATTGTGAGTTTTTGCCCTATAGGTTTATTTTGGTTTATTTTGTTCTACATTGTCCTCTATTAGGAGCTTTGCTTTTGCCACCATTTGATATTCTCTGTGCTCCCTTTTTTACATACCTTTACCACTTCCTTTGGTTAGGTGTCCTGACATATCTTATTGTTTTCTATATCCAGAGGTTGTCTTTGGGAAATAGATGTATAAGTACTGCCAGCATTGCTGCAGAGGTTTAAGGGGTTGGCCTGTCAGTGCTAAGACCATACGCCGCACACTGCATCAAATTGGTCTGCATGGCTGTCGTCCCAGAAGGAAGCCTCTTCTAAAGATGATGCACAAGAAAGCCCACAAACAGTTTGCTGAAGACGCGCAGACTAAGAACATGGATTACTGGAACCATGTCCTGTGGTCCGATGAGACCAAGATAAACTTATTTGGTTCAGATGGTGTCAAGCGTGTGTGGCAGCAGCCAGGTGAGGAGTACAAAGACAAGTGTGTCTTGCCTACAGTCAAGCACGGTGGTGGGAGTGTCACGGTCTGGACCTGCATAAGTGCTGCCAGCACTGGGAAGCTACAGTTCATTGAGGGAACTATGAATGCCAACATGTACTGTGACATACTGAAGCAGAGCATGATCCCCTCCCACTTTTGTTGCCACCAGTTTAGACATTAATGGCTGTGTGTTGAGTTATTTTGAGGGGACAGCAAATTTACACTGTTATTCAGACTGTACACTTACTACTTTACATTGTAGAAAAGTGTCATTTCTTCAGTGTTATCACAAGAAAAGATACAATAAAATATTTACAAAAATGTGAGGGGTGTACTCACTTTTGTGAGATACTGTATATACAAATGCACACATATACAGTGTATATATATATATATATATATATATATATATATATATAGAGAGAGAGAGAGAGAGAGAGAGAGAGAGAGAGAGAGAGAGAGAGATACACACACACACAAACACTATCTACCAGGACATGTCCGGCTAAAATTTACTGGGCCCTGAGGTCACTTTGGTTGAGGACCACTGCTTTAAATGAAACAGAAATGGGAAGCAATTTAAATGTGTTCTAGTTGGACCAGCTGTTTTTTTAACTATGAACATGGTAGACAGGTACAGGATCTGGACATTGCTCAATATCCATGAAGTTCTTGCAAAAACTACACATCAGGGCGATCATTTTGGAAATTCATAGAGCATTGCAGCACTTATAATTTTTAATGTTGTGTTAGTGGGTGTTTCTTTCATAGAAATCTATAGGTGCCCAATACATGATATTACACTACTGTTAGCAACATCAAAACATAATAATTATAGTCACAACATTTAGGAAGTGCACAGGCAAAATGGTCTATGTAATTGTTTGTAATTCTAAAATATTCATGTCTGTTTTGTTACGGGAAAATAGTTTTACTTGATAGAATAAAACGTGTCTTCAGGGGCTGGCTGAGGGTGTTCTGGGCATTCTAGAGGCATTGTCAGGATTTTTCACTTCTTAGCCCAGCATGCAGCATTCTTAAAGACTCTGTGATCCCTTTGAAAAATCTTGTCTTGTGGTTAAATCTGGTTATTTCAGAGCTGAGAAGCTTACCTTGTTTTTATCATTCAGTCATTGATATTTAACTGTTTTCACATTTTCTTGTGTGAATATGTTAGAGTGGATTATGTTTTTCATTCTAATTCCTTATTTCTGCGTTTCAGGGTGCTGAACCAAAAATAGGCCAGCTTTCATTTCTGCTTTTTCAAATAAAGATACCAAGAGAAAGAAAAAAATGTGATAATAGGAGTAAACGAGAAAGATGCTTAAAATTGCATGCTCTATCTGAATCATAAAGGAAAAAAATTGTGTTTAATATCCCTTTAATGACCATTAAATACAGTAGAATTGCCTAATCGACAAATGCATAATAAAAATACAATGTAAAGTTTCCCATGAGTAGTAGATTTTTTTCTGACAAATTTCAAAGTAAAATTTTCCTTCCCTCTGCACCATGTGACAGCCATCAGCCAATGACAAAATGTATTTAGGAATATTCTGTGAATTCTTGCACATGCTTAGTAGGAGCTGCTACCTCATATAAAAAGATTGTGCACATTTAGATAATGTGAGTGAATTAGAAAGTTTTTGAAATTGAGTGTTCTATCTGAATCATGAAAGTTTAATATTGGCTTACAAAATGGATAGCAGCACGCCCTGCTCTATTAATAGTGATACACTTGTAATCTAGGCTGTAGAAAATGTAAGTTTAATTTGAAGGGACAGTATACACCAGTTTTCATATAACTGCATGTAATAGACACTACTATAAAGAAGACTATGCACAGATACTGATCTAAAAATCCAGTATAAAACCTTTTAAAAACTTACTTAGAAGCTCCCAGTTTAGTACTGTTCATGGGACACCCATTGAAAGGGGCTGAGAAAGCAGGAAGAGCAGACACTTCCCTGCATATGAATAGACACATTACACAACAAGGAGCAAGCAAGAATCTGTAGACTTTGTCTACTGGGACGATTTATTAAGAGTCAGATGGACATGATCCTCTGTAGCGATCATGTCCGCCTGATATCGCTGAATGCTGACAGCATACGCTGTCAGCATTAAACATTGCACAAGCAGCTCTGGTGAACTGCATGTGCAATGGCACCCCTACAGATTTGCAGCCAATTTGCCACTAGCAGGTGGTGTCAATCAACCTGATCGTATGGGATCGCGCTGATTGCTGTACGCCGCCTCAGAGGTGGCGTAGAAGTTAAGGAGCAGTGGTCTTAGGACCGCTGGTTCTTAACTCCTGTTTCCGGCGAGCTTGAAGGCTCGTGCGGAAACAGATGTATCTGGGCCCCATTCGGACTATGATAAATCGTCCCCTACATCTGATACTTTGGGGCTTGGTTAGGAGGCAGCACAATGTTATTAAAAAAGAAGCAAAACTATACATTTTTACAAAAACACTCCCAGATGGGCTATATAAATGGATCGGCTACAAAACATTTATTCAAAAAAAAATCAAGTGTACAATGTCCCTTTAAACTCATAAATTTTCCGATTTTGTGTAATCTTATCAACAATAATAGGCTTCAATATAGTACTTTTCTTGCTAAAGGAAAGAAACTGTTACATTTTGTCTCACCTAACAGCTGCCCATAGCCAAAGATATTCCTGTAAGTGTATTCTATACACATGTAAGCTTTCTTGCTGTGTCGGCTTGAGTGAAACATCTGCCACAGTCTGTGCTTTTGCGCCAGTAATTGATTACTTGTTTCAGGTTAGTGTTTGCTTTTTTCATTCATGTTTCATCACTTTATATGCATGCAGAATGGTTTTTGGAAACATGTGGTCATGCAGAGTAGACATATACAGATTTCTAAACCTTGTATAGTTGATTAACACACCAGAGTAAATGTTCCATTACAAATTTTCCATATTCACATTTTTCATCATTCACTGCAGCATAGTATTTATATTTTGAATTTATTAAACAGATTTGCATTGGCCTATTTACACCTGGTCCTCTCATATGCTGTAGTGTAAGCTTGTCAAGTGAACAGATCAAGTCAAAGAACACTGAGCTGTTATCATGTTTCTTTTGCTTCATATCTCTCACCATGATTGTCCATGTAAATGGTTACAGGGAGGGGGCAAAATTAATTGCCCTGAACATATCAGCGGCAACATGTGCAGCAAGAGAGAGCTTGTTGTATACATGAGGTGCCCATCATATTAAAAATGATGTCACATGGCATCAAAAGAGTGACTTGTGTGGGTTCTTTTGCTTAGATATAAGCAACAAGATTCTAGGGTGGCAGTTGATCTTTTCTAGTCCCCCTCTAGATCCCCATATCTCTAATCCTGTAGACTGTAATCCTGAGAGCCTTTCTACAGGAGGGGCAGTTTGTATAAAGGTGCACATACTAGACTTCTGTTCAAGGGCAGAGGTTTCCCTAGGTAAATAAAAAAATAAACATTTTTAGATCAATGTTTTTACTTTTTACCTGAATTTATACATCTATCTGTCTGTCTGTTTGTTTGTCTATCTATATACAGGTGGCGGTTTAGGGGTTCATAGTGAAGTTTAGTGCAACTGTTTCATCCAGACAAACGCTTTAAGCGATATATATAAGTATATATAAATAAATAAATAAATAAATATATATATATATATATATATATATATATATACAGGGTGGCAAAATATCACTAGCTAACTAGTCAATGGAGGAAAAATGCCAGGACTAGTGGAATTTTCATATCTATCTATCTATCTATCTGTCTATCTATCTATGTGTCCACATATACAGAGCTTGACATTTCCTGGATTAAAATAAGAAATAAGGACTTTAAAATTGATTTGAGTAGTAATATTTTCTCTCCTGAATAGTAACATTTCTTCCCTCTCTGGTGTAGTATATTAGTTACATTGGAATGTTAAATGAATATCTGCTTACCTTATTTTAAAACATTTTTGCCAACCCAATTTCTAATAGTTATTATGAGGGAAAACTGGAATTTTTGCTCCTAAATGCAAAAATTTATTGGAACTTAAACTATCCCTAGAGCCAATTAGTAAGCACCCTAGTATACAAACTCTAGTGCTTTCTATAATTAATTCCTAAAGTCTCAAAAGCCTAAAAGAAATAGACACAATGACCAAATTTCAGAAGCACACATCTCCAAATTGATGTACACGGTGGTGTTGAAAATCCTATATGTTCTTTAAGGGTAAACACTGTCAAGTTTTAGAGGAAACAGTAAGGGCGCTATAAATTATTAACACCGCTCCAAGTAATCATTTAATGTAGGCGGATTAGAGCACATATTATAAGTTGAAAGTAAATTGTTTGTGCGCAAGTGAAACTCAGTGTGGGTAATCTTCAGGACTTTGGATATCGCAACTGAATTAACTTCTTTTCCCCATAGACTTCAATGGAGGGCTTTAAAGAAAAACTAACACTTATCGCTTGTGCGCTAACCCGACACTGCATAAGACCTACAGTGCTAAACCTGAAGGTAGTTATGAAAATTTTACAATTCAATGTTCTTTTCATAGAAGAAAGACAGGTGTGTAAGTTACCCATGCCATGGGCACTGACATCCCCCCCCCCATACCATGACAGACGCTGGCTTTTGGACCTAACACTGATAACAGCTTGGATGGTCCTTTTCCTCTTTGGTCCGGAGAACATGACGGCTGTTTTTACCAAAAACTATTTGAAATGTTGCTGACCAAAAAACACAATTCCACTGTGCGACTGTTCATCTCGAATGACACCGAGCCTAGAGAAGTCAGCGCCGCTTCTGGACAGTTTTGCAGTATGGCTTCTGCTTTGCATAGTAAAGCCTTTAATATGCCTCTATGGATGCATCAGTGTATGGTGTTGACTGACAAAAGGTTACCAAAGTATTCCCGAGCCCATGTCAGGATATCCATTACAGACTCATGACGGTTTTAAAGACAGTGACGTATAAGGGAATCGGAGATCACGCTCATTCAGAACTGGTTTTTGGCATTGTCACATCGCTATTGGTCCTAAATTACCCCTGTCCCAAAGAATGGAGGTAAATTTGAAGATAACATGAAGAGAAAAAGAAGTGTGAGTGTAAGGTGTTTGCATATGTGCAGGAGAGTAGAGAGTCAAAGTAGACCAGTAAACAGGGGAGGAGAGAAAGCACATGCTAAGGTGCTACCAAAAAAAAAGACACACCTGAATTTTAGTAAAAATTAAAATAGCATTGTCCCTTTTAAAGGCTATTTGTAGTTTAGTTTTAGAATAGTTTTATTTATTTTTTATTTTGGGGTGTGTTTATTTATATTTTGGGGTTTTAGAACAGACATAACTCTTTTTTATTCTTTGCAATTTGTTTGTTATTTTTGTAATGTTAGTGTTTGTTATTTTTTTGTAATGTTAGTGTTTGTTTTTGTAATTCTAGGGGGTGTTTGTAATGTTAGGTTTTATTTTTTTAAGTAATGTAATTTTTTAAAAAAGTTAGTTTAGGGGTTAATAGTGTACAAAGGTCATTTGCGATGTGGGGGCTGGTGGTTTAGGGGTTAATAGTGAAGTGCAGACTTAGTAATGTGGGGGACTGGCAGTTTAGGGTTTAATAGTGTATAAGCTTACTTTGCGGTTTGGGCAGGTGGCGATTTAGGGGTTCATAGTGAAGTTTAGTGCAACTGTTTCATCCAGACAAACTCTTTAAGCAATCACATTTATTTTCACAAGCACATATTACTGCTCTACCCTACCAATAGAAAATAAGGGGAGCGTAAATTTGCGCAAATTATTTAGTGGTAATTTGAATGTTGCGCAACTTGTAATATGGATTTGAGCGTAAAGAACACTGTGGTCTCGCAATCGCATTTATGCTCCTCGTGCTAACGATAATGCTCCACTTGTAATCTGGCCCAATATATCAAAAGTGTCTGCCCTAAGAATCTATGAACAAACAACATCAAAGTTCTACAAGACCAAGTATGTTGTCCATAATCTAGATATCTATTAAAACATTTGTCATACTACATCTTTTTGCAGTCAATACACAGCACTGATACTAGCATACTCATGAGTTGGGAAGTTAACAAAACTGTGATTGGAAGGCAGAAAGTAATATTCACAGGAATACACAGACACAGACAAACTCCATACAGTAAAACAAAATCATAAAAATAACACCTATATTGAAGAAGCATCTCTTTTCACCTGTTTAGAGCCCAACCCAGCACAAAAAGACGAACTTAGGATATTGAGCGGGAGATAACCTATTTCCCATAGTAGTCAACAGAGCAAAAAAGTGGGGAAAAAACCCAATCCCATATTCTCAAGTGCACTAACCCAACATGAAAATATGAATATTTTATATTCCAATGTTCTTCACATAGACAAATATGTTCTATGTATTCATATAAACACATATTTATTTATATAGCAGATTGAGGACGGCATACCGCCGAGATACGGAGCCCCTCTACCCTGCAGCGCATACAGCAACATCACAGGAGGAATACGCGTGGAGTTGGGCAAGCAGAAACAGTCTTGATAAAGGTCCCTGCGAGGACCGAAACGTTGACTGACTGAATTGATGAACTATTAATAAATTTTGTATTAAGTAAGTCCTGTGAGTGCCTCTTTTCTTCATGAAAGTTTCTACCTATCTACCATAGAGTGCACCCAGGCAACACAACCTACAGTGAGTGCTTGGATCTCAAAACTAGAACATATATATATATATATATATATATATTTATTTGCACAAATATATATATATATAATTTACATGATTACGTATCTATCTATATATATATATATATATATATATATATATATATATATATATATATACTGTATATATTTACAAATACATTCTATGTTAAAGCCCTTTGCAGCATTTTTCCCCTAACATGTGAGACCTCATTTCTTTGAGCCTTTATAACTTTTGTGTGGAATATTTTTTTAATAATTTTTATTAGATAGTTTTATTATGAGTTTAACTATACTTTGTAATGTATTTTTGATGTGTTTTGTGACACTTTTTTGTTTCGCGAAACAGTTAAGGAGGGCTCTGAGGACACTGTTAACATTCTAGCATAAATCGCGACTGAGCTCAAGCAGTCTTGTTTATTTTCAACTTGTAGTATGAACGAAAAACCCGATGCATGCAAACAGCTGTGATAAACCCCTTATTGTTTGCACTTAACTGTTAACGTGCCACTCGTAATCTGGCCCTCAAGGGGACATACAACCCAACAATTTTCTTTCATGATTCAGATAGAGCACACGATTTTACAAAAATGATCCAAATTTACTTCAATTACCAAATAAATGGTATTCTTTGTTGAACAGATTACCTAGGTGGGTAATGTGCACTTATCTGGAGAACTATTTGACAGTAGTTTTGTAATATGGCTTTTAAGCACTAGATGGCAGCAGTGTTTTCACAATATATTCCACTGTTAAAGTGACAGTAAAGCATGCACTTTAAACAACTTCTGCCCCTAAAGTCAATTATTTTTCCTCTTTTCCCATGTTGTCTGAGGGCTCCCAAGGACGGGGGGGGTTCTCAGCTGGCTAGGGGCAGTATTGAATTAGAAGGCATTGGTGCAAGGATAGCGGGCCTCTTTCAGGGGCCTGTCAATGGTGGCATAGTAGTGGCAGGCCTAGGAGATAGGGATGAGGCACAGCCTTCGGGCCTTAAGAACCTAGGCTTACATGCTAGTGGTTCCTCAGGGGTCCCGGCAGAATCCATTGCAGCCATGTAGGATCTCCCTACAGTGGCAGGAGCTTCGGTTGTGGCATTCATCTTGTGGTCGTTGGCAGTGGTAGCAGTGTCGACTCCTGCTCGGCATCCAATGGTGTTGGGGCATCCAATTAGCGGCGTAGACCATTCACGGGTAGGCCTTCTGGTTGCATCACGTGAATTTGTCACTTTCAGTAACATCAGCGGTGGCGACTTTCTTGCTTCCAGCTGTCATGATGGTGGTCATTTTTCAAGCAGAGGCATGGTGGATGGAGGCACAAGATGCACATCCGTGCATTTGGAGACAAGACGATCTGGCAAACCACCAGGTGATCACCGGGTGTGGACCGCGGGTCGGCGGGGCCAGGATTTGGGTCCCATATATTCTTGCTTGATAAAATAAAGCGGGGGCCTGAGTTATGGAAATAGATTGCTGTCATAAATGCAAGCATGTGTGATTTTTTATCATTGTACATAAATAGTGACATACAAATACAAATCTAAATTTACTAATACAATTTATCTTTTTTTTTTTAAATACAAATCTTTAATTACAAATACAATTCTTTTTTTTTTTTTTTTGGAAGTAAAATCTTCATTTTTGGAATTACATTTTTTTTTGGAAATACAATACAGTTTTTTCTTTTGGAAGTACAATTCTTTTTTTTTGGAATTACACTTCTAGCATGCGTCAAAAACACATTAAAAAATAAATCTAGTTCCCATTTTGCTATAGGACGTGTGATGTCACAACATTCACTTTTGTGCTTTGCCTAGGAACAAGCTGCTGTTTTGCTTTCTATTAAATGTGGAGAAATGGCTGATAATCTCAGCATATTAACATCTCAGGTAAACGTTTTAACATTTATCATGTAACATCCAACATGGCTCAACATGCCAGAAGGGATTATTGACATTTGCATCATACAACACTATACAGAGGATTATTGATTTTGATGTTTTAATTACAGTTTTCCTAGCAGCAAGAAAACTCACTGTAGCATGTGGTCTTCTTTCAGAGTATGTTTTTTATGTTTTACTATACAACATGCTTTAACATGCCCAAAGTGCTTATTCTGCCTTGATATTAGAAGCTTTTCTACCCTCTCCATTTATCAGGGGATCTTCAAAGCTTAAATATTTATGTGAAGTGACATCGTTATGATATCATTTAATCTCTTTCAAAATTAAAATAAACCATATTCTAATACTAATTCATTATTTATTTAGCTTGCTTTTGCTGTAAAAAAAAACAACAACAAAAACCAAACAAAAAAAACATGCCAATCATGTATGGAACTTAAAGTGCATGCGGCACTTGTACTGTGTGTTTAACCCCTTTGCAGGGTCGATAGTCATAAAGTTACATGCTCTAATGGATAATCAAAATCAATATTCCTTTGTACATTATTATTATAAAACAAGGCAGAATAAGCAGAATAAGCCTAACCTAAGTTACACTAACACCTAACACTACACTACAATTAAATACATTACCTAAATTAAATACAATTAACTAAATTAAATACAAATACCTAAATAACAAAAAAAACACTAAATTACACAAAATAAAAAAAAAAAATTTAAAGATATTTAAACTGATTACACCTAATCTAGAAGCCCCCCAAAATAAAAAAAAACCCTAGCCTAAACTAAATTACCAATGGCAGCTAAAAGGGCCTTTTGCGGGGCATTGCCCCAAAGAAATCAGCTCTTTTACCTGTAAAAAAAATACAAACAACCCCCCAACAGTAAAACCCACCACCCACACAACCAACCCCCCAAATAAAACCCTAACTAAAAAAACCTAAGCTCCCCATTGTCCTGAAAAGGGCATTTGGAAGGGCATTTACCTCTATTGCAGCCCAAAGCCCTAACCTAAAAATAAAACCCACCCAATAAACCCTTAAAAAAACCTAACACTAACCCCTGAAGATCCACACAGTTTTGAAGAGCCGACATCCATCCTTAACGAAGCCGGGAGAAGTCCTCAGTGAAGCGTCAAGAAGTCCTCAACGAAGCCGGGAGAAGTCTTCACCCAAGCCGGAAGAAGTGGTCCTCCAGACGGGCAGAAGTCTTCATCCAGACGGCATCTTCTATCTTCATCCATCCGGCGCGGAGTGGATCCATCTTCAAGACATCCGGCGCGGAGCATCCTCTCCTGCCGACGACTACCCAACAAATGAAGGTTCCTTTAAGTGACGTCATCCAAGATGGCGTCTCTTAATTCCGATTGGCTGATAGAATTCTATCAGCCAATCGGAATCTAAGGGACGCCATCTTGGAACCTTCATTCCTCAGGTAGTCATCGGCAGAAGAGGATGCTTCGTGCCGGATGTCTTAAAGATGGACCCGCTCCGCGCCGGATGGATGAAGATAGAAGATGCCGTCTGGAAGACCACTTCTCCCAGTTTGGATGAAGACCTCTCCCGGCTTCGTTGAGGACTTCTTGCCGCTTCTCTGAGGACTTCTCCCGGCTTCGTTGAAGATGGATGTCGGCTCTTCAAAACTGTAAGTGGATCTTTAGGGGTTAGTGTTAGGTTTTTTTAAGGGTTTATTGGGTGGGTTTTATTTTTAGGTTAGGGCTTTGGCCTGCAATAGAGCTAAATGCCTTTTTAAGGGCAATGCCCATCCAAATGCCCTTTTCAGGGCAATGGGGAGCTTAGGTTTTTTTAGTTAGGGTTTTATTTGGGGGGTTCGTTGTGTGGGTGGTGGGTTTTACTGTTGGGGGGGTTGTTTGTATTTTTTTTACAGGTAAAAGAGATTTATTTGGGACAATGCCCCACAAAAGGCCCTTTTAAGGGCCATTGGTAATTTAGTTTAGGCTAGCGTTTTTTTATTTGGGGGGGGGGCATTTTTATTTTGATAGGGCTATTACATTAGATGTAATTAGTTTAAATATCTTGTAATTTGTTTTTTATTTTGTGTAATTTAGTGTTTGTTTTTATTTTGTAATTTAGGTATTTGTATTTAATTTAGTTAATTGTATTTAATTTAGGGAATTTATTTAATTGTAGTGTAGTGTTAGGTGTTAGTGTAACTTAGGTTTTATTTTACAGGTAAATTTGTATTTATGTTAGCTAGGTAGTTATTAAATAGTTAATAACTATTTAGTAACTATTCTACCTAGTTAAAATAAATACAAACTTGCCTGTAAAATAAAAATAAACCCTAAGCTAGATACAATGTAACTATTAGTTATATTGTAGCTAGCTTAGGGTTTATTTTACAGGTAAGTATTTAGTTTTAAATAGGAATTATTTAGTTATTAAAAGTAGTTTTTATTTAGATTTATTTTAATTATATTTAAGTTAGGGGGTTTTAGGGTTAGACAGGTTTAGGGGTTAATAAATATAGTATAGTGGCGGAGATGTTGGGGGCAGCAGATTAGGGGTTAATAAATGTAGGTAGGTGGTGACGATGTTAGGGACAGCAGATTAGGGGTTAATAATATTTAACTAGTGTTTACGATGCGGGAGTGTGGCGGTTTAGGGGTTAATATGTTTATTATAGTGGCATCGATGTTGGGAGCGGCAGATTAGGGGTTAATAATTTTATTTTAGTGTTTGGGATGTGGGAGGGCCTCAGTTCAGGGGTTAATAGGTAGTTTATAGCTGTTAGTGTACTTTTTAGCACTTTAGTTATGAGTTTTATGCTACAGCTTTGTAGTGTAAAACTAATAACTACTGACTTTAGAATGCGCTACGAATCTTGCGGGATAGGCTGTACCGCTCACTTTTTGGTCTTAAAAAAAAAGCTTGTAATACCGGCGCTATAGAAGTCCCATTGAAAATAGACTTTACGCAAATTGCGTAAGTTGATTTGCGGTAAGGCCAAGAAAGTGTGCGGGACAGCTGTACCTACAAGACTCGTAATAGCAGCGTTAGTAAAAAAGCAGCGTTATGAGCCTTAACGCTGCTTTTTTACTCATAACGCAAAACTCGTAATCTAGCCGATTGGTTTTAAAACCCTTGCATGCTTTCTAATCTGTTATCTACAATGCAGCCTGAAGTGCAAAATCTCACACCTCACTCTGGCCTAAATCCTATAGAGCAGGGCAATGTAACCAGCCCCCACAGTTAACATCCCTAAGAAAAAATAGAAGCTATTTTAACCCTTTCATTGCAGAGGGAATGACCACCTATACTCCCTCACATCTGCACTCCCTAAGACCCCCAAAAGCAGTCGCGGCACTCAGTCCCTCACTAGTGGCTACCCTAAAATCACTCAGCATTTTCAAAGGGACTGACAGGGGCTGTCTTGGAGGAAAATCAAAATTTAAAGTTCTATATCCTGACACTATCACAGCTGCCCCACCACCCTGTCCACCCGCATGCCCAATTGAAGTGATCCAACCTAAAAGCCACAAAAACCGCACTATCAAATCAAGAAAATCTCTGTGTGATGCCCATTAGAAGACACGCTGTCTCCAAAGTACAGAGGAAAAACTCAGAATCCCAAGACTGTCCTATCAGAGCAATCCTATGCCATGCCAGATCAATAAAGAACAAAACAGCTATTATTGCCGACCTTATTGAAACATGCAAATTAGCATGCATCACAGAATTATAGTTAGATGAAAATGCAGGGCCTATTCTAGAGGCAGCTATTCCAGACAATTACACTGTGTTCCACCGCCCGAGACAAGATCGCAAGGGAGGTGGAGTTATGATCTGTGCAAAATCATCCTTAAATCCCAGACCAATATCAGTCCACAAAACCCAATCTTTTGAATGTGTAGCTGCCAGCCTCTCAATAGAGAGAGGATTCCGAATACTGCTAATATACAGACCCCAGGAGATGGGAAGATATTTCTTCAGGAACTCCCAGACATTTTGGCTGGCATAATCCTTGAACACCCCATATGGCTTATATTAGGAGACTTCAACACTTGGATTGACAACACCCTATCCCTGCTTGGGCAGGATCTCCTCAGCTTGATGAGTACACTTGGCTTTACACAAATCGTCACCACTCCCACCCACAGAAAAGGTCATACATTTGATCTAGTGTTCCAGTCTGGACTAGAAGTGTCACCAGTAACTGTAAACCCAGTTACCTGGTCAGACCACCACTCCATTCACTTCTCCATTGTATCTCAATCAACCAGACACCAGCCTCAGAACCTGGTCAAACACCACTCATTAAAAGGGGTGACACCACTGGATGTAACATCACATATGGATCTATGTGAACTAATGGGCACCTGCGAAGACCCCAGCTCCTTAGTTTGACTCTACAACAAAACAATGAGAGACACTCTAGAAAGCATTGCACCAACTCGCATACGCACTGTCAAAACCCACAACAATGCACCGTGGTTTGATAGCTCCATTAGAGAAATGAAAAAAACAGGATGTAAACTCGAGAGAAAGTGGCGCAGAACACATGATCCAGAGTATAAAGCCGCTCTTACCAAACATCTAAATAAATATCAATCGAAGATAACTCAGAAAAAAATCTTAATTTTTATCACGCAAAAAAACACTCTCCCACAATAGACCCAAGCAACTGTTTCGCACAGTAAAAAAGCTCTGCAAACCAGCATGCATGCTTAGCACCACCAACATTTCTAAGGATAAATGTGAAGCATTTGTGAACTTCTTCAGAGACAAGATTTCCTCAATCCGAACCGCTATCACAGCAGGCAAAACAGTTACACACCAGAACCACTACAATAGAAAGCCAGATTGCCCCAGTTTATGGTACACTTTTACAAATGTGGATATAAAAGGAATTAAAAAGACCATAGAAAAGTTGCACCCTACGACGTGTGACTTAGACTCTGCTCCAACTCAGCTCATATCTGGATGCATTGAAACACTAGCCCCAGCCTTCACAAAAATAGTGCAGTGTTCACTAAAAACAGGATACTTCCCAGATCCTCTAAAAGAAGCTGTGGTAAAACCACTCCTAAAGAAACCTTTATTAGACCCAGACTGCATGACTAATTACAGACCAGTATCCAACCTCCCATTTCTGGGAAAAATAATTGAAAAAGTAGTGGCAACTCCACTGGAAGCCCATCTATCACGCCTGAACATATTCGATCCTTTCCAGTCAGGCTTCAGATGCCACCACAGCACTGAAACAGCACTAGTCTGAGTGCTAAATGATCTCCTCATGGCAAGAGACAAAGGTGATTACTCCATTCTAATCCTCCTGGATCTCTCAGCTGATACCATTGACCATAGGATTCTAATAGAGCGCTTGCAGCACATCTGTGGTCTAGCAGGCACAGTCATTAACTGGTTTAAATATTTCCTCGCTGGTAGATCACAGAGAGTAATATCAGGATCAAGCTCATCAGCACCAACAGAACTGGCCTGCGGAGTTCCACAAGGATCCATCCTGTCTCCCATGCTATTCGCAATTTACTTACTACCACTGAGGGACATCATTAACCGACATGGCCTAAGGTATCATTGTTACACTTATGACTCACAACTCTACTTCTCTTTTGTTCCAGATACTACAGACCCAGCATGCCGCATAAACAGTTGCTTAACAGACCTCATAGAATGGATGAATGCTAGCTGTCTCAAAGTGAACCTGGAGAAAACAGAGTTACTCTTGGTGAGGGGACTCCAGGCATCAAAAATATCCCTTGATTACCCAACTGGCCTGGAGCCTCTGAACTCATTAGTTCAGCAACGGTACAAAACCTCAGTGTGCTGATTGACACTAGGCTATCTTTTAAACAGCAGATTTCCTCCGTAATAAAATCTGCCTACTTTCATATGAAAAACATAGCCAGGATACAACACTTAATTCCACCTGATGATATGTCAACATTAATCCATGCATTTGTATCCTCTAGGCCAGATAAGTGCAATGCACTTTACTTGGGCCTCCCAAAAAAAGAACTCTATCGCCTTCAGACAGTACAAAACGCAGCAGCCAGACTACTAACAAATCAAACTCGCTCCTACCACATGACACCTGTTCTCCACTCCCTGCATTGGCTTCCAATTAAATGGCGAACATATTTTAAAATTGCTCTGCTGACCTTCAAAGCTTTAAACAACCAAGGCCCACAGTACCTGAAAGACCTCCTGACACCCTAAATCCCATCCCGCTCACTTAGGTCAGCCAACACATCCCTCTTCTCAGTACCAAGAATAAGAACAAACTCAGGCTCCAGAGCATTCGGCCATGCTGCCCCTACTTTCTGGAACTCTTTACCATGCGCAATGTCTTTGAGCACTTCTTACTTTTTATTTATATTATTTTGATGTGTTTTGTGCAGCGTTTTAGTCAAGCATAACAGTTAACCAGAGCTCTAAAGTCACACTATCTTGACACAAGTTAAATTAAATTGCACTAAAGTGAGCGTGTTTACTTTCAACCTGTAATATGTGCGCTACTTCCGACTCGTGCAAAGAGCAGTGATAAACCCCTTTTCGCTGGCTCCACTTATAATCTAGCCCTTAATTAAAAGCAAAAGAGCAGCTATTTCCCACGCAAACTACTTAAAGTGAAAGGGGACTTTAATTCATGAAGTAAAAGATACTTCATGTAGAAAGCTCCTTTATTTGTTTCAATCGATCGCCGTTTTTAGCTGCTCCAGCTGAAGACTACCAAAGAATTATGTGGTGCAATGTAGGGCCCAGTGTCAGAAAGTTGGGTATCTGTCAAAGGTCTTACAGCAGGAAAATGACCCAAAGCACATGTCAAAAAGAACCCAGAAATGGTTTAAGACAAAGCGTTGGAGAGTACTGAACTGGCCAGCAATGAGTCCAGATCTCAATCCCACAAAGCACCTGTGGAGAGATCTCAAAACAGCAGTTGGGAAAAGAAACCCTTCCAATCTGAGAGAACTGGAGCAGTTGACGAAAGAAGAGCGGTCCAAAATTCCAGTAGATAGGTGTAAGAAACTCATTGATGGTTACAGGAAGCGATTGATTTCAGTTATTTTTTCCAAGGGGTGTGCTACCAAATATTAAATTGAGGGTGCCAATAATTTTGTCCAGTCCATTTTTGGAGTTTTGCGTGGAATGTGTCAGATGTGGCTTTTTTTTCTCCACTTTTTTGTGTCAAACCAATGCAAACAAAAGAAATAAACATGAGAATCCCTAAACATTTATAATTGCAAACATTTTACAGAAACAACAGAAATGCAGGGGTGCCAATATTTTTGGCCATGACTGTATATATACCTATATGAATATATACATATATACCGAACATTTATAAGTCAAAGTAAGGATTGCACAATCATACTGTTAATCAGAGCCACGGTGCACTGCAAATATTTCTCCAAAGTGTATCCAAGCAGCAGGCACTCACTGGACTTTATTATAAAATGTAAATACTTTTATTGCATCAGGTTAAAACGGACAAACATTTCGGCACTGCATTGTGCCTTTGTCAATGTCATAAAATACAAAATAACACACAACCAGAGTGCAGCTCCACACCCCAGAAAAAATCACTATATACATATTTAAAAACATCCTATATATACTTATCCCAACTCTCTCTAATTTGCCGCCAAACCTCCGCATCACACTCCAGGAGGTCCACTACTGACGTCACGCTGACACGCTAATCGTGCCTAGCGTGATGACGCATGGCACGGCGTTGCCATAGCAACGTCTAAGCGTCCGGCGGCAAAGAAATGGGGAATACCCGATGCGGCTGTGCGCATGTCAGGAAGAGGATACAATGTTTAAGAGAACTGTTGCTAATGGCAACTAGTAAACAAGTTAACCAGCGTGATCACAGACTCACCGGGTATTCCCTTACGGAAGGCAGCAGATGTTAAATCCATTTAAACCATGGGACAATTTACTAACAGGGTATTCAATGCGTGGACCAAGGAGAGCACTAACCGGGCAGATAATCTGTGTATCATATTATTAGCATACTATTGTTTAACCAAAAGTGCAAAAAATACACACATATGGTCATGTTGCTATATCTGTAACCCAGAGCTGTCCTGTTTAAGTGACATCCTAGTCCACACCTAGAAAACCACTGTTGTATAAGTACAAATTATAGAGCCCTTGCTTACTTCAGACAACTTGGAGTATAGTAGAATATGTATATCAAGTAAGCGGACACCCTCCAACTATCAAACTACTGGGAAAACATAGTCAATAAAGATATGTAGTGTTTAGTAAAAAGGGCTAAAATCCAGGGTGGTGTTAAGTCCCTTTGGGGCCAGAGTGTCCAATTTAAAGATCCATCGGCTTTCACGTTGGAGTAACATCTTACCTCTATCCCCTCCCCTTGCATTAGGGGGGATATGATCTATGAGCATAGATCTAATGCTGGACACAGAGTGTTTCAGTTGTACACAATGGCGTGCCACGGGTTGGTCTGACTCTCCATTTTTTAATGCCTCTCGGATCGCAAAGCGATGGTTTGCCATCCGGTCTCAGAAGGAGGTGATCGTCTTTCCAATGTACACCAGGGTACACAGACATGTGAGCATGTAGACCACATGCGTACTTGTGCAGCTCAAGCAATGATTTATTTTATACCGCTGATTCTTATGGGGATGCTGGAAAGAGTCTCCCTTGCGCATGCTGTTGCATGTGGTACAACTCCCACAGGGGAAGCATCCCTTCCTTGATGACTTCAACCAGGTCTTCTTTTGTAGTGGTCCACAGGGTCAGATTTAACAAGGATGTCCCTCAAATTCCTGGACCTCCGATACACCAACCTTGGTGCTGTCATATTCATTCATATATGCGTTCACATCCAGGTGTGAATGTAGTAATCAGATTAAGTTGCTTCGATGTATCCTTATTAAGAATACTAGTATCCGTTTTTGTATCCGTTTTTGTATCTGGCCCCAGTAGTTTCCTTTGGGTATCCAAAATTTCTTTCATAGGATAGCCTCTCTTTTTCAATTTCACGCCCATCTCCTTGACTTGAATATTCTGCAAGGGTGTCTCCCTATAGTGTCCAGCATTAGATCTATGCTCATAGATCATATCCCCCCTAATGCAAGGGGAGGGGATAGAGGTAAGATGTTACTCCAACGTGAAAGCTGATGGATCTTTAAATTGGACACTCTGGCCCCAAAGGGACTTAACACCACCCTGGATTTTAGCCCTTTTTACTAAACACTACATATCTTTATTGACTATGTTTTCCCAGTAGTTTGATAGTTGGAGGGTGTCCGCTTACTTGATATACATATTCTACTATACTCCAAGTTGTCTGAAGTAAGCAAGGGCTCTATAATTTGTACTTATACAACAGTGGTTTTCTAGGTGTGGACTAGGATGTCACTTAAACAGGACAGCTCTGGGTTACAGATATAGCAACATGACCATATGTGTGTATTTTTTGCACTTTTGGTTAAACAATAGTATGCTAATAATATGATACACAGATTATCTGCCCGGTTAGTGCTCTCCTTGGTCCACGCATTGAATACCCTGTTAGTAAATTGTCCCATGGTTTAAATGGATTTAACATCTGCTGCCTTCCGTAAGGGAATACCCGGTGAGTCTGTGATCACGCTGGTTAACTTGTTTACTAGTTGCCGTTAGCAACAGTTCTCTTAAACATTGTATCCTCTTCCTGACATGCGCACAGCCGCATCGGGTATTCCCCATTTCTTTGCCGCCGGACGCTTAGACGTTGCTATGGCAACGCCGTGCCATGCGTCATCACGCTAGGCACGATTAGCGTGTCAACGTGACGTCAGTAGTGGACCTCCTGGAGTGTGATGCGGAGGTTTGGCGGCAAATTAGAGAGAGTTGGGATAAGTATATATAGGATGTTTTTAAATATGTATATAGTGATTTTTTTCTGGGGTGTGGAGCTGCACTCTGGTTGTGTGTTATTTTGTATTTTTTGACATTGACAAAGGCACAATGCAGTGCCGAAACGTTTGTCCATTTTAACCTGATGCAATAAAAGTATTTACATTTTATAATAAAGTATATTTTTTTTTATTTTTTTTTTAAATTAAAAAGGACATCTTTTTCTATGTGAAGAACATTGGAATTTAAAGTTAAGGGTAGAAGGGATATGGTGTATAGCAAGGTGTTTGACTGTAAAAGGTTCCAATGTATATTGTATGCTGAGTACTTACTGTGTGCTGTGCCTTATACAATCCTGTAGTGGATTTATCTTTTTTACATGTGATAATAAAGACTTTCTTTTAAAATTCTACAAGTGACGTCAAGTACCTTTCTAAAGACCACTCTTAAACTGTCCTCCTTGGAGAAATTGTAAATTAAACTTACAATGATTAACTAAATAAACCTATTAACTCCTAAACCGCCAGCCCCCCACATTGCATAAACCTAAATGAAACTATATTAACCCCTAAACCTAACCCTGACCCTAACGTAACCCTAACCCTAAACCTAACTCTAACACCCCCTAACTTTAACATAATGAAATTAGATCTAAATTTAATTTACAATTATTAACTAAATAATTCCTATTTAAAACTAAATACTTACCTGTGAAATAAAACCTATTGCCTAGATTTAGAGTTGGCGGTAGCCGTCAAAACCAGCGTTAGAGGCTCCTAACGCTGGTTTTTACCGCCCGCTGGTATTTGGAGTCAGTCAGGAAAGGGTCTAACGCTCACTTTGCAGCCGCGACTTTTTCATACCGCAGATCCCCCTACGCCAATTGCGTATCCTATCTTTTCAATGGGATCTTTCTAACGCCGGTATTTAGAGTCGTGGCTGAAGTGAGCGTTAGAAATCTAACGACAAAACTCCAGCCGCAGAAAAAAAACAGGAGTTAAGAGCTTTTTGGGCTAACGCCGGTTCATAAAGCTCTTAACTACTGTGCTCTAAAGTACACTAACACCCATAAACTACCTATGTACCCCTAAACCGAGGCCCCCCCACATCGCCGTCACTCGATTAAATTTTTTTAACCCCTAATCTGCCGACCGCACACCGCCGCCACCTACGTTATACTTATGTACCCCTAATCTGCTGCCCCTAACACTGCCGACCCCTATATTATATTTATTAACCCCTAATCTGCCCCCCTCAACGTCGCCGACACCTACCTACACTTATTAACCCCTAATCTGCCGACTGGACCTCGCCGCTACTATAATAAAGTTATTAACCCCTAATCTTCCTCACTCCCGCCTCAATAACCCTATAATAAATAGTATTAACCCCTAATCTGCCCTCCCTAACCTCACCGACACCTAACTTCAAGTATTAACCCATAATCTGCCGACCGGACCTCACCGCTACTATAATAAATGTATTAACCCCTAAAGCTAAGTCTAACCCTAACACTAACACCCCCCTAAATTATATTTAAATCTAACGAAATAAATTAACTCTTATTAAATAAATTATTCCTATTTAAAGCTAAATACTTACCTGTAAAATAAACCCTAATATAGCTACAATATAAATTATAATTATATTGTAGCTATTTTAGGATTAATATTTATTTTACAGGCAACTTTGTAATTATTTTAACCAGGTACAATAGCTATTAAATAGTTAAGAACTATTTAATAGCTACCTAGTTAAAATAATTACAAAATTACCTGTAAAATAAATCCTAACCTAAGTTACAATTAAACCTAACACTACACTATCAATAAATTAATTAAATAAAATACCTACAAATAAATACAATTAAATAAACTAACTAAAGTACAAAAAATAAAAAAGAACTAAGTTACAAAAAATAAAAAAATATTTACAAACATTAGAAAAATATTACAACAATTTTAAACTAATTACACCTACTCTAAGCCCCCTAATAAAATAACAAAGCCCCCCAAAATAAAAAAATGCCCTACCCTATTCTAAAATTAAAATAGAAAAGCTCTTTTACCTTACCAGCTCTTAAAAGGGCCCTTTGCGGGGCATGCCCCAAAGAATTTAGCTCTTTTGTCTGTAAAAAAAAAACATACAATACCCCCCCAACATTACAACCCACCACCCGCATACCCCTAATCTAACCCAAACCCCCCTTAAATAAACCTAACACTAAGCCCCTGAAGATCTCCCTACCTTGTCTTCACTACAGGGGTTTGATCGGTCCAGAAGAGCCTCCGAAATCTTTATCCAAGCCCAAGCGGGGGCTGAAGAGTGACGTCCATCATCCAGCTGAAGTCTGGATCCAAGCGGCGGCTAAAGAATTCCATCTTCGGGCAGAAGTCTTCATCCTATCCGGGCAGAAGAGTCGATCCGGACCGGCAAACATCTTCATCCAAGCCGCATCTTCTATGTTCTTCCATCCGATGACGACCGGCTCCATCTTGAAGACCTCCAGCGCGGATCCATCCTCTTCTTCCGACGACTAGATGACGAATGAAGGTTCCTTTAAGGGACGTCATCCAAGATGGCGTCCCTCGAATTCCGATTGGCTGAAAGGATTCTATCAGCCAATCGGAATTAAGGTAGGAAAAATCTGATTGGCTGATGGAATCACCCAATCAGAATCAAGTTCAATCCGATTGGCTGATCCGATCAGCCAATCAGATTGAGCTCGCATTCTATTGGCTGATCGTTTTTTTTTGTAATGGTAGTTTGGGGGGTGGGGGTTTGTATAGTGTTAGGGGGTGTTTGTATTGATTTTTTTAGTAAAAGAGCTGTTTAACTCAGGGCAATGCCCTACAAAAGGTCATTTTAAGGACCCCCCAAAAGGCCCTTTTAACGGCCCTTGGTTGTTTATTATAGACTAGTCCTAAAGCCTGTGTACACAGGCCATTTTTTGCAGTACAGCGGTCCCTCCCCTTTCTCTCTCTCCCCTCTCTTTTACTCTCTCTCTCCCCCTCTTTTGCTGTCTCTCTCCCTTTCTTTTGCTCTCTCTCTTCCCCCCTCTCGCTTGCTCTCTCTCCTCTCGTTTGCTCTCTCTCTCCTCTCGTTTGCTCTCTCTCCCTCTCTTTTGCTCTCTCTCCCCCTCTCTTTTGCGCTCTCTCCCCCTCTCTTTTGCGCTCTCTCCCCCTCTCTTTTGCGCGCTCTCCCCCTCTCTTTTGCGCTCTCTCCCCCTCTCTTTTGCGCTCTCTTCCCCTCTCTTTTGCGCTCTCTCCCCCTCTCTTTTGTGCTCTCTCCCCCTCTCTTTTGTGCTCTCTCCCCCCTCTCTTTTGCGCTCTCTCCCCCCTCTCTTTTGCGCTCTCTCCCCCTCTCTTTTGCGCTCTCTCCCCCCTCTCTTTTGCACTCTCTCCCCCCCTCTCTTTTGTTCTCTCTCCCCCCCTCTCTTTTGTCTCTCTCCCTTTCTTTTGCTCTCTCTCTTCTCCCCTCTCGCTTGTTCTCTCTCCTCTCGTTTGCTCTCTCTCTCCTCTCGTTTGCTCTCTCTCCCTCTCTTTTGCTCTCTCTCCCCCTCTCTTTTGCGCTCTCTCCCCCTCTCTTTTGTGCTCTCTCCCCCCTCTCTTTTGTGCTCTCTCCCCCTCTCTTTTGCGCTCTCTCCCCCTCTCTTTTGTGCTCTCTCCCCCCTCTCTTTTGCGCTCTCTCCCCCCCCTCTCTTTTGTTCTCTCTCCCCCCCCTCTCTTTTGGGCTCTCTCCCCCTCTCTTTTGCGCTTTTTCCCCCACTCTTTTGCGCTTTTCCCCCCCTCTCTTTTGCGCTCTCTACCCCTCTTTTGCGCTCTCTACCCCTCTCTTTTGCTCTCTCTCCCCCTCTTTTTTGCTTTCTCTCCCCCTCTCTTTTGCGCTCTCACCCCTCTCTTTTGCGCTCTCTCCCCTCTCTTTTGTGCTCTCTCCCCCCTCTCTTTTGCTGTCTCTCTCCCCCTCTCTTTTGTTGGCTCTCTCCCCCTCTCTTTTGAGCTCTCTCCCCCTCTCTTTTGCGCTCTCTCCCCCTCTCTTTTGCGTTCTCTCCCCCTCTCTTTTGCGCAGTCTTCCCCCTCTCTTTTGCACTCTCCCCCCGCTCTCTCCCCCTCTCTTTTGCGCAGTCTTCCCCCTCTCTTTTGCGCACTCTCCCCCCTCTATTTTACGGTCTCTCCCCCTCTCTTTTGCTGTCTCTCTCCCCCCTCTCTTTTGCTGTCTCTCTCCCCCCCTCTCTTTTGCGCACTCTTCCCTCTCTCTCTTTTGCGCTCTCTCCCCCCTCACTTTTGCACTCTCTCCCCCCTCTCTTTTGCGTTCTCTCCCCCCTCTCTTTTGCGCTGTCTCCCCCCTCTCTTTTGCACTCTCTCCCCGCTCTCTCCCCCCTCTCTTTTGCTGTCTCTCTCCCCCTCTCTCTTTTGCTGTCTCTCTCCCCCTCTCTTTTGCTGTCTCTCTCCCCCTCTCTCTTTTGCTGTCTCTCTCCCCCTCTCTCTTTTGCTGTCTCTCTCCCCCTTCACTTTTGCTGTCTCTCTCCCCCTCTCTCTTTTGCTGTCTCTCTCCCCCTCTCTTTTGCTGTCTCTCCCCCCCCCCCTCTCTTTTGCTGTCACTCTCCCCCTCTCTCTTTTGCTGTCTCTTTCTCCCTCTCTCTATCCCCCCTCTTCTGTTCTCTCTATCCCCCCTCTTTAGAGCTCTCTGTCTCTCAGCAGCCACGGCATCTGGCCCAGCCCACGCCTCACCCGGTCCCGCCCGCGCCACGACCAGCCCCGTCCACGTCGCACCCACCCGGCCATGCCCACTCCGCATCCGTGCGGCCACACCCACTCCTCCACCACACGAAGCCAGGAGGTTAGTTTGAAGGCCAGGTGTGTTTGTCCCCACGCGCAGTCTCTACTGCGCATGACAGCTTCGGACAAACTTGGCCTTTTATTATATAGGATTAGGTTCTTTTTATTTTGGGTTGGTTTTTTTTGTTTTTTTAAAGGGTATTAGAATAGAAATAATCTTTATTTTTTTGATAATTTTGTTTTTTTTGTAATGGTAGGTTTTTTTATTTTTTGTAATCGTAATTTTTTTTATTTTTTGTAATGTTAGGTTTTAGTGTAAGACAGGTTAGGTTTTATTTCACAGGTAAGTTTGTATTTATTTTAGCTAGGTAGTTAGTAAATAGTTAATAACTATTTACTAACTAGTCTACCTAGTTAAAATAAATACAAACTTACCTGTGAAATAAAAATAAAACCTAAGCTAGCTACAATGTAACTATTAGTTATATTGTAGCTAGTTTAGGTTTTATTTCACAGGTAAGTATTTAGTTTTAAATAGGAATTATTTAGTTAATAATTGCAAATTTAATTTAGATCTAATTTCATTATGTTAAAGTTAGGGGGTGTTAGGGTTAGGTTTAGGGTTACTTTAGGGTTAGGTTTAGGGGTTAATATAGTTTAATTTAAGTTGTTGCGTGGTGGGGCTGGCGGTTTAGGGGTTAATCGGTTTATTTAGGCCTAGATTTAGAGTTGGGCGGTAGCCGTGAAAACCAGCGTTAGAGGCTCCTAACGCTGGTTTTTAACGCCCTCTGGTATTTGGAGTCAGTCATTAAAGGGTCTAACGCTCACTTTCCAGCCGCGACCTTTCCATACCGCAGATCCCCTTAAGTCAATTGCGTATCCTATCTTTTCAATGGGATCTTTCTAACGCCGGTATTTAGAGTCGTGGCTGGAGTGAGATTTAGAACTCTAACAACAAAACTCCAGCCGCAGAAAAAAGTCAGTAGTTAAGAGCTTTTTGGGCTAACGCCGGTTCATAAAGCTCTTAACTACTGTGCTCTACAGTACACTAACACCCATAAACTACCTATGGACCCCTAAACCGAGGTCCCCCCTCATCGCCACCACTCGATTACATTTTTTTAACCCCTAATCTGCCGACCGCCACCTACGTTATCCTTATTTACCCCTAATCTGCTGCCCCTAACACCGCCGACCCCTATATTATATTTATTAACCTCTAATCTGCCCCCCACAACATCGTTGCAAGCTACCTACACTTATTAACCCCTAATCTGCCGAGCGGACCGCACCACTAGTATAATAAAGTTATTAACCCCTAATCCGCCTCACTCCCGCCTCAATAACCCTATAAGAAATAGTATTAACCCCTAATCTGCCCTCCCTAACATCGCCGACACCTAACTTCAAACATTAACCCCTAATCTGCCGACCGGAGCTAACCGCTATTCTAATAAAATTTTTAACCCCTAAAGCTAAGTCTAACCTTAACACTAACACCCCCCTAAGTTAAATATAATTTAAATCTAGCGAAATAAATTAACTCTTATTATATAAATTATTCCTATTTAAAGCTAAATACTTACCTGTAAAATAAACCCTAATATAGCTACAATATAAATAATAATTATATTGTAGCCATTTTAGGATTTATATTTATTTTACAGGTAACTTTGTATTTATTTTAACCAGGTACAATAGCTATTAAATAGTTAAGAACTATTTAATAGCTAAAATAGTTAAAATAATTACAAAATCACCTGTAAAATAAATCCTAACCTAAGTTACAATTAAACCTAACACTACACTATCAATAAATTAATTAAATAAAATACCTACAATCATCTACAATTAAACCTAACACTACACTATCAATAAATTAATTAAATACAATATCTACAAATAAATACAATGAAATAAACTAACTAAAGTACAAAAAATAAAAAAGAACTAAGTTACAAAAAATAAAAAAATATTTACAAACATTAGAAAAATATTACAACAATTTTAAACTAATTACACCTACTCTAAGCCCCCTAATAAAATAACAAAGCCCCCCAAAATAAAAAAATGCCCTACCCTATTCTAAATTAAAAAAGTTCAAAGCTCTTTTACCTTACCAGCCCTGAACAGGGCCCTTTGCGGGGCATGCCCCAAAGAATTCAGCTCTTTTGCCTGTAAAAAAAACACATACAATACCCCCCCCAACATTACAACCCACCACCCACATACCCCTAATCTAACCCAAACCTCCCTTAAATAAACCTAACACTAAGCCCCTGAAGATCTTCCTACCATATCTTCACCATACCAGGTTCACCGATCCGTCCTCGGAAGTCTTGATCCAAGCCTCGGAAGTGTTGATCCTGAAGAGTGACGTCCATCCTCGGGCTGAAGTCTGGATCCAAGCGGCGGCTGAAGAAATCCATCATCGGGCTGAAGTCGGAAGTCAATCATCGGGATGAAGTCTTCTATCAAGCCGCATCTTCAATCTTCTTTCTTCTGGAGCGGAGCGGAGCCATCTTCTTTCCAACCGACGCGGATCCAACCTCTTCAACCGACACCTACTCGCCGAATGAAGGTTCCTTTAAGGGACGTCCTCCAAGATGGCGTCCCTCGAATTCCGATTGGCTGATAGGATTCTATCAGCCAATCGGAATTAAGGTAGGAAAATTCTGATTGGCTGATGGAATCAGCCAATCAGAATCAAGTTCAATCCGATTGGCTGATCCAATCAGCCAATCAGATTGAGCTTGCATTCTATTGGCTGTTCCGATCAGATGGATGTTCCGCGTCGGCGGGATGAACATGGATCCGGAAGAAAGAAGATTGAAGATGCCGCTTGATAGAAGACTTCAGCCGGATCATGGACCTCTTCAGCTCCCGCTTGGATGAAGACTTCAGTCGGATCATGGACATCTTCAGCCCCCCGCTTGGGCTTGGATCAAGACATCGGAGGAGCTCTTCTGGATCGATCGGTGAACCCGGCGTGGTGAAGATAAGGTAGGAAGATCTTCAGGGGCTTAGTGTTAGGTTTATTTAAGGGGGGTTTGGGTTAGATTAGGGGTATGTGGGTGGTGGGTTGTAATGTTGGGGGGGGGTATTGTATGTTTTTTTTTACAGGCAAAAGAGCTGAATTTTTTGGGGCATGCCCCGCAAAGGGCCCTTTTAAGGGCTGGTAAGGTAAAAGAGCTTTGAACTTTTTTAATTTAGAATAGGGTAGGGCATTTTTTTATTTTGGGGGTCTTTGTTATTTTATTAGGGGGCTTAGAGTAGGTGTAATTAGTTTAAAATTGTTGTAATTTTTTTCTAATGTTTGTAAATATTTTTTTATTTTTTGTAACTTAGTTTTTTTTTATTTTTTGTACTTTAGTGAGTTTATTTCATTGTATTTATTTGTAGGAATTGTATTTAATTTATTTATTGATAGTGTAGTGTTAGGTTTAATTGTAGATAATTGTAGGTATTTTATTTAATTAATTTATTGATAGTGTAGTGTTAGGTTTAATTGTAACTTAGGTTAGGATTTATTTTACAGGTAATTTTGTTATTATTTTAACTAGGTAACTATTAAATAGTTATTAACTATTTAATAGCTATTGTACCTGGTTAAAATAATTACAAAGTTGCCTGTAAAATAAATATTAATCCTAAAATAGCTACAATGTAATTATAATTTATATTGTAGCTATATTAGGGTTTATTTTACAGGTAAGTATTTAGCTTTAAATAGGAATAAGTTATTTAATAAGAGTTAATTTATTTTGTTAGAATAAAATTATATTTAACTTAGGGGGGTGTTAGGGTTAGGGTTAGAATTAGCTTTAGGGGTTAAAAATTTTTATTAGAGTAGCGGTGAGCTCCGATCGGCAGATTAGGGGTTAATACTTGAAGTTAGGTGTCGACAATGTTAGGGAGGGCAGATTAGGGGTTAATACTATTTCTTATAGGGTTACTGAGGCGGGAGTGAGGAGGATTAGGGGTTAATACATTTATTATAGTATCGCTCAGGTCCGGTCGGCAGATTAGGGGTTAATAAGTGTAGTTAGGTGGAGGCGACATTGGGGCGGCAGATTAGGGGTTAATAAATATAATATAGGGGTCGGCGGTGTTAGGGGCAGCAGATTAGGGGTACATAGGGATAATGTAAGTAGCGCTGGTTTACGGAGCGGCAGATTAGGGGTTAAAAAAATATGCAGGTGTCAGCGATAGCAGGGGCAGCAGATTAGGGGTTAATAAGTGTAAGGTTAGGGGTGTTTAGACTTGGAGTACATGTTAGGGTGTTAGGTGCAGACGTAGGAAGTGTTTCCCCATAGGAAACAATGGGGCTGCATTAGGAGATGAACGCGGCTTTTTTGCAGGTGTTAGGTTTTTTTTCAGCTCAAACAGCCCCATTGTTTCCTATGGGGGAATCATGCACGAGCACGTTTTTGAGGCTGGCCGCGTCCGTAAGCACCGCTGGTATCTAGAGTTGCAGTGGCGTTAAATTATGCTCTACGCTCCCTTTTTGGAGCCTAACGCACTGAAAACCCTGCCATTCTGTGAACTCTAAATACCAGCGGTATTTAAAAGGTGCGGCCAGAAAAAAGCATGCGTAGCTAACGCACCCCCTTGGCATCAAAACTCCAAATCTAGGCGTGAGTTAATAATTGTAAGTTTAATTTAGCTCTATTTTAATTATGTTAAAGTTAGGGGGTGTTAGGGTTACGTTAGGTTTACGTTAGAACAGCGGAATAGGGGTTAATAGATTTATTATAGTGTGGGGATGTTGGGGTGCGCCAGAATAGGGGTTAATTACTTGAGTATAGTGGTGAGGATGTCAGGGAGCGGGGGAATAGGGGTTAATATTTTTTAAAGTGGTGGCGATATCGGGAGCGGCAGATTAGGGGTTAAGAAATGTAATATAGTGTTTGCAATGCAGGAAGGCCTCGGTTTAGGGGTTAATAGGTAGTTTATGGGTGTTAGTGTACTTTTTAACACATTAGTTATGAGTTTTATGTTACAGCTTTGTAGTGTAAAACTCATAACTACTGACTTTAGATGGCTTGTCGTTTTAGGCTGTAACGCTCTCTTTTTAGCCAGAACGCAAGACTCGTAATATCGGCGCTATGGGAATCCCATTAAAAAACGTCATTTTTAAGAGTGCGGTACTGACGTTGTGTTACAGGCTAAAAGGCTTGCGGTACAGCTATACCGACGAGACTTGTAATGGCTGCAATACTGTTTTAACGCTGAAAATTCCATATTTTAAGCATTAAAAGATGAACGCACAAACTTGTAATCTAGCTGACTTCTTGACAAGTTTCTGCAGCCTCAAGCTGAAAATGGAGTTTAACAGAACAATTGTAATAGCTTAGACCATTAAGACAAATTACTGGACCACAAAAACATGTCTGAAAATGCAATGGGTTGAAATGAAGTCATCACTGTGATCAGCCATAATTTTCAACTTTTTTAAAACTATTTGAAAATGTGATTCATGTATGATTATTCAAATGATCAATTAGTTAACAACTGCTACAAAATGAAATAAGATTAACACTGTAAAGATCGCCACAAATAAAAAATACATTAAAGAAACAAAGTAATAGAACACATACAGTTTTGTTGTACTTATCATTGTTCATTTTTACATTTTTCACTCCCTTTACTGTTTTGTAATGTTATTGTTGAACAAATTACACAACCCTTTGCTCTTTTTATTACTGCTGTTTACATTTTCATTTAGCCAAATGCTTGTAGTAGCTCTAGGCAAACGTTCCATGTGAGACAGTTAATCTATTCTTCTTGGATCCCAATGCTATTGCATCACTAAAAGCTGATGAGGTTGATTGATCAATACACTATGTCGTCACGGTTTTCAGCACATGTTGAGTGTGACTCATCATCTGTCCTGCTCACCACAGAGGGAGGCGATCTTAATTGAGTTTGCACCATAAGGGGAAGCCAGCTGATTGTTCTTTTATATCAGTGTTTCTCAAACATTTCAGTAGAGATATGTTTTTCCCCAAATACCCCCTAACACATTAATATTTAATTAAAATACTCATATGGTTAAAAAACACTCCTGCACGTCTCAGATCTTGAAAAAGTTGCTTTAAATCTATGAACCAGGGCAAACATATGGAATTAAGATATATGTTCTCAATTCAGGAATTTATTTTAACATTTTTGCAGAACCAATAAAACTTTATAAAATGTTACCAAATAAAAAATATAAATAAATCACATCACACAGTAAGGGAAATATTATACACATTACCTCTTCTCTGTAGATGATACACATAGGGCTAGATTACAAGTTGCGCACTAATGTTAGCTCGAATGCAATAAACAAAACCAGGATCACGCTAATGCGCATATTACAAGTTAAAAGTAAATGGTTGCGCTCAAGCACAAGCAGAAACTGCGCTCAAAGTATTAGTGTAACTTCAGACCTAGCGTAAAGTGAAAGAGTTAAAAAAAATGTTCACAAAACACTTCACAAACACATAAAAGAAATCGTATAAATATTAATAAAAGTGTTTTACAAGGGTTAAAAGGGATATGGTATATGACAAGTATTTGACTGGGAAGTAGTGATGTCGCGAACTTAAAATTTTCGGTTCTCGAGCGGCGGACTCGAACTTCCGGCATTGTTCGCGAACCGCGCGAACCGCCATTGACTTCAATAGGCAGGCGAACTTTAAAACCTACAAGGACTCTTTCTGGCCACAATAGTGATGGAAAAGTTGTTTCAAGGGGACTAACACCTGGACTGTGGCATGCTGGAGGGGGATCCCTGGCAAAACTCCCCTGGAAAATTACATAGTTTATGCAGAGTCTGCTTTTAACCCATAAAGGGCCTAAATCACCTAACATTCCCAAATTGTTTGCAATAACGTGCTTTTAAACATCAGTTATGATGTCGTATCTATCAGGTAGTGTAAGGGTTACGGCCGCTTCACAGTGACAGAGCAAACTCCAAGTGTAACGCACCGCAATCAACAGCAAACAGTCCATTTGCACAACCACGAGATAGATAGATTTGATAGATAGATAGATAGATAGATAGATAGATAGATAGATAGATAGATAGATAGATAGATACATAGATTACATAGCTCAATCGATGCAATATACATATCGATACACTGTACATAGATCAATAGATGCAATATACATTTGATAGATACGAATTACATCGATCAATAGATGCAATATACATTTGATAGATACGAATGTTATCGAATCAAAGATGCAATATACATTTTATAGATACGAATGACATCAACCAAACTATGTAATATACATTTTATAGATACGAATTACATCGATCAATAGATGCAATCTACATTTGATCGATACGTTTCATAGTTCGATCGATTTGATATATAAATAAATCGATTTGAAATATATATCATTTCCCTGACAGAGTATAACAATAAGACATGCGTTCTGTGACCCGTGGTGTGTTAAGTAGTACTATTATTAACATTTTACTACAACCTGTTATTCCCCCTATCGGGGGAGGTCTATATGGCCTTTATTTTTGGAACCGGGAGATGGAAGAAGATGATTGTTCTGTCCTCCTACTTCAAATTTGTCAGAAACACAAGAGGCTCTCTCAAAACAGTCCGGACAGAAGATAGATCGATAGATAGATATACATAGATTGATAGTTAGATAGAATCGATAGAAGAGAAATAGATAGATTTTTTAGATATATAATTACCCTTATAAAGTATAATAATTAAACATGCGGTCTTGGACCCATGGTAACTAAGTTGTGTTAAGTAGTACTATTCTTAGCACTTTCAGCCATGTAACTCCCCCTATTGGTGGAGGTCTATATGGCGGTTATGATTGATTACCCTGACAAAGTATAACAACAAGACACGCAGTCTGGGACCCATGGTAATTTTGTTGTGTTAAGTAAAACTTTTCTTATCACTTGAATCCCTCTTACCCCCCCCCTTTTGTTGGAGCTCTATATGGCCTGCATGATTAGCCTGACAAAGTATAATAAGAAAACATCTGGTCTGGGACCCATGGTAACTAGGTTGTGTTTAAGTAGTACTATTCTTAGAACTGTAATCCCTGTTACTCCCCCTATCAAGGGAGGTCTATATGGCCTGCATGATTACCCTGACAAAGTATAACAACAAGATACACGGTGTTGGACCCATGGTAACTAGCTTGTGTTAATTAGTACTTTTCTTAGCACTTTAATCCCTGTTACCCCCCCTATCGGGGAAGGTCTATATGGCCTGCCTGATTACCCTGAAAAAATATAATAATAAGACATGCGGTCTGGTACCCATGTTAACTAGGTTGTGTTTTAAGTAGTACCATTCTTAGCACTTTAATCTCTGTAACTCCCCCTATTTGTGGAGGTCTATACGGCCTGGATGATTACCCATACAAAATATAATAATAAGACATCTGCTCTGGGTCTTGGACCCATGGTAACTATGTTGTGTTAAGTAGTAATGTCCTTAGCATTTTAATAGCTGTTACTCATACTCACCCTATCAGTGGAGGTCTATATGGCCTGCATGATTACCCTTACAAAATATAATAACAAAACATGCTGGGACCCATGGTAACTAGGTTGTGTTGAGTAGTACTGTTCTTAGCATTTTAATACCTGTTACTCACCCTATCGGGGGAGGTCTATATGGCCTGCATGATTACCCTAACAAAATATAATAATAAGACATATGCTCTGGGTCTGGGACCCATGGTAAGGTTATGTTAAGTCGTACTGTTCTGAGCATTTTAATACCTGTTACTCACCCTATCGGGGGAGGTCTATATGGCCTGCATGATTAACTGAACAAAATATAATAATAAGACATATGCTCTGGGACCCATGGTCACTTTGTGTTAAGTAGTACTGTTCTTAGCATTTCAATACCTGTTACTCACCCTATTGGGGGAGGTCTATATGGCCTGCATGATTACCCTTACAAAATATAATAACAAAACATATGCTCTGGGACCCATGGTAACTAGGTTGTGTTAAGTAGTACTGTTCTTAGCAGTTTAATACCTGTTACAACACTGAATGGTGGCAGTTCTATCTGGCCTTCATAATTAGCCGCACCCAAACCCAAAAAAAAGCCAAGCGATCTTAGACTAACACCCATGGCTAACTCGGTTGTTTCAATTAGTACTATTCTTAGCACTTTCATCCCTGTTACTTTCAGGCCTCTTGGGGGTGGTCTACATGGCCATCATGATTAGCCTAACCAAATACTACAATCCAACCTTGGCTCAGTCTTCATAGGCCCTTCATTGGCTGTATTTTGGTAGTACTGTTCTTATTAGTTTAATACCTGATACAACACAGAATGGTGGCAGCGCTATATGGCCTGGCACACAGGCTGGCAGGCAGGAGGAAAGTGCAATTCAATGGCACAAGCAAACTGAGGATTCAGAACAACAATCAAAATTTTTTTAATTTTAATTAGTAACAATACTGTGACAACAATTATGATTGGTGTAAATAGTTGGCAAGACGGACTGGCACACAGGCTGGCAAGCAGGAGGAAAGTGCAATTCAATGGTACAAGCAAACTGAGGATTCAGAATAAAAATCAAAAATGTTTTATTACAATTATTAAGAATACTGTGACAACAAATAAGATTGGTGTAACTAGTTGGCAAGTCGGCCTGGCACACAGGCTGGCAGGCAGGAGGAAAATGCAATTCAAGGACACTAGTAGACTGCAGATTGACAGTGAAAACAGTGATGATTGACAATTTTTGAAAGACTGTTAAAAGAAATATGATTGCTGGCACTAATTGGCTAGTTGGGCCTGGCACACAGGCTGGGAGGCAGGAGGAAAATGCAATTCAATGGCACTAGGAGACTGAATATTTCCAGTCAAAAAAAATTATGATTTAAATTTTTTATATACTGTTAGAAGAAAAATGATTGGTGGCACTAATTGGCTAGTTGGGCCTGGCACACAGGCTGGCAGGAAGGAGGAAAGTGCAATTCAATGCAACAAGCCAAATGATGAATCACAATCGAACAATGTTTAATTTTAAATATTAACAATACTGTTACAACAACTAGGATTGGTGGCACTAATTTGCTAGTTTGGGCCTGGCACACAGGCTGGCAGGCAGGAGGAAACTGCAATTCAATGGCACTAGGAGACTGAATATTTGCAGTCCAAAAAATTATGATTTTAAATTTTTTATATACTGTTACAAGAATTATGATTGGTGGCACTAATTGGCTAGTTGGGCCTGGAATACACGCTGACAGGCAGGAGGAAAGTGCAATTCAATGGCACGAGCAAACTGATGAATCACAAGCGAACAATTTGGAATTTTAAAGATTAACAATACTGTTACAACAACTAGGATTGGTGGCACTAATTGGCTAGTTTGGGCCTGGCACACAGGCTGCCAGGCAGGAGGAAACTGCAATTCAATGGCACTAGGAGACTGAATATTTGCAGTCCAAAAAATTATGATTTTAAATTTTTTATATACTGTTACAAGAATTATGATTGGTGCCACTAATTGGCTAGTTGGGCCTGGAAAACACGCTGGCAGGCAGGAGGAAAGTGCAATTCAATGGCACGAGCAAACTGATGAATCACAAGCTAACAATTTGGAATTTTAAATTTTAACAATACTGTTACAACAACTAGGATTGGTGGCACTAATTGGCTAGTTTGGGCCTGGCACACAGGCTGCCAGGCAGGAGAAAACTGCAATTCAATGGCACTAGGAGACTGAATATTTGCAGTCCAAAAAATTATGATTTTAAATTTTTTATATACTGTTACAAGAATTATGATTGGTGCCACTAATTGGCTAGTTGGGCCTGGAAAACATGCTGGCAGGCAGGAGGAAAGTGCAATTCAATGGCACGAGCAAACTGATGAATCACAAGCTAACAATTTGTAATTTTAAAGATTAACAATACTGTTACAACAACTAGGATTGGTGGCACTAATTGGCTAGTTGGGCCTGACACACAGGCTGGCAGGCAGGAGGGAACTGCAATTCAATGGCACTACTAGACTGCAGATTCACAGTCAAAAAAGTGATGATTCACAATGTTTTCTATACTGTTACAACAACTATGATTGGTGGCACTAATTGGCGAGTTGGGCCTGGCACACAGGCTGGCAGATATGAGTCGTGGCTGGTAGGTAGGGCAGCAATTTAACACAGTATGCTGTGTAAGTGACAAAAACACAGGCCTGATAGAAAATTAAGTTAGATTACACTAGCAACATAATTTAAAATTTTATATTTTAATATTAAAATAATGTTAAGAAGTGCAATGCACATATGAGTGGTCGCACTGGCTGGCTGCTAAGTAGGGCAGCAATTAACAACAGTATGCTGTGTAAGTCAGATAGACAGTTAGACACAGGCCTGATAGAAAATAAAATTAGATTACACTAGCATGATTTAAAGACTTTTTTGGGGGAATTTAAAGAAAAAGGTTAAGCACATAGATATGAGTCGTGGCTGATAGCCTTGGAAGGGCAGCTATTAAAAACAGTAGGCTCTGTAAGTCAGATACACACACGCCTGATAGAAAATACTATTAGATTACAATAGAAAACTGATTTAACATTTTTTTGGGGGGGGAATTTAAAAAAAGGTTAAACACATATGAGTCATGGCTCATAGACTAGGGAGGGCAGCAAGTAAACACAGTAGGCTCTGTATGTCAGCAAAACACACAGGCCTGATAGAAAATGATATTAGATTACACTATCAAAAAAATGTAAACGTTTTTTTTTTTTACATTTAAATTAAGGTGAAGAAGATATCAGTGGTGGCTGACTGGCACAGACCAATTAACCAAAAGACTGAAAAAATGAAGTATATTAATGCTGTGTGAGCCTGACAGACACAGGCCTGATAGAAAATGTAATTAGATTACACTAGCAAAATTATTTAAAAAGCAATGAACTAGAGTATATGCTGTGTGACACAGGCCTGATAGAAAATGAAAAAAAATTACACTAGCAAAATAATTAAAATTTTTGGTTGGTTAAATTTAAACTAATGTTGTTAGGCAGATATCAGTGGTGGCAGTAATCACAGCATATGCTGTGAGCCTTAAACACAGGCTGAAAGACAGGTAAATGCTAATAAAAATACGAAAAAAACAAAAAAAAACGGCTCGAATTATAGCCCTAAAAAGGGCTTTTTGGGGTGCTGTCCTTGCAGCAGAGATGAGTGGAGTCCTTCTGGACTGTAGTGGACACTAAATACACTAGCCTAGCTATGTATTTCCCTATAATGTCAGCAGCACAAACACAAAACGTCCTCTCACTAAGAAAGCAAGGTCGTTATGAGTCTAAAATGGCGGCTTCCGAGTAGCTGGGAGGGTCTGTGAGGGAGTGTCTGATGTTGATTGGCTCTAATGTGTCAGAAGGCTGTGACATACAGGGTCAAGGTTTCCTCAATGATGACACATAGGGGCGGATCGAACATCGCATATGTTTGGCCATAGCGGCGAATGCGAACAAGCTATGTTCGCGGTGAACTGTTCGCGGGCGAACAGTTCGGGACATCACTACTGGGAAGGACTATTATGTGTGTGTGTATATATATATATATATATATATATATATATATATATATATATATGTATATGTGTGTATATGTGTGTTTATGTGTTTATATATGCACATATACATACATATTAACACATACTGTATATACGTGTATATACAAAAAACTAAATTTATGCTTACCTGATAAATACATTTCTTTCTTGACACGGTGAGACCACGGATCATCAATTACTGTTGGGAGTATCGCTCCTTACCAGCAGGAGGTGTCAAAGAGCACCACAGCAAAGCTGTAAAGTATCACTTTCCTTCCCACAACCTCTAGTCATTCAACCAAAGGAAAAGGAGAGAAAGGAAATAACACAAGGTGCCGAGGTGCCTGAGGTTTATATAAAAAAAACTGTCTGAAAAACAGGGAGGTTCATGGACTCATTGTGTCAAGAAAGAAAAAAATTTATCAGGTAAGCATTTTTTTTTTTTTTTCTTAAGACACCATGAGTCCACGGATCATCAATTACTGTTGGGAATCAATACCCAAGCTAGAGGACACAGATCATACGGGAGGGCAAGACAGGTGACCTAAACAGAAGGCACCACAGCTCGCAGAACCTTTCTCCCAAAAGAAGCCTCAGCCGAGGCAAAAGTATCAAATTTATAGAATTTGGAAAAAGTGCGCAAAGAAGACCAAGTCGCAGCCTTACAAATCTGTTCAACAGAGGCCTCATTCTTGAAGGCCCAAGAAGAAGGCACCACCCTATTGGAATGAGCTGTAATTCTCTCTGGAGGCTGCTGTCCAGCAGTCTCATAAGCCATACGAATTATACTTCTCAACCAGAGAGAAAGAGAAGTGGCCATAGCTTTCTGGCCTTTACGTTTACCAGAAAAGCAAACAAACAGGGCAGAAGACTGATGAAAGTCCTTCATAGTAACAAGATAGTAGGTAAAGTAGTACTAATGGTAAGTACCTATAGGTGCCAATTATTTTTGTAATCAACAAGCACCTGTTAGGGGGCAATATAGCACTAAGGAGACTCATAGATAAATGAGTTACATTCCACATATTAACAGGTCCTCTTGTTACACAATTATTTTTGAATTTATTAATAGCCGGCTATAAAATATATTGTTTATATCTGACTGCTTGATACTATACAAACCAAGTACAATGTTTCATATCTAGATACATGATTCTCAGAGGTGTTATTCACACACCTATACTAAATATTAATGTCTAAAGATTTTAAGCAGAAAGAATCTATTACACTGAACAGCTGTGCTAAAGTTGACTGTGCAAGCAAGGACTTTCTAATTACAGATAGAGAATTAGCTAGATAGCTTTAATCTCATAATCTGATAATGTTTGTATCTGACTGCTTGATATTATACAAACCAAGTACAATGTTTCACATTTAAATACATGATTCTCAAGGTATTATTCACACATCTATGCTATATATTGATATCTAGAGAGTTTAAGTGTTTTTAAACCTGTATGATTGAATAGTTAAACCAATAAAGATAAAGTATGAATGGTTAAAAATCTTTCTTGTATTATTCAGTGAGAATTTTTCCTAAATAATTGCAGGGGTAAAGCATTTTTTTTGCTACAGACTTTGTAACTCATTTATCTGAAAGTCCTTCATAGCCTACAGATAAAATTTAAGAGTCCGCACAATGTCTAAGTTGCGAAACAAACGTTCTTTGTGAGAAGAAGGAATAGGACAGAGAGAAGGAACAACAATTTCCTGATTATTATTTCTGTCTGAAACAGCCTTAGGAAGAAAACCAAACTTGGTATGGAGAACTGCCTTATCTGCAATAAATATGAGATAAGGAGAATCACACTGCAAAGCGGAGAGTTTAGAAACCCTCCGAGCAGAAGAAATAGTAACAAGAAACAAAACTTTCCAAGATAATAACTTAATATCTACGGAATGCACAGACTCAACGGAGCCTGTTGTAAAACTTTAAGAACCAAATTAAGGCTCCAAGGTGGAGCAACTGATTTAAACACAGGTCTGATTCTGACCGGAGCCTGACAAAAGGATTGGACATGCAGCACGTCCGCCAGACGCTTGTGCAACAGAATAAATAAAGCAGAAATCTGACCTTTAAGGATACTGACAGATAACCCCTTCTCAAGGCCTTCCTGGCGAAAAGACAAGATCCTTGGAAACCTAACCTTACTCCAAGAATATCCTTTAGACTCACACCAATAAAGATATTTACGCCATATCTTATGGTAAATCTTTCTAGTGACAGGCTTGCGAGCCTGAATCATGGTCTCAAATCCACGCTTAGCTAAAATCAAGCGTTCAACCTTCAAGCAGTCGGTTTCAGAGAAACTAAGTTTGGATGACGGAAGGGCCCCTGAAGAAGAAGGTCCTTCCTCAGCGGAAGTCTCCACGGAGGTAGAGATGACATTTCTACTCGATCCGCATACCAGATCCTGAAAGGCCACGGAGGAGCTATAAGAATCACCGATGCTCTCTCCTGCTTGATTTGAGCGATGACTCGCGGAAGGAGAGCAAACTGAGGAAATAGATATACCAACCTCAAAGTTCCAAGGAACTGCCAGAGCATCTATCAGAAAAGCTTGAGGGTCTCTCGACCTCGATCCGTACTTTGGGAGCTTGGTGTTCTGATGAAAAGCCATCAGATCCAATTCCAGTAATCCTCATTTGGTTGTTAACCTGGAGAACACTTCCGGATGGAGTTCCCACTCCCCGGGATGGAAAGTCTGTCTGCTCAGGAAGTCTGCTTCCCAATTATCCACTCCTGGAATGTGGATGGCAGATAGACAGCAATTGTGAACCTCCACCCACTGGATTATCCATGCCACCTCCTTCATGGCTTAGGAACTCTAAGTTCCCCCTTGGTGGCTGATGTAGGCCACTGAGGTTATGTTGTCCATCTGAAACCTTATAACCCGAGCTAAGGCCATCTGAGGCCAAGCCATCAAGGCATTGAAGATCACTCTCAACTCCAGAATGTTTATGGGGGGAGCAGATTCCTCCTGAGACCAAAGTCCCTGCGCCTTCAACGAGTCCCAGACTGATCCCCAACACAACAGGCTGGCATCCGTGGTCACAATTATCCAAGAGGGTCTCTGAAAACACATCCCCTGGGACAGATGTTCTTGCGACAGCCACCACGGTAGGGAGTCCTTTATTGATTGATCCAAAACTATTCTCTGAGATAGATCTGAACAATCCCCATTCCACTGAGTGAGCATGCATAGCTGCAGAGGTCTGAAATGGAATCGAACAAATGTAACTATGTCCATCAACCCGATTACCTCCATGCATTGGGCCATTGATGGTCGGACCGCCGACTGTAAGGACAGACAAGCAGACAGAATCGAGGCTTTTCTGACCTCCGTCAGAAATATTCTCATCGCTAGAGAAAATCTATAAAGATCCCTAAGAAGGTTACTCTTGTACCAGGAACAAGAGAACTTTTCTCCAAATTGATCTTCCAACCGTGGGAACAAAGGAATGCCAACAAAATCTTTGTATGAGATTCTGCCAGATGCAAGGATGGAGCCTGAACTAGAATGACGTCCAGATAAGGCGCCACTGCAATTCCCTGAGACCGAATTACCACCAAAAGAGCTCCCAGGACCTTTGAGAAAATTCTGGGGGCTGTGGCGAGGCCAAATGGCAGTGCTACGAATTGGAAATGTTTGTCTAGATATGCAAACCTCAGATATTTATGATGGTCTCTGTGAATGGGAACGTGCAGATTCACATCCTTTAGGTCTATGGTTGTCATGAATTGACCCTCTTGTATTAGGGGCAGAATGGAATGGATAGTCTCCATCTTGAAGGACGGCATTCTGAGGAATTTGTTTAGTAACTTTAAATCTAGAATGGGCCTGAAACTTCCCTCTTTTTTTGGAACCACAAACAGGTTTGAGTAAAACCTGAGACCCTGTTCCTGACTTGGAACAGGCACTATCACTCCCAAGATGAGAAGATCTTAAACTCTAACTTGTACCCCTGGGAAACTATGTCCACTGCACACAGGTCTGGAACATCCTTTTCCCAAGCTTGCGCGAACTGAGAAAGTCTGCCCCCCACTTGATCCGATCCCGGATCAGGGGCAAACCCTTTATGCTGACTTGGATTCAGCTGTGGGTTTCTTGGATTGCTTCCCCTTGTTCCAAGACTGACCTGGCTTCCAGGAGGGCTTGGATTGTTCCTGCTTGGTAGATGCCGGGGAAGACTTACCTCTGAAGTTACGAAAGGAACGAAAATTATTCTGACGTCCCTTTGATTTATTCTTTTTGTCTTGAGGCAGAAAGTATCCTTTACCACCTGTGATATCGGAGATAATCTCGGCCAAGGCTGGCTCAAACAAACAAGGTCTTACCCTTGTAGGGTATAGCCAAAATTTTAGATTTAGAATAAACGTCCGCAGACGAAGACATAAGCCATAGCGCCCTACGTGCTAATATAGCAAAAACAGATATTTTAGCTACCAACTTAATAACTTGCAAGGAAGCGTCAGTTATGAAGGAGTTGGCTAACTTGAGAGCCTTAATCCTATCCTGAATTTCCTCCAAGGGAGTTTCAGCTTGTAAGGACTCGGACAAAGCGTCAAACCAATAAGATGCCGCATTGGTTACTGTAGCAAAGCACACCGCCGGTTGCCATTGTAACCCCTGATGAACATATATTTTCTTTAAAAAAGCCTCCAGTTTTTTACCCATAGGATCCTTAAACGAACAACTATCTTCAATAGAAATAGTAGTTCTCTTAGCTAAATTGGAAATCGCCCCTTCCACCATAGGAACTGATTGCCACGACTCATTGAAGGAGTCAGCTACCGGAAACATCTTCCTAAAAACAGGGGAGGGAGAGAAGGGAATTCCTCGTCTCTCCCATTCCCGGTTGATAATATCCGTGGCACGGTCTGGCACTGGAAATACCTCCCCAGATGAGGGGACATCAAAGTATTTATTCAATTTGCTAGACTTTTAGGGTTGACAACGACAGGCAGATCGGAGTCGTCCAAAGTAGCTAAAACCTCCTTTAATAAGACACAGAGGTGCTCAAGCTTGAATCTGAAGGAAACCACTTCAGCATCAGATGAAGGAATTACACTATCCGAATCTGAGATTTCACCTCAGAGGCTACCGAAGTATCCTTCTCCGACTCGTACGAAGAGGGAGTCCTGTCAGCCTGAACAGGATCTGATACTTTATCTGATTCTATAATGTTCCTCTTACACTTCCCCCGCAGCATGGAAATGGCTGCTACTGCCTCAGATACAGCCGAAGATACCTGGGCAGCAATCGCAGCCTTTAAAAATACCACAGGGCACTGCATGTGACATCACTGCAGATTGGGTTATAACAGGGAGAGGCTGTGATAACGTCTGGACAGCCTCATCCTGAGGGAATGGTGGCTCAGAATCAAAAAGTTTGTCTTTATACAAGAACTACAAAAAAGTAAAGGCTTTACTTGGGTATCCAAACAGAGTTTGCACAGACTAGAAGGGATAGACTCTAGGTCCATTTTGCACAGAAATTATACACAAGTACTTTGTCAAAATTCTGATATGAATAATGTTACTGTATCTTTAAAAATAAAAATAAAAAAAAGTGTAAGCAATTTTTTCCCTGTTTATTTTTTACCAAAAAATGACTCAAAAGTTATATTAATAACTTCCCCAGCACCTCTACACCTCAGCATTATGCTGAGGTGCCTACCTGCTCCTAACGACCCGGATTTAGACTGTGACAAGTAATGAGGTAGACAGTTTTGTCAAAAAAGGAGATTTACAAGACAAAATATGGAGTTCAGATTATCTTTTTGTCAAGGAAAATGCCAACTATATGATGACAACAGCATGCAGTGGCCGAAAGGAAAGGCCCTGAACTGCCTAAACAATAATTTAAAGGTTCAGTGGTGGATTGGTGACTTTTAGAAAGGTCTCATTAGTCAAAAAGTCTGTAGAAAGATGTGAATAATCAGTAGTAAGGTCATAATGTCCTAAAAAGTAACAGACAATGGACACACAAACACAAACTTGCACATACACCCTAGGAAACACCCACAGAGACAGCCGCAGAAAACACAAAGACATACACACTCACAGACACCCAAAGAAAACACACAAAGACATACACACACACCCTCACAGAGACATCCACAGAAAACACACAAAGACATATTTACACACACACCCTCACTGAGACGTCCACTGACAATGCACAAAGACAGACACACAAACCCTGACAGAGAAACCCACAGATAAAAATACATACACACTCAAAGAGACAACAACAAAAGCACAAATACATAAACACAGACACCCACAGAAACACTCACAGGAGGTAACATTTCTGCACATTGCCATCCCCAAAATCAACAGTGTGTTACATGCATAATAAAAATATAGCAGAGATCACTTTTTAAAGAATCCTATTTGTAATCTCTCAGAATGGGTAGATGAAGAAAACTATTTTTGAAAGATTGACATATGTTTTGGGTCCCCCACCCCCCATTTTCCCCAACCAAGAGCACCACTTCAAATCTGGTGTACAAATGTTCCCATTTGTCAGCTGTTCTTATGGATTTTTAAAATGCTGTACCCTATATATGGACTTGATGGAACCATAAGCTGTGGTACTCAGTCTCATACCATTAGATCTGGTTAAATGCAGGATTTTGGCTTGTTTGTATGTATTTCAGCTGTTCAGCTGTAGTGTAAACTGAACAGTGTTAAGTTAACCTGTCTCATTTCAAACACTGAGCAATCTTAGCCTGAGAGTATAACATGTTATGCAGTTGTAAAATTCTTAGATAAAATGCCTCCTGGCATTTGAAAAGTCCTTGCATAAAGGGGCAGTAACTGGAATGTATATATATATATATATATATATATATATATATATATATATATATATATAAATCATATCTGCCAAAACGGCACCTACCATTTATGTAATGAGTAGGAAACATTTCTGCATGGTTTTAAACATAGAATTTCTACAGCATTGTCAAATAATCATAAGTACAATGCTGCATATGGCTAAAAAATGTGGTTTTATGGCCCCACCATACAACTTCCACAATGAAGTTACAATCCAAAATTGGACAAATAAATAAAAAACATTTACTAAGTAAGTCCTACCTACTCTGCAAATGAAAGTGATCTGCCGTCTGACTCAGGCACATACTGTACAAACTGAAGTGCCAAGTCTGTCTCACACTGTGCATAGTGGTTTAGTGCCTGTCAAATGCTAATGCTTTACTCCTTGTAATGACATTTCGCACGCTCAATAGCACTCTGCTTTAGCGCCCTCTGGTGGCTGTCAAAATGTTAAAAAAAAATATTTTTTTGATAATAGTTGTGCTTGCCTCATGGGGTCCCCTGGCCCACTGGGTCCCTGACAGGAGTCACCCTATTCACCCCCTGATGGTGGCCCTAGGTATAGATATATACAGATATACATAGGAATATCTATTTAAAATGCTTAAAAAATGTTCCCCTATGTGAAGAACATTGGAATGTGAAATACTTACAGAAAATGCACAGTATAACAGTTTATTAAATATGAATATTGCATAAATATGATTTTCATGTTTTCATCTACTTGACTGCAAAGGGCTCCAATGCACTTATATGTCTATATAAGTATTGTATACATATGTATTAATGTGTTTATATGTGTTTAAACACTACAACAGTGCGACTTTAGGCAGGGCCCTCTACCCATTTGATTCCTATAATTGCTACCTTGTATACCGCCTATGTTTAAGGCGCTACGGGAATCTGTTGGCGCTCTACAAATAACTGATAATAATAAGAATAATAATTATATATGTCTATAAATACACATATACACATAAAGACATAAATACACTTGTAAACACATATATACCCCTTTACATATTTAGACATGTATATGTACGTATCTCTATGTTAAATTCTTTTGCCTGCCTTTTTTATCTTTGAGACCTTATAGCGTTTTGTTTTTTTGTGCAATTTTTTTTTATAAGACAGTGTTATTATTAGTGTACCTTTACTTTGTAATGTTATTTTGTTATGTATTTTGTGACACTTTTTGTTTTGCAAAAAAGTTCACCAGGGCTCTGACGACACGCTATCCTGACGCACATTAACTTTAATTGCACTCAAGCGATCACGTTTACTTTTAGCTTGTAATACGAGCGCTACACCCTAATAGCACAAACACCCGTGATAAACCCATTTTCGCTTGCTTGCAACTGTTAACATGCCACCCGTAATCTGGCTCTGTATGTAACATCTACTGCTTATATTATAACATTTCTGTATTTTTTTGAATAATGCATTTTTAAGGGGACAGTAAAGCCAAATTTAAACTTTCATGATTAATACAGAGCATGTCATTTTGCTTTCAATTTACTTCAATTATGTAATTTGCTTTGTCTTCTTGGTTTTGATTGTTGAATATTAAACCTAGATGGGCTCATAGGACAATAGTGGCATATAGCAATAGTGTTTACAACTTTGTAGAACTTTGCTAAAGACATGTGAACTCTCCTTAAGTCCACCTAGGTTTACTCCTCAAAAAACAAAATTTATGCTTACCTGATAAATTCCTTTCTCCTGTGGTGTGGTCAGTCCACGGGTCATCATTACTTCTGGGATATTAACTCCTCCCCAACAGGAAGTGCAAGAGGATTCACCCAGCAGAGCTGCTATATAGCTCCTCCCCTCTACGTCACCACCAGTCATTCGACCAAGGACCAACGAGAAAGGAGAAGCCAAAGGGTGTAGTGGTGACTGGAGTATAATTCAAAAAATTTTTACCTGCCATAAAAAACAGGGCGGGCCGTGGACTGACCACACTACAGGAGAAAGGAATTTATCAGGTAAGCATAAATTTTGTTTTCTCCTGTTAAGTGTGGTCAGTCCACGGGTCATCATTACTTCTGGGATACCAATACCAAAGCTAAAGTACACGGATGACGGGAGGGACAGGCAGGCTCTTTATACGGAAGGAACCACTGCCTGAAGAACCTTTCTCCCAAAAACAGCCTCCGAAGAAGCAAAAGTGTCAAATTTGTAAAATTTGGAAAAAGTATGAAGAGAAGACCAAGTTGCAGCCTTGCAAATCTGTTCAACAGAAGCCTCATTCTTAAAGGCCCAAGTGGAAGCCACAGCTCTAGTAGAATGTGCTGTAATTCTTTCAGGAGGCTGCTGTCCAGCAGTCTCATAGGCTAACCGTATTATGCTACGAAGCCAAAAAGAGAGAGAGGTAGCCGAAGCTTTTTGACCTCTCCTCTGACCAGAATAAACGACAAACAGGGAAGACGTTTGTCGAAAATCCTTAGTTGCCTGTAGATAAAAATTTCAGGGCACGGACTACATCTAGATTGTGTAGCAGACGTTCCTTCTTCGAAGAAGGATTAGGACACAAAGATGGAACCACAATCTCCTGATTGATATTCCTGTTAGTGACCACCTTAGGTAGGAACCCAGGTTTAGTACGCAGAACTACCTTGTCTTAATGAAAAATCAGATAAGGAGAATCACAATGTAAGGCAGATAACTCAGAGACTCTTCGAGCCAAGGAAATCGCCATTAAAAACAGAACTTTCCAAGATAACAGCTTGATATCAATGGAATGAAGGGGTTCAAACGGAACACCCTGTAAAACATTAATAACTAAGTTCAAACTCCATGGTGGAGCAACAGTTTTAAACACAGGCTTGATCCTAGCTAAAGCCTGACAAAAAGCTTGAACGTCCGGAACTTCTGACAGACGTTTGTGTAAAAGAATGGACAGAGCTGAAATCTGTCCCTTTAAGGAACTAGCAGATAAACCCTTTTCTAAACCCTCTTGTAGAAAAGACAATATCCTAGGAATCCTAACCTTACTCCATGAGTAACTCTTGGATTCGCACCAATATAAATATTTGCGCCATATCTTGTGGTAAATCTTTCTGGTAACAGGCTTCCTAGCCTGTATTAAGGTATCAATAACTGACTCAGAAAAACCACGTTTTGATAAAATCAAGCGTTCAATTTCCAAGCAGTCAGCTTCAGAGAAATTAGATTTTGATGTTTGAAGGGACCCTGGATCAGAAGGTCCTGTTTCAGAGGTAGAGACCAAGGTGGACAGGATGACATGTCCACTAGATCTGCATACCAAGTCCTGCGTGGCCATGCAGGCGCTATTAGAATCACTGATGCTCTCTCCTGTTTGATTCTGGCAATCAATCGAGGAAGCATCGGGAAGGGTGGAAACACATAAGCCATCCCGAAGGTCCAAGGTGCTGTCAAAGCATCTATCAGAACCGCTTCCGGATCCCTGGATCTGGACCCGTAACGAGGAAGCTTGGCGTTCTGTCGAGACGCCATGAGATCTATCTCTGGTTTGCCCCAACGTCGAAGTATTTGGGCAAAGACCTCCGGATGAAGTTCCCACTCCCCCGGATGAAAAGTCTGACGACTTAAGAAATCCGCCTCCCAGTTCTCCACTCCCGGGATGTGGATTGCTGACAGGTGGCAAGAGTGAGACTCTGCCCAGCGAATTATCTTTGATACTTCCATCATTGCTAGGGAGCTTCTTGTCCCTCCCTGATGGTTGATGTAAGCTACAGTCGTGATGTTGTCCGACTGAAACCTGATGAACCCCCGAGTTGTTAACTGGGGCCAAGCCAGAAGGGCATTGAGAACTGCTCTCAATTCCAGAATGTTTATTGGTAGGAGACTCTCCTCCTGATTCCATTGTCCCTGAACCTTCAGAGAATTCCAGACAGCGCCCCAACCTAGTAGGCTAGCGTCTGTTGTTACAATTGTCCAGTCCGGCCTGCTGAATGGCATCCCCCTGGACAGATGTGGCCGAGAAAGCCACCATAGAAGAGAATTTCTGGTCTCTTGATCCAGATTCAGAGTAGGGGACAAGTCTGAGTAATCCCCATTCCACTGACTTAGCATGCACAATTGCAGCGGTCTGAGATGTAGGCGTGCAAAGGGTACTATGTCCATTGCCGCTACCATTAAACCGATCACCTCCATGCATTGAGCTACTGACGGGAGTTGAATGGAATGAAGGACACGGCATGTATCTTGAAGCTTTGTTAACCTGTCTTCTGTCAGGTAAATCTTCATTTCTACAGAATCTATAAGAGTCCCCAAGAAGGGAACTCTTGTGAGTGGAAAGAGAGAACTTTTCTTTTCGTTCACCTTCCATCCATGCGACCTTAGAAATGCCAGTACTAACTCTGTATGAGACTTGGCAGTTTGAAAGCTTGAAGCTTGTATCAGAATGTCGTCTAGGTACGGAACTACCGAAATTCCTCGCGGTCTTAGTACCGCCAGAAGAGCACCCAGAACCTTTGTGAAGATTCTTGGAGCCGTAGCCAATCCGAATGGAAGAGCTACAAACTGGTAATGCCTGTCTAGAAAGGCAAACCTTAGATACCGGTAATGATCTTTGTGAATCGGTATGTGAAGGTAAGCATCCTTTAAATCCACTGTGGTCATGTACTGACCCTTTTGGATCATGGGTAAAATTGTCCGAATAGTTTCCATTTTGAACGATGGAACTCTTAGGAATTTGTTTAGGATCTTTAAATCCAAGATTGGCCTGAAAGTTCCCTCTTTTTTGGGAACCACAAACAGATTTGAGTAAAACCCTTGTCCTTGTTCCGACCGCGGAACCGGATGGATCACTCCCATTAATAAAAGATCTTGAACGCAGCGTAGAAACGCCTCTTTCTTTATTTGGTTTGTTGACAACCTTGACAGATGAAATCTCCCTTTTGGGGGAGAGGCTTTGAAGTCCAGAAGATATCCCTGAGATATTATCTCTAACGCCCAGGGATCCTGGACATCTCTTGCCCAAGCCTGGGTGAAGAGAGAGAGTCTGCCCCCCACTAGATCCGTTCCTGGATCGGGGGCCCTCACTTCATGCTGTCTTAGGGGCAGCAGCAGGTTTCCTGGCCTGCTTGCCCTTGTTCCAGGACTGGTTAGGTCTCCAGCCTTGTCTGTAGCGAGCAACAGCTCCTTCCTGTTTTGGTGCAGAGGAAGTTGATGCTGCTCCTGCTTTGAAATTACGAAAGGAACGAAAATTAGACTGTCTAGCCTTAGGTTTGGCTCTGTCTTGAGGCAGGGCATGGCCTTTACCTCCTGTAATGTCAGCGATAATTTCTTTCAACCCGGGCCCGAATAAGGTCTGCCCTTTGAAAGGTATATTAAGCAATTTAGATTTAGAAGTAACGTCAGCTGACCAGGATTTTAGCCACAGTGCTCTGCGCGCCTGAATGGCGAATCCGGAATTCTTAGCCGTAAGTTTAGTTAAATGTACTACGGCATCCGAAATAAATGAGTTAGCTAACTTAAGGGCTTTAAGCTTGTGTGTAATCTCATCTAATGGAGCTGATTCAAGCGTCTCTTCCAGAGACTCAAACCAAAATGCTGCTGCAGCCGTGACAGGCGCAATGCATGCAAGAGGTTGCAATATAAAACCTTGTTGAACAAACATTTTCTTAAGGTAACCCTCTAACTTTTTATCCATTGGATCTGAAAAGGCACAGCTATCCTCCACCGGGATAGTGGTACGCTTAGCTAAGGTAGAAACTGCTCCCTCCACCTTAGGGACCGTTTGCCATAAGTCCCGTGTGGTGGCGTCTATTGGAAACATCTTTCTAAATATCGGAGGGGGTGAGAACGGCACACTGGGTCTATCCCACTCCTTAGTAACAATTTCAGTAAGTCTCTTAGGTATAGGAAAAACGTCAGTACTCGCCGGTACCGCAAAATATTTATCCAACCTACACATTTTCTCTGGTATTGCAACTGTGTTACAATCATTCAGAGCCGCTAACACCTCCCCTAGTAATACACGGAGGTTTTCCAGCTTAAATTTAAAATTTGAAATATCTGAATCCAGTTTGTTTGGATCAGAACCGTCACCCGCAGAATGAAGCTCTCCGTCCTCATGTTCTGCAAATTGTGACGCAGTGTCTGACATGGCCCTAATATTATCAGCGCACTCTGTTCTCACCCCAGAGTGATCACGCTTACCTCTTAGTTCTGGTAATTTAGCCAAAACTTCAGTCATAACAGTAGCCATATCCTGTAATGTGATTTGTAATGGCCGCCCAGATGTACTCGGCGCTACAATATCACGCACCTCCCGAGCGGGAGATGCAGGTACTGACACGTGAGGCGAGATGGGCCTCGCTTCCATTGAGTCGTAATTCAGTTTGTGTGCACTCGCAAACCGATAAATATGCTGTCGAAAGCAATAGAGTTTAACGACTGTTTCCAATGGCGCGTTATACCTCAATATCGGCTGCCGAAAAGATTTTCGCGTCCCATAGAAAGTAATAGAAGCCGTTAATCGATAAATTATACCAGGTTTCCATTGAAAGCGCTAACCGTTAATACACTGTCGGAGGCTGTCGATACATTGAGAAATATTACCCCCAGCTCAACTAGGTGTAAAAGAGGAAAATTGTGCTTTTTGAGACCTATTTTCTATTGAAATGATAAAACTTGCATATAATGCAAGTGTTTTAATGTAGAAATAAATTGTTATAAGTAATATTTATTGTTGTCTCATGTATAGAAATAGTTGAACTTATATTCTAATAGAAATATCAGTATATATTTAAATATAATAATATATGCAAGAACATATCTACAGAATGCAAACTAGACCTATGCCTAGGGCAGCAATAAATATTACTTATATTTATGAAGTGTTAAATATAATTATATTAGAAAATAGTATTTGATTATTAAAAATATGGATAAGTGTTTTTTTATTTTTCTTGAGAGGCGATCACAGGTAAGAAGCACGGACGTTAAACGTAAATTCTATAGCGTAAGGTCGGGTTACCTTAGCAACTAATTGATTTTCAAGAAATCCGACGTCAGATGGAAGCGTTAACACAACGTTAACTTACAGCTACACGAAAAGAGCGACTGCGCGCAACACGCTAATCTTTTCAATGGAAACCTGGTACTAAAATGCAGCCGTAAATTACTTTTAGCTGTCGGCTGCTTCGGTAGCTTACGGCTCCATTTTTAATGACTCAATGGAAGCGAGGCCTTAGTCGGCATAACTCTCCCCTCGTTGTTTGGTGAAATATGTTCAATTTGTACAGATTGACTTTTATTTAAAGTAGCATCAATGCAGTTAGTACATAAATTTCTATTGGGCTCCACTTTGGCTTTAGCACATATAGCACAGATATCTTCCTCTGAATCAGACATGTTTAACACACTAGCAAGTAAACTAGCAACTTGGAAATACTTTTCAAGTAATTTACTATAATATGAAAACGTACTGTGCCTATAAGAAGCACAGAAAAAAGTTATAGCATCAAATCTTTGTAAAAAACACAATTTTAGCAAAGGATTGCTCCCATTAGCAAAGGATAACTAACCCTGATAGCAGAAAAAAAATACAGAAATAAACGTTTTTTATCACAGTCAACTACAATCTCACAGCTCTGCTGTGAGTGATTACCTCCCTCAAAACAAGTTTTGAAGACCCCTGAGTTCTGTAGAGATGAACCGGATCATGCAGGGAAAACAATAAACTTCTGACTGAATTTTTTGATGCGTAGCAAAAGCGCCAAAAAAGGCCCCTCCCCCTCACACACAACAGTGAGAGAGATCAGTAAACTGTCATAAATTAAATAAAACGACTGCCAAGTGGAAAAATAGTGCCCAAAACATTTTTTCACCCAGTACCTCAGAAAATTAAACGATTTTACATGCCAGCAAAAAACGTTTAACATTAAATAAATTAAGTGTTATTAAAAAGCCTGTTGCTAGTCCCTGCAAATTAGGCTAAAGTCTTATGTATACAGTATAATTCCAGTGAAGTGCCATTCCCCAGAATACTGAAGTGTAAAATATACATACATGACAGCCTGATACCAGTTGCTGCTACTGCATTTAAGGCTGAGTTTACATTATATCGGTATGGCAGAATTTTCTCATCAATTCCATTGTCAGAAAATAATAAGCTGCTACATACCTCTTTGCAGATTAATCTGCCCGCTGTCCCCTGATCTGAAGTTTACCTCTCCTCAGATGGCCGAGAAACAGCAATATGATCTTAACTACGCCGGCTAAAATCATAGAAAAAACTCAGGTAGATTCTTCTTCAAATTCTACCAGAGAAGGAATAACACACTCCGGTGCTATTATAAAATAACAAACTTTTGATTGAAGGTATGAAACTAAGTATAATCACCACAGTCCTCTCACACATCCTATCTATTCGTTGGGTGCAAGAGAATGACTGGAGGTGACGTAGAGGGGAGGAGCTATATAGCAGCTCTGCTGGGTGAATCCTCTTGCACTTCCTGTTGGGGAGGAGTTAATATCCCAGAAGTAATGATGACCCGTGGACTGACCACACTTAATAGGAGAAAAGTATATTAAAAGAATGAAGCAAAATAAATTGATAATAGAAGCAAATAGGAAAGTGGTTTAAAATTGTGTGACCATGAAAGTTTCATTTTGACTTTACTGTGCCTTTAAATTACTGAACAAAACCAGCTACAAACTGAGATTCAAAAATAAGATAAGAGCTCTTTCTTGTATAAGCTGTAAATAATGCATTTACCCTCTGACAATACCCTGCACCTCTATGATTTGTTCTAGAGAAAATGCCAGTGTCCTGCACATCATATACAAATACTGAGAGTATATATACCAACCTACTGCACACTTGTTTCCTTCAGTACAATCCTTAGTAAATTTGTGGTATAGTTTAGGAGATGTAGGAGGCAGTCACTCATTTACAGGCTTATATGGTTTCATTGTAGAGTGCAGCAGTTGACATAAACAAAGTCTGTGGTTGAATGAAATGCTGAAGAGCTAAATTAACTAACAGATCACTTCCATTGCACAAGAGGATGCAGGATACATTTGATTGTCACAATGTCCTAGGCGGGAGTAGCATGCTCACAGGTGTTCATGGATCCTGCAGGGACACTTGCTAATTGCCATGCTGACCAAATTATTGCTTCCTCTTGAGAGCCAAACATACTATTTGTTTAGACCAGCACAAGTGTCTGTCACATGCTTCTCACTGCTGCTTACAGGTAGCATTTTTCTATTCATGTATGATAGGTTTCTGTCTTCTTTTACCTGCCATAAGACCTCCTGGTCATTAACTGCTAAATGCTACCTGCTGGCCATTACCTGCTGGTCATTACCTGCTAACTGTTACCTGCTAGTCAGTGTCAGCTAACTGTTACCTGCTGGTAATTATCTGCTAACTGTTACTTGCTAGTCAGTGTCTGCTAACTGTTACCTGCTGGTCATTACCTACTAACTTTTACCTGCTAGTCAGTGTCTGTTAACTGTTACCTGGTGTTTCTCACCTGCTAACTGTTACCTACTGATCCCTATCTGCTAAATGTTACCTACTGGTCATTATTTGCTAACTGTCACCTACTTGTCTTTATCTGCTAAGTGTTACCTGCTGGTTATTACCTGCTAACTGTTACCTACTGGTCCTTATCTGCTAAGTGTTACCTGTTGGTCATTACCTGATAAATGTTACCTGCTGGTCATTACCTACTGTTACCTGCTGGTCATTACCTACTAACTGTTACCTGCTAGTCAGTATCTGCTAACTGTTACCTGCTGGTCATTACCTGCTAACTGTTACCTACTGGTCCTTATCTGCTGTTACCTGCTGGTCATTACCTGCTGTTACCTACTGGTCCTTATCTGCTAAGTCTTACCTGCTGGTCATTACCTGCTAACTGTTACCTGCGGGTCATTACTAACTGTTACCTATTGGTCATTACCTGCTGTTACCTGCGGGTCATTACTGTTACCTGCTGGTCATTATCTGCTAACTGTTACCTGCTGGTCATTATCTGCTGTTACCTGCTGGTTGTTATCTGCTGTTACCTGCTGGTCCTTACCTGCTGTTACCTGCTGGTAATTACCTGCTAACTGTTACCTGCTGGTCATTATCTGCTAACTGTTACCTGCTGGTCATTATCTGCTGTTACCTGCTGGTCCTTACCTGCTAACTGTTACTTGCTGGTCATTACCTGCTAACTGTTACCTGCTGGTCATTACCTGCTAACTGTTATCTGCTGGTCATAACCTGCTGTTAACTGCTGATCCTTAAAAAGTGTTTTACTTGTTTTAATTAAAGTCTATGGTTTTAATACTAGACTTGTTTGCACGACTGAAATTTTTCACCCTATTTTTTCTTATGAAGTTCAGTGGGAACTATCTTTATCTATATTGTTCCGTCTCACATCAGAGGAACTGTTGCTTACCTTTTCACTTTGAGCCACCTATAGAGTTGAGGAAGTCAAAGGAGGCTTCTATCAGCTACCTGCAACAGCTGACCGAGTATTGCCGGAGGGAGAGCAATCTGGACGGCTCCTAAAGGTCCAGCAGGCACTTGTAGCACTTCTCAAGTGCTTGATGACTCTGAGTATAATGTATTCTGTCTGTGTGTGTGTATCCTATTGCATTGATCTTGCACCATTGTGGCGCCTTCTTCTTTTGCTACTTTCCAGATCTGTTTTGATTCACCACCGAGTGTTTGGAAGGAGTTAGCTGCCGCTACGCTGTAAAGAGGAGTTTTATCCTTTGAGACTTTCACATATACATTTTATAAGTATATTTTATTAGTTAACGCTTTATTGTGTGTGACATCTTTCACATTGATATTTTGTATATCTTTAGGTGTTTACTAACACTTTTATTTTGTTATATTATCTTTCTTGCACATTTTTTATTTTATTTCTATTTTAGTTTGGGGCATCCAACATTTTTGCATTTTTTCAACTGCTGATCCTTACCTGCTAAGTGTTACCTGCTTGTCCTTATCTGCTAAGTGTTACCTGCTGGTCCTTATCTGCTAAGTGTTACCTGCTGGTCCGTACCTGCTAACTGTTACCTGCTTGTCATTACCTGCTGTTACCTGCTGGTCATTACCTGCTAACTGTTACCTGCTGGTAATTATTTGCTAACTGTTACCTGCTGGTCCTTACCTGCTAACTGTAACCTGCTGGTCATAACCTGCTAACTGTTACCTGCTGGTCCATACCTGCTAACTGTTACCTGCTGGTCATAACCTGCTGTTAACTGCTGATCCTTACCTGCTAACTGTTACCTGCTGGTCATTACCAGATAACTGTTACCTGCTGGTCATAACCTGCTGTTAACTGCTGATCCTTATCTGCTAACTGTTACCTGCTTGTCATTAGCTGCTATTTCCTACTGGTCCTTGCCTGCTAACTGTTACCTGCAGTGACTTGCAGTGAGGTCAAAGACTAGTGAGACATTGGCTATGATACTCCAGAGAAACACACACAGATGGCTAGATTACGAGTTGTGCGTTAGGCTTAAAAAGCAGCGTTGGCCGGTCCCAACGCTGCTTTTTAACGCCCGCTGGTATTACGAGTCTTGCAGGTACAGGTGTACCGCTCACTTTTTTGGCCAGACTTGGAAATACCGCAAATCCACTTACGTAAATTGCGTATCCTTTATTTTCAATGGGACTTGCATAGCGCCGGTATTACGAGTCTGCCAAAAAGTGAGCGGTACACCCTCTCCTGTCAAGCCTGGTACCGCATTTTAAAGTCAGTAGTTAAGAGTTTTACACTACAACGCCGTAGCATAAAACTCTTAACTAAAGTGCTAAAAAGTACACTAACACCCATAAACTACCTATTAAACCCTAAACCACATTGATATTTTGTATATCTTTAGGTGTTTACGAACACTTTTGTTTTGTTATATCATCTTTCTTGCACATTTTTTATTTTATTTCTATTTTAGTTTGGCGCATCCAATTTTTGCATTTTTTTCAACTGCTGATCCTTACCTGCTAACTGTTACCTGCTCGTCCTTATCTGCTAAGTGTTACCTGCTGGTCCTTATCTGCTAAGTGTTACCTGCTAACTGTTACCTGATGGTCATTATCTACTAAGTGTTACCCACTGGTCATTATCTGCTGTTACCTGCTGGTCCTTACCTACTAACTGTAACCTGCTGGTCATAACCTGCTAACAGTTACCTGCTGGTCCATACCTGCTAACTGTTACCTGCTGGTCATAACCTGCTGTTAACTGCTGATCCTTACCTGCTAACTGTTACCTGCTGGTCATTACCTGATAACTGTTACCTGCTGGTCATAACCTGCTGTTAACTGCTGATCCTTATCTGCTAACTGTTACCTGCTTGTCATTAGCTGCTATTTCCTACTGGTCCTTGCGTGCTAACTGTTACCTGCAGTGACGTGCAGTGAGGTCAAAGACTGGTGAGACATTGGCTATGTTACTCCAGAGAAACACACACAGATGGCTAGATTACGAGTTGTGCGTTAGGCTTAAAAAGCAGCGTTGGCCGGTCCCAACGCTGCTTTTTAACGCCCGCTTGTATTACGAGTCTTGCAGGTACAGGTGTACCGCTCACTTTTTTGGCCAGACTTGGAAATACCACAAATCCACTTATGTAAATTGCGTATCTTCTTTTTTCAATGGGACTTGCATAGCGCCGGTATTACGAGTCTGCCAAAAAGTGAGCGGTACACCCTCTCCTGTCAAGCCTGGTACCGCATTTTAAAGTCAGTAGTTAAGAGTTTTACACTACAACGCCGTAGCATAAAACTCTTAACTAAAGTGCTAAAAAGTACACTAACACCCATAAACTACCTATTAACCCCTAAACCAAGGCCCTCCCACATTGCAAACACTAAAATAAAAATTTTAACCCCTAATATGCCGAACCGGACATCACCACCACTATAATAAATATATTAACCCTTAAACCAACGCACTCCTGCCTCGCAAACATTAGTTAAATATTATTAACCCTTAATCTGACGCCCTCAACCTCGCCGCCACTATACTAAAGTTATTAACCCCTAAATCTAAGTCTAACCTTAACCCTAACCCCCCTAACTTAAATATAATTTAAATAAATCTAATAAAATTACTATAATTAACTAAATTATTCCTATTTAAAACTAAATACTTACCGGGGCGGAGTCTAGCCACGCTAGGAGATGGCAGCTTGCTAGAAGGGCTCCTGTCTTCTAAACCGCATAATATCTTATATTGATGGCTTAAACCCCTAATTTCTTACCCCTCTGATACCTAACAATCCCCCCTCATAATTGCCACAGTCCGTGCAGTTCCTGGTCTGACTACATAACCTGGGGGAGAAGCACTTTGGTTGCAGCCTAAGCACACAGGGCCTGAGACGCACCGGAGGGAGCTGCAATCACCGTAGTGATTTCAAGACAGAGGAGCGATCGGACCCGACTGAGAGTGAGTACACTGACAGCACCGCTCAGCGACAAATCCCGGGAGAAACGGAGGAGAGCAGTAATTGCCGCAAGGACCCTGACTGCGGTTGGTGAGGCTGCCATACTTTACACTTGGGCTCCCGGGGCGCTCCCCTTTTGCCTCAGGCCGGGGGGAAGGTGGGCATTCCAACAACTACTCCCGATTGCAGCAAAAAACATAAGCTGCCTCTATAAACCCAGGACCACACACCTTAAGCTGGGCATACAAATAATAGGCCCAAGGTGTCATAAACTTCACTAACTGCGCCACAAATCATAGAAAGGGAGAGGAAATTACAACTTAACAGCTTAACTGAGAACAAGACTCCCTCTCACTTCCCCAATCACGCTCATAATAAGGGCGCAGGAGGCAGTGTAAAACCTGTATCTGCCCTGTTTTACCTTGTTTATCTTCTTCACCCTCTATTAGCACAATAACTTTTGTATTATACTTATGGGCTTTGTAGAGCTGCGTGCATGTGACAGCATTAACCCCAATCACATGGCCTGTGGTAAGGACAGTTTGTTTGCTCCAGTTAAGATAGTGAGAGAACTCTCACCCTAACCTCATCAAGTCGCTTAGCTCAGAAGCCTAATTCTATCTTCCTCATTACATACAGAGGGATACACAAATCAATTTAAGGAAAACATCACGAGAACCCAGGGGATGCCTTGCAAGAGGCAGAATAAAGGAGACAAAACACCTTCCTCTAAGACTCTCAATCAGTACCTTGTGCCCAAGGATTCAATTACCCCAAACAGAGAAGAGTCTGCAGACTCAATAGCCTCTAGGGCAGTAACAGGAGGCATGGAGGCACCAGACCTAAGCTCCTTTATAACAAAAAAAGACATAACTCACTTGTCCTCCAAGGATGACATTAAAGTTGTGCTTCATGAAATGAGGACTCTTTTTGGAGATTTGCGAAAGGATTTGGGGGCTATGGAGAAGAGAGTTGTGACATTGGAAACAAACCACACTGCTTTAGCTACTGAAGTTCAATCTAACACCGCTGGAATCCAGGAATTAGATAACAGGGTCTATCTGCTCTCTGAAAAGCTGGAGGACCTAGAAAATAGGACTCGCCGAAATAATCTAAGAATACGGGGAGTTGCGGAGACCATTTTCCCCCCAGCAATTGAAGGTTATCTCCAGGCCCTTTTTAGAGTAATTAAAGATAACCCTGATGGGGTTTTCTTCTTTGGGCCCATAGGATCAAGTAAACCTGGCCTGTTCTCAGACCCTTTTTAATTGTGTTACACTGTTTTGAAAAAAAATTCTGAAATTTGCATTATGTGCCTTTTCCTCCCCTATTTAGGTTCTCTACTACAAGGAAGGGGTAAGAGAAGATTATATACAGCTGAATAGCTGAACAGTTCAAAACAGGTCTATATCCTAACACTCCTTTAACAAATGGCGCATAGCAAATGCTTTCATTTCCTTCTTGCTTGTTTTACCCATAGGTTGGCGGAGCGGCCCCTTCACCTATATATTACCTCTACTATAGTACACTCAGTGCCCCACCCCCTCCCCCAGAATACCAGATACAAGTGTCCCCTAGCATAGGAGCCCCTTTTGGGGTTTCCTCAATCTGAACTTAGATGTTGTCAAGACACCTGTGTTCTACACTACTGATGCCTTGAGGGACGCAAGCTAGGTATCCCCTAAGTCCCTTCTCCCCCTCTTTTTACCCTTTTTACCCGTCCCCCTCCCCTCCCCCATATTGCTTTCCCACCCCTCCTATTTATGCCATCAATAAAAATGCCTTTTACCTTAAGCTCTCCACATAGTCGGTTACGAAGACACTACCCCATTTTTGTTACCCTTTCACAAGAAAAGGGCGCATGCTCCTCTCTTGGAGCTCTATCTTTCTGCTCCCTCTTATTCCCTTTGTTTGTCCCCCCCACTCATATACTAAGGCTCTCAGCAATTGTTAACTGTCTCAGGGCTTCTCTCTAATACCTCCTGTACTATTCTTCTGATTCTGCTTATTCTTCCTCTTTTTCCCTTTGCTTCCCCTTCCCCCCCCCCTTTTTTTCCCCTCCATTATGCATCGCAGCAGATTTAGTGAACATTCTCTTAAACTAACTTCTATAAATGCAAAGGGCCTTAACAGCCCGGGCAAGCGCTCGATTGCTCTGCGAGAACTAAATAAATTAAAAAGTCAAATTATTCTGTTACAAGAAACCCATTTTCAGAGGGGCAAGGAACCGCATTGGGTCCCTAAGCACTTTCCCACATCCATCTTTGCCTCCGGTCCTGATAAAAAAAGTGGGGTGGGAATTCTTATCCATAAAACACTCCCCATACAAATTACTCACTTAACCAAAGACCCAAAGGGGCGTTTCATCCTCTTAGTGGGCACTCTACACGGCCAACCCCTCACTATTCTAAATGTATACGTGCCTAATATTGCCCAGGATAAATTCCTAAAACACGTACTGAACAGGATATACCCCTCACTTAATAACACCTGCTGGAGGGGTTGTGGAGAGGAGGGCACGCTCCTCCATATCTGGTGGGCTTGCCCCAGGCTTGGGGAATACTGGCGAGATATTATGTCAGAAATGTCGTAAATATTGGGAACACAGGTTCCCCATGACCCAAACACCTTACTGTTCCTATCACTTCCAAAGATGTCTGGAATGGTCAAACAACCTCTCTTACTACTCATGCTCACTGCAGCTAAGAAGCTCATTCCGAAGTTCTGGAAAACCCAGACTATCCCTACCTCGGATGACTGGAGAGTAGCCGTTGCTGATCTTGTTTCCCTGGAGAGATACCACTACCTAAAAACACATCATCTAGAGGTTCACGAGATGATGCTGGCCCTGTGGAGCAGACAGATTTAATTTGAGCTCTGTGACAGTGTGCTACCCGCAAGGCTCTGTCGATATGCTCCCCCTACCTCATATATCCAATTCCTACACATCACAGATGGTAAAATAGTTCACAGTAGTAAATTAATAGCTTCTACTTTCAGGGACTATTACATGAAGCTGTACAATATTAATAACACTACCCCCCCCCCATCTCAGCCTCATTTAGTCGAGAATGCCCTCAGGGAGCACATGGATAAATTTTTCTCTAATCTTGGCCTCCCCACTCTGACTGACAAAGAGAGAGAGGATCTTGCATCCACTATCACCCTGGAAGAACTCCAGCTGGCTTTAAAAGACACCCCGGCAGGCAAGTGTCCAGGACCAGATGGTTTTACTCCTAAATATTATAAGGCATTTAGCACTCTGCTGTTCCCCCATATGCTACAGTTCTTTAACAACCTACAAAAATCCCCTATTCTATCTAAATCTCTAGTAGAGGCCCACATAACTGTTATTCCTAAGCCTGGCAAATTAGCAACCCGTCCTGAAAATTTTAGACCAATCTCCCTTATAAACTCGGATGTAAAATTGTTAGCTAAGGTTCTCGCCAATAGATTAAACAAATATCTGCCTAAATTGATTGCTACCGATCAAGTTGGCTTTGTCCCAGGAAGAGAAGCCCGGGCTAACACCATAAAAATCCTATACCTTATAAACCACGCAAAAGTGACAAATACACCCCTGGTCCTTCTGGCGACCGATACGGAGAAGGCCTTCGACCGGGTTCGGTGGTCTTTTCTGCAAAGGTCTATGCAAGAAATGGGCATCCCTGAGCCCTTTCTAAATATGGCAATGGCTTTGTACTCTCACCCCAATGCTAGAATTAGAGCTAACGGGGTCCTCTCGGACTCGTTTGACATACAAAATGGCACTAGGCATGGATGTCCCCTTTCCCCCCTCCTCTTTGCCATATCCATGGAGATACTGGCTCAGAAGATCAGAAATAACACTGAGATTAAGGGCATGATGATAGGGGAGCAAGAACATAAACAAGCTCTCTATGCAGACGACGCGCTGTTCACATTAACCGATGCCGACACATTTACCCCTGCTTTACTCATGGAAATGAGCAATTATAGTAGGATCTCCAATTTCCAGTTAAACTTTTCTAAATCTGAATTTCTCAACATAAATACTAACCCGAGCTCCATAAACCATCTGAGTAACACTTACAGCATCCCCATTGCACGCAACAAATTAAAATACTTAGGTATATTTCTCTCCACCAGCACGTCTGACTTAATCAAACTCAATTATAATGCCTTAAAAAATGACATTGTCCGAGACCTGTCGTCCTGGAAAAGCAAAAAGTTATCATGGCTAGGAAGAATTGGGGTGCTTAAAATGAACATCCTGCCCCGGATATTATATCTACTTCAGGCTCTCCCCATTACACTCCCTGAGAGTTACATCCCGCAATTACAAAAAACATTTGAACAGTATATATGGGACGGGGCTAGACCCAGAATCCCTAGGAAAACTATGTATCTATCGAGAGATGAGGGGGGTTTGGGGGTGCCTTGTTTGGAAAGATATAAACAAGCAATCTCGCTACAGCATATGGTAGAATGGGCCCACAACCCCAGTGATAAAACATGGATAAATATAGATAGACAAATACTTAAATTAAACAATATCGCTACACTGGGTTGGACGGCACATCAACTCAGACCCAAACTAATTAATAATTATCTTGTTACAGCTAATATATTGACAGACTGGGACAAGACACTGGCCACGACTACACACATATCCTCTAGGAATGCCCCACTCACCCCCATCATAGAGCACGCAGCCCTTCCATTTCATAGACTGGGTTTTACTAGACTACAACCATACAGCCTCCGCACAGGTACGATATACCATTAATTTAGGGAATTAATTTAATTATAATGTAGTGTTAGGTGTTATTGCAACTTAGGTTAGGTTTTATTTTACAGGTACTTTTGTATTTATTTTAGCTAGGTAGTTTATTTAATAGTTAATAACTATTTAGTAACTATTCTACCTAGTTAAAATAAATACAAACTTGCCTGTAAAATAAAAATAAACCCTAAACTAGATACAATGTAACTATTAGTTATATTGTAGCTAGTTTAGGGTTTATTTTATAGGTAAGTATTTAGTTTTAAATAGGAATAATTTAGTTAATTATAGTAATTTTATTTAGATTTATTTCAATTATATTTAAGTTAGGGGGGGTTAGGGTTAGACTTAGGTTTAGGGGTTAATATGTTTATTATAATGGCGGCGACGTTGGGGGCAGCAGATTAGGGGTTAATAAGTGTAGGTAGGTTCCGTCGACATTTGGGGGCGGCAGATTAGGGGTTAATAAATATAATGTAGGTGTCAGCGATGTTGCGGGCAGCAGATTAGGGGTTCATAAGTATAATGTAGGTGGCGGAGATGTTGAAAGCAGCAGATTAGGGGTTCATAAGTATAATGTAGGTGGCGGCGGTGTCCGGAGCGGCAGATTAGGGGTTAATATAATGCAGGTGTCGGAGATGTTGGTGGCGGTAGATTAGGGTTTAATAAGTGTAAGATTAGGGGTGTTTAGACCTGCTAACTATTTCCTGCTGGTCATTACCTGCTAACTATTTCCTGCTTGTTATTGCCTGCTAACTGTTATCTTCTGGTCCTTACCTGCTAACTGTTACCTGCTGGTTCTTACCTGCTAACTGTTACCTGCTGGTCATTACTATCACCTGCTGGTCCTTACCTGCTGTTACCTGCTGGTTCTTACCTGCTGTTACCTGCTGGCCATTACTAACTGTCACCTGCTGGCCCTTACCTGCTAACTGTTACCTGCTGGTTCTTACCTGCTAACTGTTACCTGCTGGTCATTACTAACTGTCACCTGCTGGTCCTTACCTGCTAACTATTTCCTGCTGGTCTTTACCTGCTGGTCATAACTAACTGTTACCTGCTGGTCTTTATCTGCTAACTATTTCCTGCTACTCTTTACCTGCTTACTGTTACCTGCTGGTCTTTACCTGTTTACTATTAACTGCTGGTCTTTACCTGCTTACTGTTACCTGCTGGTCATTATCTACTAACTGTTACCTGCTGGTCATCAACTGCCTGTTAACTGTTATTTACCTACTGTGTCCTGCTTGCAAATAGCTGTATACTGTGTCCTTATGTCCAGTATGTGATTACTGTCTCCTGCTGATCAGAACCTGATTACTCTGTACTTCTGACTATTATCAGCCTACAGTGTCCTGCTGGTAATTAAAATATAAATATCAGATGCGCCCTCTAAATTAGCTATAAAAATATTGCCAGTGTTAAAGTAATGTGCACTGCAATTTTGCGATGTCTGTGCGATGCTTCAAAAAATTGCTATAATGTGTATCAAAATATTAAATTCTATTAAATATCGTAACAATCTATAAAATGTTACTTTAAATTAATAGATGTGGATAAATATATTCATAATATGACCATCTCATATACTGTTTTAACAAAGATAGTCCACACTCTAGGAGATATTTCACAGATCTCCAGGCAGCAAACTCATTCCAGATCGATGTTGGCAGTCGCAGGTTCTGTTTAAAAGAAGAAGAGAAGAGGCGCCAAATGGTGTGTATCGTTTGAACTACAGAAGGCCAAGCCCCCAGCTGATAAGTGCCCAGAAGGTCTTTGTGGCACTTCTCAAGTGCCCTACATCTCGTGAGTACATTTCAATATTTGCGCATTTGTTAGTGTTCTCACTGATACACACTATTGTGGCACTTTTGTGATTTTGTCTTGCACAGCTTAATACTGAAGCAACATTGGCCTCAATTCAGTTAGCTGGACGGCTGCAAATAGTTCAGAAGGCATATGTGGCACTTCTCAAGTGCTGGAAATCTTGTAAGTAAGATTCATTTGGGGGCTTGGCCTTCTGTAGTTCAAATGATACACACCATTTGGCGCCTCTTCTCTTCTTCTTTTTAACAGAACCTACGACTGCCAACATCGATCTGGAATGAGTTTGCTGCCTGGAGATCTGTGAAATATCTCCTAGAGTGTGGACTATCTTTGTTAAAACAGTATATGAGATGGTCATATTATGAATATATTTATCCACATCTATTAATTTAAAGTAACATTTTATAGATTGTTACAATATTTAATAGAATTTAATATTTTGATACACATTATAGCAATTTTTTGAAGCATCACACAGACATCGCAAAATTCCAGTGCACATTACTTTAACACTGGCAATATTTTTATAGCTAATTTAGAGGGCGCATCTGATATTTATATTTTAATTTTTTCACTTGTTGATTTATTGGCCTTTGTCAGAGAGCGACCTAGAAATAAATTAATTAATTAATTTTCACTAAAACACATTATTCACTGGTAAGGCAAATTACAAGCTCACCACTGTTTTTACACATTAACTCGACATTATATAGGATAAAGCATTTTGTAGTGCATCTATTTTTTGGTTAACAGTTTGTATCAATGCAAAGTAAAGAACAGAGGATAAATTTTCGTCACACACTTAGTAATTTAGACACTCCACTTGAGGAACTTTCTAGGGAAGATGAGGAACTTACTTTTTCACAACTATTACACAAATTAGAAGAAGCTTTGAAATGTGAGCACAGACACTGGTGGGACATTGACACTTTAAAGAAATATAAAGCTAAAGGTCATATACCAAGAGGATTAAGGCTATCTAAAGTTTGTTCTTTTACACATGACAATGATTTAACTATTAAATGGCAAGACGAACTGACAAATTGTTCACTAAAATTGATAGATTTATTAATAGAGTTTAGAAGCACTCTTTTAGCCAACATAGAGATTGAAATTGAAAAATTGCAATCACTATTAACAAAATATGAACAACATCCTGAATATACTGTAAAAATCAAGGAGGTTACAGAAAAATCTGATTCATTCCAAAAGAAATTAATTAAAATAAAAATAAAAAACTAGCAAGAGATGAAAAAGACTATCTTGAGGGTTGTATATATAAAACCCAGACAATTGACAACACAGGGGGAATAGAAGATCACATTCTAGAGGGCAGTTCCACACTGATAAATCAGAAAGATCAGATAGCTGTCAATTCCCCAAAATGGGATAAGGTACATCATTATAAAAAACCTAAGGACAAAAAGAAAAACATAACTTTTAAAGGAGGTTATAATTTCAATAATGTTAATAATTGGCAGAAAAGACACCAACCAGTTAGTGGGTATAAAGGGGAGTATACTGAGAGAAGGAAGGAATCGTAAAGCCATTTGGGGGTCTTCCATCAAAATAACAACAGGAGAAGAATTGAATCCCCTAATTTTCGACAGGAATCTAGAGAGTATAATAATGGCAATCACATCAAGGATTTTAGAAACTATGATGAACAGAATAGATTCCATCAAACCTATAATCATAGATTTGATAATAACGAAAATTACTCTGAACCTGAAAATCCTCAGATGCACAAACAACAGAACTATTATCAGTCGAACCAGAAACGGTTACCTATGCACCTGAAACAGTTAGACAGAACGCCAATAAGAGAAGAGTATATTCCACTATCAACCCCAAAAAAGAGAAGCTACGCAAGCGTGGCTGCAGAGGCAGAGCAAAATCAACCAAAAAACAAAAACTTGCGAAGATGAAGGAAGGTATTTTTAATCTATCTAGCCATACATTAACTAATGAAGAAATCTGTGTTTTAAGCAGAGGGCTTTCATTTTGTCCCTCTAATAAACACAGTATGTTTGAATTATTTGTTGACCTTAATAGGTTTGTTAGAAAGCTAAATTTACAGAGATATTTTTGTGACAAAAAATTGAAGTCAACAAATCTAATTCCTATAATTACAGATGATATGCCTGAATGACCAGTTAGGGATATTGTGTATTGTGATCCTGAAGAATTTTGTGATTCATTATTTGATGATTACATACATTCTAATCTTGCACCTAAATCCAATTACAATCCCCCACTACATGTCCAAATATTACTCTTTTTCAGAATTTAGTGTTGGAAGAGTTTGGAGCTATGAATAACCAGATTACTAAACACAATCTGAATATATTTGAATATAAAGCTCTTTTAAATCTTGCCCGAAACAAAGATTTGGTCATAAGGCAGGCGGACAAGGGAGGGGGGGTAGTTTTACAAGATATGCCAGATTATATTGCAGAAGCGAATAGGATTTTGTTAGATCCTTGTTATTACAGAGAACTTACTTTTAACCCCACTTTGACATATATGGTTAGACTTACCAAATTGATTGATAAGGGTTTTTCAGAAGGGATTCTAAATAAAAAAGAGAGAGATTATTTGATTCCAACATCTCCAAATTTGGCCTACTATTACCATCTCCCGAAAATTCACAAAGACTCAAGTTGTCCACCAGGGAGACCTATTATTTCGGGTATTGGCAATTTAACTTGCAACCTATCTGAATATGTGGACACCTATCTTAAAAAACCGGTAATGGGTCTGACATCCTACATTAAAGATACCCCAGACCTTATATCTAAGATTTCTAAAATTGAAAAAGCAGGGCGTGATTTAATTTGGTGTACCTGCGATGTATCCTCCCTATATTCAAATATTAATCACGATTTGGGATTAGACGCAATAGATGAATTTCTAAAAAGGGATCAATTTTTACCTTCCAATCAAAGACAATTTTTATTGGAGGCTATATCTTTTGTGTTAAAACACAACTATTTTGTATATCAGGAAAGGTTTTTTCTACAGATCAAGGGAACGGCCATGGGCACCAGGTTTGCCCCCAGTTTTTCTAATTTATTCATGGGGTTATTCGAAGAGAAATACATTTATAATTCCCCTGTGGGGGCGAACCTGGTGTTCTATGGCCGTTTCATTGATGATCTGTTATTAATATGGAATGGTACAGAGGAAACCGCACAGGAATTCATCTCATCTTTAAATAATAACAATATGGGTCTAAACTTTACATCCAATATAAATAGAAATACAATAGAATTTCTAGATCTAGTTTTAAGCTGGGATAATAGTGGACTAGTGACCACAAAAACATTTTTCAAGTCAGTAGACACAAATAGTTATTTAAATTATAAAAGTAATCACTACAAAGCATGGGTGAAGAATATACCCTATAATCAATTTTCTAGGGTACGCAGGAATTGTACATCTTAAAATACTTTTGATGATCAGGCTGATATTCTAAGGTCCAGATTTTTAGAAAAAGGGTACCCTAGGGATCTGGTAGAAGAAGGTTATAGAAAAGCTAGAACTAAAGACAGAGAGGAGTTCTTTAAAAACAAAAATAAAAACATTAATAATATTGGAGATGTAGGAAAATGTAATATAGGCTCCAAACCAAACAATTTGAGATTTATAACTAAATTCACTAGCAACCATAACAAGATCAAACATATTTTACGAAAACACTGGTATATTTTACGCAATGATTGCATTCTCAAAAATATTCTGGATGAGGTTCCCATATGCACTTTTAAGAGAGCTCCGACTCTAAAAAATAAATTAGCCCCTAGCAAGGTAGTAATGAATAAATACACTAAAGGGAAAAATATGAGAACATATAAGGAAATTTGGCCCATTGGAAAAAGGGGCTTTTTTAGATGCAATCGACCAAATTGTGGCCTTTGTGGTTATACATCAGGAAGTAGGTCAAAATTTCAATCTTTTTCTACAAAAGAAGAATTTGAGATAAATTTCAGATTTACTTGTGACTCTAGTTATGTGGTATATCTTCTTGAATGTCAATGTGGGATTCAATATATAGGGAGGTCCTCAAGACCCCTAAAGAAAAGATGGGGTGAGCACAACAGAAACATAAAGAAAGGGATTATGAATCATAGTGTTCCACGACATAGTATAAATTGTCATGATGGACAAACGGATACTTTCAACATTTATCCTTTGGAATACATTGCTCCCAAATGGGGTAGAAATAGGCTAGTCCACCTTAGACAGAGAGAAACATTTTGGATCTGGAAGCTCAAGACCCTTGTACCACACGGCTTGAATGAAAATATAGACATGGCCGCTTTTAGTTGATTATAATATAGTGTACCTGTTAGTCGATATCAATACAACCCATTTGTTTGGACAGTTAGGTATCTCTCATCAAAAACTGCAGTTATTGGTATCAAATGCAATAGATCAGATATACACACACAATCTAGCATATGAAATTATTATGGATCCAACGATTTTTTAGAAATATATATATATTTTTTTAATATGTATTTTTATTTTTATAATTTATAATTTATCATATTAGTTTATGTATTTAGTATTGTATATACTTATGTCATTTAGGACATTGTACGTCTATTTTGTTAACCTTTGTAAATGCATGAGCAACTATCCGATATCCTATCACAGCAATATCGAAAAACATCATAAATAATTGGAATTTCATTTTAATATGGGTAATACATAAATATTATCACTAGGGACATTCACATTTATAAAGTATATATTTATATATATTTTATAAACCCCATAAGTGGTTATAAATAGTTCCGACATTGGATTTAAACATAACATCGGCCAATTGGCTAATAATTAAGGCTTGACAAACCAAGCCTCCAGTCTAGTGACCTATCAACACTTAGCCGGTTTTTCGAATGATGCCGATTGGTTATACGGGCTAGAAGTTGCTCACGCATGCGCTCTGTGTCGGGGTAGACGCCGACATAGACTATAAAATTGTGCTACTTAGTATCTTAATACACACCTGAGGAAACGGTCTTAGCAACCGGGAAACGCGTTGTGAAAATTGTTTTTAATAAACATTTTATATTTTACTAGCAGCACAGCATTTTTTGGTATTTTATTTTCTGCCAATTATGCATTGATATTTTTAGTGATTGGAGGTTGAATCCCAAATTGCTTTTTGGAGCCATTGTGAATCTAACGCTTTAGCCCAGAGGATTACCTGTGAACACAGTGATCTGGACAGCTGATAAGTGCCCAGAAGGTCTTTGTGGCACTTCTCAAGTGCCCTACATCTCGTGAGTACATTTCAATATTTGCGCATTTGTTAGTGTTCTCACTGATACACACTATTGTGGCACTTTTGTGATTTTGTCTTGCACAGCTTAATACTGAAGCAACATTGGCCTCAATTCAGTTAGCTGGACGGCTGCAAATAGTTCAGAAGGCATATGTGGCACTTCTCAAGTGCTGGAAATCTTGTAAGTAAGATTCATTTGGGGGCTTGGCCTTCTGTAGTTCAAACGATACACACCATTTGGCGCCTCTTCTCTTCTTCTTTTTAACAGAACCTACGACTGCCAACATCGATCTGGAATGAGTTTGCTGCCTGGAGATCTGTGAAATATCTCCTAGAGTGTGGACTATCTTTGTTAAAACAGTATATGAGATGGTCATATTATGAATATATTTATCCACATCTATTAATTTAAAGTAACATTTTATAGATTGTTACGATATTTAATAGAATTTAATATTTTGATACACATTATAGCAATTTTTTGAAGCATCACACAGACATCGCAAAATTCCAGTGCACATTACTTTAACACTGGCAATATTTTTATAGCTAATTTAGAGGGCGCATCTGATATTTATATTTTAATTTTTTCACTTGTTGATTTATTGGCCTTTGTCAGAGAGCGACCTAGAAATAAATTAATTAATTAATTTTCACTAAAACACATTATTCACTGGTAAGGCAAATTACAAGCTCACCACTGTTTTTACACATTAACTCGACATTATATAGGATAAAGCATTTTGTAGTGCATCTATTTTTTGGTTAACAGTTTGTATCAATGCAAAGTAAAGAACAGAGGATAAATTTTCGTCACACACTTAGTAATTTAGACACTCCACTTGAGGAACTTTCTAGGGAAGATGAGGAACTTACTTTTTCACAACTATTACACAAATTAGAAGAAGCTTTGAAATGTGAGCACAGACACTGGTGGGACATTGACACTTTAAAGAAATATAAAGCTAAAGGTCATATACCAAGAGGATTAAGGCTATCTAAAGTTTGTTCTTTTACACATGACAATGATTTAACTATTAAATGGCAAGACGAACTGACAAATTGTTCACTAAAATTGATAGATTTATTAATAGAGTTTAGAAGCACTCTTTTAGCCAACATAGAGATTGAAATTGAAAAATTGCAATCACTATTAACAAAATATGAACAACATCCTGAATATACTGTAAAAATCAAGGAGGTTACAGAAAAATCTGATTCATTCCAAAAGAAATTAATTAAAATAAAAATAAAAAACTAGCAAGAGATGAAAAAGACTATCTTGAGGGTTGTATATATAAAACCCAGACAATTGACAACACAGGGGGAATAGAAGATCACATTCTAGAGGGCAGTTCCACACTGATAAATCAGAAAGATCAGATAGCTGTCAATTCCCCAAAATGGGATAAGGTACATCATTATAAAAAACCTAAGGACAAAAAGAAAAACATAACTTTTAAAGGAGGTTATAATTTCAATAATGTTAATAATTGGCAGAAAAGACACCAACCAGTTAGTGGGTATAAAGGGGAGTATACTGAGAGAAGGAAGGAATCGTAAAGCCATTTGGGGGTCTTCCATCAAAATAACAACAGGAGAAGAATTGAATCCCCTAATTTTCGACAGGAATCTAGAGAGTATAATAATGGCAATCACATCAAGGATTTTAGAAACTATGATGAACAGAATAGATTCCATCAAACCTATAATCATAGATTTGATAATAACGAAAATTACTCTGAACCTGAAAATCCTCAGATGCACAAACAACAGAACTATTATCAGTCGAACCAGAAACGGTTACCTATGCACCTGAAACAGTTAGACAGAACGCCAATAAGAGAAGAGTATATTCCACTATCAACCCCAAAAAAGAGAAGCTACGCAAGCGTGGCTGCAGAGGCAGAGCAAAATCAACCAAAAAACAAAAACTTGCGAAGATGAAGGAAGGTATTTTTAATCTATCTAGCCATACATTAACTAATGAAGAAATCTGTGTTTTAAGCAGAGGGCTTTCATTTTGTCCCTCTAATAAACACAGTATGTTTGAATTATTTGTTGACCTTAATAGGTTTGTTAGAAAGCTAAATTTACAGAGATATTTTTGTGACAAAAAATTGAAGTCAACAAATCTAATTCCTATAATTACAGATGATATGCCTGAATGACCAGTTAGGGATATTGTGTATTGTGATCCTGAAGAATTTTGTGATTCATTATTTGATGATTACATACATTCTAATCTTGCACCTAAATCCAATTACAATCCCCCACTACATGTCCAAATATTACTCTTTTTCAGAATTTAGTGTTGGAAGAGTTTGGAGCTATGAATAACCAGATTACTAAACACAATCTGAATATATTTGAATATAAAGCTCTTTTAAATCTTGCCCGAAACAAAGATTTGGTCATAAGGCAGGCGGACAAGGGAGGGGGGGTAGTTTTACAAGATATGCCAGATTATATTGCAGAAGCGAATAGGATTTTGTTAGATCCTTGTTATTACAGAGAACTTACTTTTAACCCCACTTTGACATATATGGTTAGACTTACCAAATTGATTGATAAGGGTTTTTCAGAAGGGATTCTAAATAAAAAAGAGAGAGATTATTTGATTCCAACATCTCCAAATTTGGCCTACTATTACCATCTCCCGAAAATTCACAAAGACTCAAGTTGTCCACCAGGGAGACCTATTATTTCGGGTATTGGCAATTTAACTTGCAACCTATCTGAATATGTGGACACCTATCTTAAAAAACCGGTAATGGGTCTGACATCCTACATTAAAGATACCCCAGACCTTATATCTAAGATTTCTAAAATTGAAAAAGCAGGGCGTGATTTAATTTGGTGTACCTGCGATGTATCCTCCCTATATTCAAATATTAATCACGATTTGGGATTAGACGCAATAGATGAATTTCTAAAAAGGGATCAATTTTTACCTTCCAATCAAAGACAATTTTTATTGGAGGCTATATCTTTTGTGTTAAAACACAACTATTTTGTATATCAGGAAAGGTTTTTTCTACAGATCAAGGGAACGGCCATGGGCACCAGGTTTGCCCCCAGTTTTTCTAATTTATTCATGGGGTTATTCGAAGAGAAATACATTTATAATTCCCCTGTGGGGGCGAACCTGGTGTTCTATGGCCGTTTCATTGATGATCTGTTATTAATATGGAATGGTACAGAGGAAACCGCACAGGAATTCATCTCATCTTTAAATAATAACAATATGGGTCTAAACTTTACATCCAATATAAATAGAAATACAATAGAATTTCTAGATCTAGTTTTAAGCTGGGATAATAGTGGACTAGTGACCACAAAAACATTTTTCAAGTCAGTAGACACAAATAGTTATTTAAATTATAAAAGTAATCACTACAAAGCATGGGTGAAGAATATACCCTATAATCAATTTTCTAGGGTACGCAGGAATTGTACATCTTAAAATACTTTTGATGATCAGGCTGATATTCTAAGGTCCAGATTTTTAGAAAAAGGGTACCCTAGGGATCTGGTAGAAGAAGGTTATAGAAAAGCTAGAACTAAAGACAGAGAGGAGTTCTTTAAAAACAAAAATAAAAACATTAATAATATTGGAGATGTAGGAAAATGTAATATAGGCTCCAAACCAAACAATTTGAGATTTATAACTAAATTCACTAGCAACCATAACAAGATCAAACATATTTTACGAAAACACTGGTATATTTTACGCAATGATTGCATTCTCAAAAATATTCTGGATGAGGTTCCCATATGCACTTTTAAGAGAGCTCCGACTCTAAAAAATAAATTAGCCCCTAGCAAGGTAGTAATGAATAAATACACTAAAGGGAAAAATATGAGAACATATAAGGAAATTTGGCCCATTGGAAAAAGGGGCTTTTTTAGATGCAATCGACCAAATTGTGGCCTTTGTGGTTATACATCAGGAAGTAGGTCAAAATTTCAATCTTTTTCTACAAAAGAAGAATTTGAGATAAATTTCAGATTTACTTGTGACTCTAGTTATGTGGTATATCTTCTTGAATGTCAATGTGGGATTCAATATATAGGGAGGTCCTCAAGACCCCTAAAGAAAAGATGGGGTGAGCACAACAGAAACATAAAGAAAGGGATTATGAATCATAGTGTTCCACGACATAGTATAAATTGTCATGATGGACAAACGGATACTTTCAACATTTATCCTTTGGAATACATTGCTCCCAAATGGGGTAGAAATAGGCTAGTCCACCTTAGACAGAGAGAAACATTTTGGATCTGGAAGCTCAAGACCCTTGTACCACACGGCTTGAATGAAAATATAGACATGGCCGCTTTTAGTTGATTATAATATAGTGTACCTGTTAGTCGATATCAATACAACCATTTGTTTGGACAGTTAGGTATCTCTCATCAAAAACTGCAGTTATTGGTATCAAATGCAATAGATCAGATATACACACACAATCTAGCATATGAAATTATTATGGATCCAACGATTTTTTAGAAATATATATATATTTTTTTAATATGTATTTTTATTTTTATAATTTATAATTTATCATATTAGTTTATGTATTTAGTATTGTATATACTTATGTCATTTAGGACATTGTACGTCTATTTTGTTAACCTTTGTAAATGCATGAGCAACTATCCGATATCCTATCACAGCAATATCGAAAAACATCATAAATAATTGGAATTTCATTTTAATATGGGTAATACATAAATATTATCACTAGGGACATTCACATTTATAAAGTATATATTTATATATATTTTATAAACCCCATAAGTGGTTATAAATAGTTCCGACATTGGATTTAAACATAACATCGGCCAATTGGCTAATAATTAAGGCTTGACAAACCAAGCCTCCAGTCTAGTGACCTATCAACACTTAGCCGGTTTTTCGAATGATGCCGATTGGTTATACGGGCTAGAAGTTGCTCACGCATGCGCTCTGTGTCGGGGTAGACGCCGACATAGACTATAAAATTGTGCTACTTAGTATCTTAATACACACCTGAGGAAACGGTCTTAGCAACCGGGAAACGCGTTGTGAAAATTGTTTTTAATAAACATTTTATATTTTACTAGCAGCACAGCATTTTTTGGTATTTTATTTTCTGCCAATTATGCATTGATATTTTTAGTGATTGGAGGTTGAATCCCAAATTGCTTTTTGGAGCCATTGTGAATCTAACGCTTTAGCCCAGAGGATTACCTGTGAACACAGTGATCTGGACAGCTGATAAGTGCCCAGAAGGTCTTTGTGGCACTTCTCAAGTGCCCTACATCTCGTGAGTACATTTCAATATTTGCGCATTTGTTAGTGTTCTCACTGATACACACTATTGTGGCACTTTTGTGATTTTGTCTTGCACAGCTTAATACTGAAGCAACATTGGCCTCAATTCAGTTAGCTGGACGGCTGCAAATAGTTCAGAAGGCATATGTGGCACTTCTCAAGTGCTGGAAATCTTGTAAGTAAGATTCATTTGGGGGCTTGGCCTTCTGTAGTTCAAACGATACACACCATTTGGCGCCTCTTCTCTTCTTCTTTTTAACAGAACCTACGACTGCCAACATCGATCTGGAATGAGTTTGCTGCCTGGAGATCTGTGAAATATCTCCTAGAGTGTGGACTATCTTTGTTAAAACAGTATATGAGATGGTCATATTATGAATATATTTATCCACATCTATTAATTTAAAGTAACATTTTATAGATTGTTACGATATTTAATAGAATTTAATATTTTGATACACATTATAGCAATTTTTTGAAGCATCACACAGACATCGCAAAATTCCAGTGCACATTACTTTAACACTGGCAATATTTTTATAGCTAATTTAGAGGGCGCATCTGATATTTATATTTTAATTTTTTCACTTGTTGATTTATTGGCCTTTGTCAGAGAGCGACCTAGAAATAAATTAATTAATTAATTTTCACTAAAACACATTATTCACTGGTAAGGCAAATTACAAGCTCACCACTGTTTTTACACATTAACTCGACATTATATAGGATAAAGCATTTTGTAGTGCATCTATTTTTTGGTTAACAGTTTGTATCAATGCAAAGTAAAGAACAGAGGATAAATTTTCGTCACACACTTAGTAATTTAGACACTCCACTTGAGGAACTTTCTAGGGAAGATGAGGAACTTACTTTTTCACAACTATTACACAAATTAGAAGAAGCTTTGAAATGTGAGCACAGACACTGGTGGGACATTGACACTTTAAAGAAATATAAAGCTAAAGGTCATATACCAAGAGGATTAAGGCTATCTAAAGTTTGTTCTTTTACACATGACAATGATTTAACTATTAAATGGCAAGACGAACTGACAAATTGTTCACTAAAATTGATAGATTTATTAATAGAGTTTAGAAGCACTCTTTTAGCCAACATAGAGATTGAAATTGAAAAATTGCAATCACTATTAACAAAATATGAACAACATCCTGAATATACTGTAAAAATCAAGGAGGTTACAGAAAAATCTGATTCATTCCAAAAGAAATTAATTAAAATAAAAATAAAAAACTAGCAAGAGATGAAAAGGACTATCTTGAGGGTTGTATATATAAAACCCAGACAATTGACAACACAGGGGGAATAGAAGATCACATTCTAGAGGGCAGTTCCACACTGATAAATCAGAAAGATCAGATAGCTGTCAATTCCCCAAAATGGGATAAGGTACATCATTATAAAAAACCTAAGGACAAAAAGAAAAACATAACTTTTAAAGGAGGTTATAATTTCAATAATGTTAATAATTGGCAGAAAAGACACCAACCAGTTAGTGGGTATAAAGGGGAGTATACTGAGAGAAGGAAGGAATCGTAAAGCCATTTGGGGGTCTTCCATCAAAATAACAACAGGAGAAGAATTGAATCCCCTAATTTTCGACAGGAATCTAGAGAGTATAATAATGGCAATCACATCAAGGATTTTAGAAACTATGATGAACAGAATAGATTCCATCAAACCTATAATCATAGATTTGATAATAACGAAAATTACTCTGAACCTGAAAATCCTCAGATGCACAAACAACAGAACTATTATCAGTCGAACCAGAAACGGTTACCTATGCACCTGAAACAGTTAGACAGAACGCCAATAAGAGAAGAGTATATTCCACTATCAACCCCAAAAAAGAGAAGCTACGCAAGCGTGGCTGCAGAGGCAGAGCAAAATCAACCAAAAAACAAAAACTTGCGAAGATGAAGGAAGGTATTTTTAATCTATCTAGCCATACATTAACTAATGAAGAAATCTGTGTTTTAAGCAGAGGGCTTTCATTTTGTCCCTCTAATAAACACAGTATGTTTGAATTATTTGTTGACCTTAATAGGTTTGTTAGAAAGCTAAATTTACAGAGATATTTTTGTGACAAAAAATTGAAGTCAACAAATCTAATTCCTATAATTACAGATGATATGCCTGAATGACCAGTTAGGGATATTGTGTATTGTGATCCTGAAGAATTTTGTGATTCATTATTTGATGATTACATACATTCTAATCTTGCACCTAAATCCAATTACAATCCCCCACTACATGTCCAAATATTACTCTTTTTCAGAATTTAGTGTTGGAAGAGTTTGGAGCTATGAATAACCAGATTACTAAACACAATCTGAATATATTTGAATATAAAGCTCTTTTAAATCTTGCCCGAAACAAAGATTTGGTCATAAGGCAGGCGGACAAGGGAGGGGGGGTAGTTTTACAAGATATGCCAGATTATATTGCAGAAGCGAATAGGATTTTGTTAGATCCTTGTTATTACAGAGAACTTACTTTTAACCCCACTTTGACATATATGGTTAGACTTACCAAATTGATTGATAAGGGTTTTTCAGAAGGGATTCTAAATAAAAAAGAGAGAGATTATTTGATTCCAACATCTCCAAATTTGGCCTACTATTACCATCTCCCGAAAATTCACAAAGACTCAAGTTGTCCACCAGGGAGACCTATTATTTCGGGTATTGGCAATTTAACTTGCAACCTATCTGAATATGTGGACACCTATCTTAAAAAACCGGTAATGGGTCTGACATCCTACATTAAAGATACCCCAGACCTTATATCTAAGATTTCTAAAATTGAAAAAGCAGGGCGTGATTTAATTTGGTGTACCTGCGATGTATCCTCCCTATATTCAAATATTAATCACGATTTGGGATTAGACGCAATAGATGAATTTCTAAAAAGGGATCAATTTTTACCTTCCAATCAAAGACAATTTTTATTGGAGGCTATATCTTTTGTGTTAAAACACAACTATTTTGTATATCAGGAAAGGTTTTTTCTACAGATCAAGGGAACGGCCATGGGCACCAGGTTTGCCCCCAGTTTTTCTAATTTATTCATGGGGTTATTCGAAGAGAAATACATTTATAATTCCCCTGTGGGGGCGAACCTGGTGTTCTATGGCCGTTTCATTGATGATCTGTTATTAATATGGAATGGTACAGAGGAAACCGCACAGGAATTCATCTCATCTTTAAATAATAACAATATGGGTCTAAACTTTACATCCAATATAAATAGAAATACAATAGAATTTCTAGATCTAGTTTTAAGCTGGGATAATAGTGGACTAGTGACCACAAAAACATTTTTCAAGTCAGTAGACACAAATAGTTATTTAAATTATAAAAGTAATCACTACAAAGCATGGGTGAAGAATATACCCTATAATCAATTTTCTAGGGTACGCAGGAATTGTACATCTTAAAATACTTTTGATGATCAGGCTGATATTCTAAGGTCCAGATTTTTAGAAAAAGGGTACCCTAGAAGAAGGTTATAGAAAAGCTAGAACTAAAGACAGAGAGGAGTTCTTTAAAAACAAAAATAAAAACATTAATAATATTGGAGATGTAGGAAAATGTAATATAGGCTCCAAACCAAACAATTTGAGATTTATAACTAAATTCACTAGCAACCATAACAAGATCAAACATATTTTACGAAAACACTGGTATATTTTACGCAATGATTGCATTCTCAAAAATATTCTGGATGAGGTTCCCATATGCACTTTTAAGAGAACTCCGACTCTAAAAAATAAATTAGCCCCTAGCAAGGTAGTAATGAATAAATACACTAAAGGGAAAAATATGAGAACATATAAGGAAATTTGGCCCATTGGAAAAAGGGGCTTTTTTAGATGCAATCGACCAAATTGTGGCCTTTGTGGTTATACATCAGGAAGTAGGTCAAAATTTCAATCTTTTTCTACAAAAGAAGAATTTGAGATAAATTTCAGATTTACTTGTGACTCTAGTTATGTGGTATATCTTCTTGAATGTCAATGTGGGATTCAATATATAGGGAGGTCCTCAAGACCCCTAAAGAAAAGATGGGGTGAGCACAACAGAAACATAAAGAAAGGGATTATGAATCATAGTGTTCCACGACATAGTATAAATTGTTATGATGGACAAACGGATACTTTCAACATTTATCCTTTGGAATACATTGCTCCCAAATGGGGTAGAAATAGGCTAGTCCACCTTAGACAGAGAGAAACATTTTGGATCTGGAAGCTCAAGACCCTTGTACCACACGGCTTGAATGAAAATATAGACATGGCCGCTTTTAGTTGATTATAATATAGTGTACCTGTTAGTCGATATCAATACAACCCATTTGTTTGGACAGTTAGGTATCTCTCATCAAAAACTGCAGTTATTGGTATCAAATGCAATAGATCAGATATACACACACAATCTAGCATATGAAATTATTATGGATCCAACGATTTTTTAGAAATATATATATATTTTTTTAATATGTATTTTTATTTTTATAATTTATAATTTATCATATTAGTTTATGTATTTAGTATTGTATATACTTATGTCATTTAGGACATTGTACGTCTATTTTGTTAACCTTTGTAAATGCATGAGCAACTATCCGATATCCTATCACAGCAATATCGAAAAACATCATAAATAATTGGAATGTCATTTTAATATGGGTAATACATAAATATTATCACTAGGGACATTCACATTTATAAAGTATATATTTATATATATTTTATAAACCCCATAAGTGGTTATAAATAGTTCCGACATTGGATTTAAACATAACATCGGCCAATTGGCTAATAATTAAGGCTTGACAAACCAAGCCTCCAGTCTAGTGACCTATCAACACTTAGCCGGTTTTTCGAATGATGCCGATTGGTTATACGGGCTAGAAGTTGCTCACGCATGCGCTCTGTGTCGGGGTAGACGCCGACATAGACTATAAAATTGTGCTACTTAGTATCTTAATACACACCTGAGGAAACGGTCTTAGCAACCGGGAAACGCGTTGTGAAAATTGTTTTTAATAAACATTTTATATTTTACTAGCAGCACAGCATTTTTTGGTATTTTATTTTCTGCCAATTATGCATTGATATTTTTAGTGATTGGAGGTTGAATCCCAAATTGCTTTTTGGAGCCATTGTGAATCTAACGCTTTAGCCCAGAGGATTACCTGTGAACACAGTGATCTGGACAGCTGATAAGTGCCCAGAAGGTCTTTGTGGCACTTCTCAAGTGCCCTACATCTCGTGAGTACATTTCAATATTTGCGCATTTGTTAGTGTTCTCACTGATACACACTATTGTGGCACTTTTGTGATTTTGTCTTGCACAGCTTAATACTGAAGCAACATTGGCCTCAATTCAGTTAGCTGGACGGCTGCAAATAGTTCAGAAGGCATATGTGGCACTTCTCAAGTGCTGGAAATCTTGTAAGTAAGATTCATTTGGGGGCTTGGCCTTCTGTAGTTCAAACGATACACACCATTTGGCGCCTCTTCTCTTTTTCCTGCTGGTAATTACCTACCTACTGTGTCCTGATGGCCATTACTTCCCTATTATGTCCTGCTGACCAATACTCGTATACTGTGTTTTTTTGCCATTATCTGCCTACTTTGCTTTGCTGGCAATTACCTGCATACTGTCTCCTTCTGGTCATTACCTGCATACTATCTCCTTCTGGTCATTATATACATACTGTGTCTTGCTGGCCATTACCTACATACTGATCATTACCTGCATACTTGCCTATTGTGTTTTTCTGTCCATTACCCACATGCAGTATTGTGTTGTTCTGGCCATTACCTGTCTATTGTGCTTATATTTTTTATAGGAAACACAGCAGGCATCCTTATGTAGATTGGTAGTCTCTTTAGTTTAAATATCAATGAGCTGTGTGCTTAGTGAACACTAGCGTTTAAAGGGACAGTTTACTTCATAATGTTTATTGTTTAAAAAGATAATCACTTTATTACCCATTCCCCAGTTTTGCATAACCAACACAGTTATATTAATATACGTTTTAACTCTGTGATTACCATGTAGCTAAGCCTCTTTTGACAGCCCCCTGATCACATGGCTATTTATTATCTATTGACTTGCATTTTAGCCCATTAGTGCAGTGTCTGCCACAACTCCATGGGCGTGAACACAATGTTATCAAAATGGCCCATATGAACTAGCAGTCTCCTGTTGTGAAAAGCAAATAAAAAAGCATGTGCTAAGAGGCTGTCTGTAGTGGCTTAGAAACAGGCAGAAATTTAGAGGTTTAAATATTATAAAAAGATAGATAATGCCTTTACTACCAATTCCACAGCTTTGCACAACCAACATTATTATAAAGTATATTAATATAACAATGTTGGTTGTGCAAAGCTGTGGAATTGGTAGTAAAGGGATTATCTAGCTTTTTAAAAAATAACAATTTTGGTGTTGACTGTCCCTTTAAACACCTAACAATAAGATAATGAACTTCTTCTGGAGAGCCTACCACACATGACTTTGGCCCCAGTATATTAAAAGCATTGTGATAATAGCATTGTTTTAAAAAGGGATCCTTCTTGTAATCGATATTGGCTATGACATTTTATAAAGGGCTGAAATCAGTGTTTGAAGGCAGCCTCACCAAAAGATGTTTAACTATACTATCACCTAGATTTGTGCGTTCGTGTTTTAACTCTGAAAAAATGGCCATTTCAGCGTTAAAACAGCAACGCAGCCATTACGAGTCTTGTCGGTATAGCTGTACCACAAAACCTTTTAGCCTGTAAAGCAACGTCAGTCCCGCACTTGAAAAAATTACGTTTTCATGGGATTCCCATAGCGCTGCCATTACGAGTTGTGCGGTGAGGTTAAAAAGCTTGCGTTACACCCTATAACGACAAGATCCGTACCGCCATCTGAAAGCAGTAGTTATGAGTTTTACGCAACAAAACTGTTACATAAAACTCATAACTAAAGTGTTACAAAGTACACTAACACCCATAAACTATCTATTATCCCCTAAACCGAGACCCTCCCGCATCACAAACATAAACACTTATTAACCCCTAATCTGCCGCTCCCCGACATCCATGCCACTAAATAAAGTTATTAACCCCTAAACATCTGGCCTCCCACATCACTACCAATAACTAAACCTATTAAACCCTAAACTACCAGCCCCCCACATCACCAAAAACTAAATTAAACTATTAACCCCTAAACCTAACAACCCCCTAACTTTACATTAAAATTACAAGATCCCTATCTTAAAATAAATAAAAACTTACCTGGGAAATAAAAAAAAAATAAGTTTAAACTATAAATTAACCTAACAACTATTAGACTTAAATTAAAATAACTACAAATTAAATAAACTAAATTACTCATTAAAAAAACCTAACACTACTAAAAAAATTAAATCTACAATTACAAAAAATAAAAAATAATAAATTACAAAAAATAAAAAAATACTAAAGTACAAAAAATAACAAACAATAAATTACGACAAACAAACGAAATGATCCATAATAAAAACCATTACACCTAATCTAATAGCCCTATAAAAATAAAAAGCCCCCCCAAAATAAACACGCCCTAAGCCTATAATAAACTACCAATAGCCATTAAAAGGGCCTTTTGTAGGGCATTGCCCTAAAGAAATCAGCTCTTTTTTACTGAAAAAAACACAAAGACTTCCCCAACAGTAAAACCCACCACCCAACCAACCCCCAAAATAAAAAACCTAACTCTAAAAAAACCCTAAGCTACCCATTGCCCTGAAAAGGGCATTTGTATGGGCATTACCCTTAAAAGGGCATTTAGCCTTTTTTTTTTTAGAATTGCCCAACAGCCCTAATCTAAAAATAAAACCCACCCCAAAAAAACCTTAAGAAAACCTAACACTAACTCCTCTTTAGGTACTTACAGTTGCTGAAGTCCGGCTTGAACGATCTTCATCCCAGCAGCTCCATCTTTATCTACACGGCTCCATCTTCATCCATCGAGGGACCGGCATCTTCTTCATCCCTGCGGAGGCGAAGCGGTCAATGCGCAGAGGCGGAGGTCCAGGCGAAGGTCTAAGACGGAGGTCCAGGCAGAATCAGCCAATAGGAATGAGAGCTGCTTAAATCCTATTGGCTGATTTGAACAGCAAATAGGATTTTAGCAGCCCTAATTCCTATTGGCTGATTTAAATTTTTTAGCCAATAGGAATGCAATGGTACCCCCAGTATAAAAGGGGTATCTTGCATTTGAATCCTCAGTGTGCGGCGGGCAATCGCATGAAGAGAACCTCCATGTTGGATCGATGGACCTCCGCCTTGGACCTCTGACTGGACCTCCCCTTGGACCTTTGCCTCCGCGCATTGACCGCTTCGCCTCCGCATGGATGAAGAAGATGTCGGTCCCGCGATGGATGAAGATAGAGCCGTCTAGATGAAGATGGAGCCACTGGGATGAAGATCGTTCAAGACGGACGTTTGCAACTGTGAGTACCTAAAGAGGGGTTAGTGTTAGGTTTTTTAAAAGTTTTTTGGAGTGGGTTTTTCTTTTAGATTAGGGCTATTGGGCAATCTTAAAAGAGCTAAATGCCCTTTTAAGGGATGTAAAAGAGCTGAATGCCCATACAAATGCCCTTTTCAGGGCAATGGATAGATTAGTTTTTTTTCGTTAGGTTTTTTATTTTGTGGGTTTGGGGGTTTGTAATGTTAGTTGGTGTTTGTTATATTTTTTCAGGAAAAAGAGCTGATTTCTTTAGGGCAATGCCCTACAAAAGGCCCTTTTAAGGGCTATTGGTAGTCTATTATAGATTAGGGTTCTGGGGTGGGGGTTTTTAAAACGGGGTATTAGAATAGGAATAATTTTTATTATTTTGGATAATTTGTTTATTTTGTGTAATGTTTTCTTTTTTCTTTTTGGGGTGTTTTTTTTTTAGAATAGCCATTTTTTATTTTTAATGGGCAGCAAAAGAGCTGAATGCCCTTTCAGGGAAATGGGTAGATTAGGTTTACCTTTATTTTTATTTTGTGGGTTTGGGGGGTGGGGGTTTGTATACTGTTAGGGGGTGTTTGTTTTTATTTTTTAGAAAAGGAGCGGATTTCTTTAGGGCAATGCCCTACAAAAGGCCCTTTTAAGGGCTGACAAAAGGCCCTTTTAAGGGCCCTTGGTAGTTTATTATAGATTAGGGTTTTTTATTTTGGGGTGGGGGTTTTTTTTAAACAGGGTATTAGAAAAGGAATAATTTTTATTGTTTTGGATAATTTCGGGGGTTTTTTTAATGGTAGTTTTTTTATTTTTTGTAATTTTAGTGTTTTATTTTTTTTAATGGTAGGTTTTTTTATTTTTGTAATGTTAGTTGTTTTTTGTAATGTTAGGTTTTAGTATAAGGCAGCTAAGGTTTTATTTCACAGGTAAGTTTGTATTTATTTTAACTAGGTAGTTAGTAAATAGTTATTAACTATTTACTAACTACCTAGTTAAAATAAATACAAACTTACCTGTGAAATAAAAACTAGGGATGCACCGAAATGAAAATTCTGGACTAAAACCGATACCGAAAATTCAGGATGCCCCTGGCCGAAAACAGAAACGAAACCGAAATTATTTTTTTTATTTTTTTAACTACAGTGTGTGTAGTTGAGAGAGCTTGTAGGCGGGAAAGCTCCAACAATTGGGCGTGGTCACTTGTACCGTAGAGCGTGATCTGCAGTGAAACTGGTGGAGCTCTACAAGGGAGAGCGTGGTTATAGTCAGACAACAATATGAGGTGGACATGTGTTTTGTTTTTGGGTGTAGTTATCCGTACTATAGGCGTGGCTGCACCTGATCGTCTCTCATCGAATCTCAGCCTAGTTCCTGGTTTGGGTCACACACTGACCCGCCAGATTATATGTCCGGAGCCCTAAATGGAGTCTGCCTGTCACCTATCACCAGGACCACCGGACTTAGCTACGACCTTACGTGCAAGGTGGTTATAGAAAGTTACTGTGCTTTTTTGTATACACTGTCTGGTGGGTGCTAATTTGTACCAACTGTGTGCGAGCTTGGGGCTTATGCATATATAGTGTGCACGCATATTTGCAGTCAGGCAGATAGAATGTCTACACACAAGAGGCTGATATATGAGCACTGTATATAAGGCTTATACATATTCACTGTGTGTGCTTAGGGCTGTGTCTGATAGTATCAAGTTACTTATCCTCCTTTGAAAACTGTATTCAGAACTTTGGTTTCCTTCTAAAAAAAAAGGGCACTGCTGGTTTCAAATATCATCATGTAATGGTACTTATGTGTGTGCTCTGTGTACCATGCCAGTGCTGTGCTGCTCACCTTATGCTAAGGATAGGCATTTAACTCAATAGAACAGAGGAGGGCTGTACATTTTTAGCCATTTTGGTCCTCTTTGGGTCGAAATTGGAATTGCACATTTTCGGCGGCCCAAATTTTGGTCTATCGCTAGTATTATTCTTTATTTAGTTCTGTGTAACAGAATCAGATTTAACCATTTTATTTTTTTACCCATTATCAAAATAAAGTATAGTCCTTGAAAACTATTATTATATGCAAAACAGTAAGTCAAGTAATAAACTCAAACAGCCGCTCTAAGCTGGCATCAAATTTGAAATATGCTACACAATAATTTTACCGAAAATAAAAGGCAAAAAAAACAAAAACCGAAATAACCAAAAATGCCTTTTTCAGCCGAAACTTTCTGTGGCTCCCTAATAAAAACGTAAACTCGCTACAATATAACTATTAGTTATATTGTAGCTAGCTTAGGTTTTATTTTTATTTCACAGGTAAGTTTGTTTTCAGTTTTAAATAGGTATTATTTAGTTAATAATTGTAACTTTAATTTAGGTCTATTTTTATTATGTTAAAGTTAGGGGGTGTTAGGTTTAGGGTTAGGTTTAGGGGTAGGTTTAGGGGTTAATATAGTTTAATTTAGGTTGTTGCGATGTGGGGGCCGGCGGTTTGGGGGTTAATAGGTTTATTTAGTGGCAGTAATGTGGGAGGCCTGAGGCTTAGGGGTTAATAACTTTATTATAGTGGCGGCAATATCGGGAGCGGGAGATTAGGGGTTAATAGATTTATTTAGGTGGCGGCGATGTCGGGGGCGGCAGATTAGGGGTTAATAAGTTTATTTAGGTGGCGGCGATGTCTGGGTCAGCAGATTAGGGGTGTGTAGACGTGGGGTTTATGTTAGGGTGTTAGGTTTAAACGTAACATTTTTTTTCCCCATAGACATCAATGGGGCTGCGTTATGGAGCTTTTTATTGCACAATCTCAGGTGTTAGTTTTTTTTCTAACATTTTCTCCCCATTGATGTCTATGGGGAAAGCGTGCACGAGCACGTCAAAGCAGCTTTTTTAAAACTCGTAATGGCAGCGTTATGGAGGGTGAAATAACGCAACTTTTGTTGCGTTCATTTCGCAAACTCTATAGCGCAATTTAGGTGTATGATAGCTACAGACAGTATTTAACAGCAATACTATTCACATGTGTCAACTGACGCTCAACCCCTTTTGTTACAATACAACTGGGGGATTGTGGGTATGTTAAACATGTGCATGCAGTTTATTATATACATAAATAAAAAGAGAGAAGCTCTCAACCTGGGAACGAACAATAGCATAATAGCTTGTTCTATGGCTAGTTACCACCCAAGAAGCAGCCTCTTTTTGCGCAACATGTGCCTTTCACAGAAAAGAACTTTCCTGTAGCATATCAGTCTGATCCTGACTTCACAGTACAGTCCAGCCCCGAAATACCAGGCAATCCCTCTCTGAACGAGAGAAACAGCAAAACCCCAGACGTACGTTTCAGCCTATTGTGGGCCTCGTCAGTGAGGTGCAGCTGCCAAATATATATCTTTCATATATGACATTTTTAGAAGGTCTGAAAAAAGCTTCTAATGCATCTAGGATGGCTTTCATGCCCCTCTTTTGCTTCTCTGTGAGGTTCAAATTATGCTTGTAAACATGGTGGCATTCACTGCCCATAACCCTCCTCAGTGTGGCTGCTTGCACTGCTGCAGGCTTCTCATTTAACCCTGTGGCTAAGGAGTAATCCTCAAACTCAGCTTTGAAGTTGTCCCAGTTACTGCTGCAATCCCCACTCACCCTAATTGCCTCAGGCAGTGGAATGCTGTTAGCAGCTGCCATGGTGCTGGTTTTCTTGATTCCAGTGCTCAGCTTTCAGCACAGGGCTGTGATTGCTACAGGAGGCACAATCAGCTCTAAAGTCTCTCACTGCAAGACTGGCAAGTTCTTAGCATCAGATGTGTAGAAATAGCGCAGATTCAAATACTTCTGACACCATGTTTCATGTGGTGTAAATAATGACAGTACAAGCATTAGTGTACAGAAGCCATGATCTTAGCATAGAACTAACAGGAACAGGAAATACAAAACAGAAAACAAGTGCAATAGAAAATATAGCTGCAAGCAGCAATAGAGGTGGCCAGCGCATTATTTTTGCAATGCAATATAAGTAGTTATGTCACAAAATAAAGTTATATAACAACTGTTTACAGTTCTAACATAAGCATTTGGAAAAAAAACACATTTTAGAAATGTTTGCGTTTTTTAAAATGGCTGCCACACCATATGACCTATACTTTCAACATGAACAAATGTAACTCTAGGGGACAATATATGGTTATACAGCAAATTTCACAGTTTTAACATAAGCGGTTGGAAAGAAAACACAGTTTCAAAATTTTTGCGTAAACCAATATGGCTGCCACAGCTTGTGACTAATTCCTTCAACATGAACAACTGTGACTCTAGGTCACAATATAAGACTGTACAGCAAATTTCACAGTTCTCTCATAAGCAGTTGCAGAGAAAATAGACTTTCAAAATTTTTGCGTAAACCAAGATGGCTGCCCGATCGTAAGATATACAGCCTCTATATTATGCACAATAGTGCTCACTATAGATGTCAATAAACATGGCAAAAATAAAGCATTTTTGTAAAACGTTTTTTGTTTTATTATGAATTTAAATATATTGTTAAGCAATTTTGAACAATTCAAAATGGCTGCCAAACCACATGACGTATCAACTTGTCTTGAACAAATCTGAATGTTAGTTATAAGATAAGTCTATAAACAAAATTTCAAGTCTGTCCCATAAGCGGTTTCAGAGAAGAAGATTTTTATAGTTTTTAAAAATGGCGCATACGAAACAAAATGGCCGCCAAGCTATGCAATGTATGGCTTTCAAATTGCACATACTAATGCTCACTATAGACCTCTACAATTTGCAGAAGTTTCATGAAAATTTTCAAATGTTTTATTTCACGAAGGCGACTGCGCAATTCGAATTTTAACTGCAATATTGTCTTTAAGGGTTATGACTATGTGTAATCATGTGTCTATTACACTGTAATATAATTAAATATTGTAAAACTAATGTATAAAGTGCAAAATTACGCAATTAAATGGCAATAAAAAGGTTAATGTCTCACAGCAGCCATGTTGATTATGGAAAAATCACAATTTTAACAATCTTGGTAGAGGACCTTGCAAGGAGCATACGTGCAAAATTGCGCTTTATTGCACTAAGCGGTTTAAGAGAAGAAAATGTTTAAAGATTTTCGCAAAATGCAAGATGGCTGCTACATGATGTGACCAAGTCACTTCTGTTGAGCAATGGAAAATCTAGGTCATAGCATCACTAAGCACAGCAAGTTTCAAAGTTGCAACATAAGCAGTTCCAGAGCTAAAGATTATTAAGCAGTTCTCGAAATTTGTCGCAAAAAACAATATGGCTGCGTAACCTTATGACCTATGAGTTCAATATTGCATGATATGTAGCATTGCAATAGGCTGTACCAGCATACATGATTTCAAGAGATTAGCATAAGTAATTTGTGTTCTGTGAGCAATTGACTCAAAAGAGGAAGTATTGAATTACAAATAATTACGATAAACATAAAACTGATATTGCTGCCGCATCATGTGACTGATTCTCTCCTAATGAGCAATTATGAATATAGGTAACAATATAAGACTGTACAGCAAATTTCACAGTTCTTATAAAAGCGGTTGCAGAGAAAATAGACTTTCGAAATTTTCGCGTAAACCAAGATGGCTGCCCGATCGTAACATATACAGCCTCCATATTACGCACAATAGTGCTCACTATAGATGTCAATAAACATGGCAAAAATAAAGCATTTTTGTAAAACGGTTTTTGTTTTATTATTAATTTAAATATATCGTTAAGCAATTTTGAACAATTCAAAATGGCTGCCAAACCACATGACGTATCAACTTCTCTTGAACAAATCTGAATGTTAGTCATAAGATAACTCTATTAACAAAATTTCAAGTCTGTCCCATAAGCGGTTTCGGAGAAGAAGATTTTTATAGTTTTTAAAAATGGTGCATACGAAACAAAATGGCCGCCAAGCTATGCAATGTATGGCTTTCAAATTGCACATACTAATGCTCACTATAGACCTCTACAATTTGCAGAAGTTTCATGAAAATTTGCAAATGTTTTATTTCACGAAGGCGATTGCGCAATGCGAATTTTAACTGCAATATTGTCTTTAAGGGTTATGACTATGTGTAATCATGTGTCTATTACACTGTAATATTGTTAAATATTGTAAAACTAATGTATAAAGTGCAAATTTACGCAATTAAATGGCGATAAAAAGGTTAATGTCTCACAGCAGCCATGTTGATTATGGAAAAATCGCAGTTTGAACAAACTTGGTAGAGGACCTTGCAAAGAGCATATGTGCAAAATTGCGCGTCATTGCACAAAGCGGTTTAGGAGAAGAAGATGTTTGAAAATGTTCGCAAAATGCAAGATGGCTGCCACATCATGTGACCTAGGCACTTCTCTTGAGCAATAGCAATTTCAGGTCATAGTAGCACTAAGCACAGCGAGTTTCAAAGTTGTAACATAAGCAGTTCCAGAGCTAAAGATTTTTAAGCGTTTGTCGAAATTTGTCGCAAAAAACAATATGGCTGCCAGAGCATGTGACCTATGAGTTCAATTTTGCATGAGATTTAGCACAGCAATAGGCTGTACCAGCATACCTGATTTTAAGAGCTTTGCAAAAACAGTTAAGCAGTTATGGGCAATTGAATACTAAGCTTGGCGGAATAAAAAGAATAATAATAATAAATATAGCTGCAAGCAGCAATAGAGGTGGCCAGCGCTTTATTTTTGCAATGCCATATAAGTAGTTATGTCACAAAATAAAGTTATATAACAACTGTTTACAGTTCTAACATAAGCATTTGGAAAAAAAACACATTTTCGAAATGTTTGTGTTTTTTTAAAATGGCTGCCACACCATATGACCTATACTTTCAACATGAACAAATGTAACTCTAGGTGACAATATATGGTTATACAGCAAATTTCACAGTTTTAACATAAGCGGTTGGAAAGAAAACACAGTTTCAAAATTTTAGCGTAAACCAATATGGCTGCCACAGCTTGTGACTAATTCCTTCAACATGAACAACTGTGACTCTAGGTCACAATATAAGACTGTATAGCAAATTTCACAGTTCTTACATAAGTGGTTGCAGAGAAAATAGACTTTCAAAATTTTCGCGTAAACCAAGATGGCTGCCCGATCGTAAGATATACAGCCTCTATATTATGTACAATAGTGCTCACTATAGATGTCAATAAACATGGCAAAAATAAAGCATTTTTGTAAAACGGTTTTTGTTTTATTTCAAAATGGCTGCCAAACCACATGACGTATCAACTTCTCTTGAACAAATCTGAATGTTAGTCATAAGATAACTCTTTAAACAAAATTTCAAGTCTGTCCCATAAGCGGTTTCGGAGAAGAAGATTTTTTATAGTTTTTAAAAATGGCGCATACGAAACAAAATGGCCGCCAAGCTATGCAATGTATGGCTTTCAAATTGCACATACTAATGCTCACTATAGACCTCTACAATTTGCAGAAGTTTCATGAAAATTTGCAAATGTTTTATTTCACGAAGGCGACTGCGCAATGCGAATTTTAACTGCAATATTGCCTTTAAGGGTTATGACTATGTGTAATCATGTGTCTATTACACTGTAATATTGTTAAATATTGTAAAACTAAAGTATAAAGTGCAAAATTACGCAATTAAATGGCGATAAAAAGGTTAATGTCTCACAGCAGCCATGTTGATTATGGAAAAATCGCAATTTTAACAATCTTGGTAGAGGACCTTGCAAGGAGCATACGTGCAAAATTGCGCTTTATTGCACTAAGCGGTTTAAGAGAAGAAGATGTTTAAAGATTTTCGCAAAATGCAAGATGGTTGCTACATCATGTGACCAAGTCACTTCTGTTGAGCAATGGAAAATCTAGGTCATAGCATCACTAAGCACAGCAAGTTTCAAAGTTGCAACATAAGCAGTTCCAGAGCTAAAGATTATTAAGCAGTTCTCAAAATTTGTCGCAAAAAACAATATGGCTGCGTAACCTTATGACCTATGAGTTCAATATTGCATGAGATGTAGCATTGCAATAGGCTGTACCAGCATACCTGATTTCAAGAGTTTAGCATAAGTAATTTGTGTTTTGTGAGCAATTTACTCAAAAGAGGAAGTATTGAATTACAAATAATTACGATAAACATAAAACCGATATTGCTGCCGCATCATGTGACTGATTTTCTCCTAATGAGCAATTATGAATCTAGGTAACAATATAAGACTGTATAGCAAATTTCACAGTTCTTACATAAGCGGTTGCAGAGAAAATAGACTTTCGAAATTTTCGCGTAAACCAAGATGGCTGCCCAATCGTAAGATATACAGCCTCCATATTACGCACAATAGTGCTCACTATAGATGTCAATAAACATGGCAAAAATAAAGCATTTTTGTAAAACGGTTTTTGTTTTATTATTAATTTAAATATATCGTTAAGCAATTTTGAACAATTCAAAATGGCTGCCAAACTACATGACGTATCAACTTCTCTTGAACAAATCTGAATGTTAGTCATAAGATAACTCTTTAAACAAAATTTCAAGTCTGTCCCATAAGCGGTTTCGGAGAAGAAGATTTTTATAGTTTTTAAAAATGGCGCATACGAAACAAAATGCCCACCAAGCTATGCAATGTATGGCTTTCAAATTGCACATACTAATGCTCACTATAGACCTCTACAATTTGCAGAAGTTTCATGAAAATTTGCAAATGTTTTATTTCACGAAGGCGATTGCGCAATGCGAATTTTAACTGCAATATTGTCTTTAAGGGTTATGACTATGTGTAATCATGTGTCTATTACACTGTAATATTGTTAAATATTGTAAAACTAATGTATAAAGTGCAAAATTGCGCAATTAAATGGCGATAAAAAGGTTAATGTCTCACAGCAATCATGTTGATTATGGAAAAATCGCAGTTTGAACAAACTTGGTAGAGGATCTTGCAAGGAGCATATGTGCAAAATTGCATGTCATTGCACTAAGCGGTTTAGGAGAAGAAGATGTTTGAATATTTTCGCAAAATGCAAGATGGCTGCCACATCATGTGACCAAGGCACTTCTCTTGAGCAATAGCAATTTCAGGTGATAGTAGCACTAAGCACAGCGAGTTTCAAAGTTGTAACATAAGCAGTTCCAGAGCTAAAGATTTTTAAGTGTTTGTCGAAATTTGTCGCAAAAAGCAATATGGCTGCCAGAGCATGTGACCTATGAGTTCAATTTTGCATGAGATGTAGCACAGCAATAGGCTGTACCAGCATACCTGATTTTAAGAGCTTTGCAAAAACAGTTAAGCAGTTATGGGCAATTGAATACAAAGCTTGGCGGAATAAAAATAATAATAATAATAATAATAATAATAATAATAATAATAATAATAATAATAATCCGAACAATAACAATAGGTTGTCCTGCAACTTTGTTGCTGGCCACCTAATAAATCATAGAGTTGCATATAAGCTAAACATAACACCCATAACAAACAGTTTGAAGAAGCTCAGTCTATCTAATGATTGTTTACCTGCAATCTCTGTATGCAGGATTTCTGGATATATTTATACCCTGTGAATCATAAATGGTGGACCCTCTGCATGTGGCATTGCTGGCTTTCTACATTGGCTTTATTATAACCTACATCCTGTGTATATGAAATATATGTCCACCCCTTTGTTGTATATAAATGTACAGATAAAGCTTTTGCTGGGTATAATTTAACAGAGATGTAAACTCCTACATAGGTGTTTAAAATACCCAAACTACATAGAGAGATGCTACACACACGTACTCACTACATGCACACTGCACAATGCACTACACACGCACACATTCATCAAACATGCACACTGCACTATGCATACAAACACCACACACACTAGACAGACACACACACCATGCGCACACACTCACTACATGCACACTGCACTACATGCACAATGCACTACATACACTCACCATGATCACACTCACTACACGCATACTGCACTACATGCACAATGCACTACATATACTAACACTACACACACTAGACAGACCTACACACACACACTCACCATGCACACACACATTCACTACACGCACACGGAACTACACACGCACAAACTCATCATACATGCACACTGCATTACACATACAAACACCACACACACTAGACAGACATACACGCACACACTCACCAAACACACACACACAGTAACACACAAGCACGCTTAAACATGAACATCTCTTTGCCATGGCATTAAAAAAATAATCACATAAATTATTATGGCCAAAAAAAGGCCTAAAATCGGAGAGGCGGGGGCATTAGAATTTTGAGTGCCTAGGGCAGCATAAACCTAAATACGCCACTGATATATATATATATATATATATATATATATATTTGATATGGGGATGGGTGGCATTGTCGGGGGGTTATGGTGTCGTGGTGGGGGATTGGGGGTGGCGTCAAAATACACCTTCACCTGTGTAGGCAAAAATCCTTGCACCGGCCCTGAGGCAATCTTTCTCTGAACGAGAGAAACAGCAAAAACCCCAGACGTACGTTTCGGCCTATTGTGGGCCTCGTCAGTGAGGTGCAGCCATATCCCTCTAGGCACACTGAGCAACGAGTCCACGTCTGGATTCCTGCATCACACTTAGGGAGACTTGAGGAGAAGTAGAAGGGTTTTTGTTGCCTGGTTTGGCAATCTTTTTTAATAACTTTGAGCATTGGGAGGTAGTTGGATTGGAATACTGAGGAGATTCTAGGGGTTAGATTGACCCCTAGGTATTTTATATGTTGTGTTTGCAGCTGGTAGGGACATATCTTAGCAAGATCGTTTAATTTTTGTTGTTAATATGGAAATGTGATAATTTACCGAAACTGTAAAACTCCTTTAAAAGGACCGGGTGAGGTCTGTTAAGGTAAGCAGGACATCATCCGCGTATGAGCTAATTTTATAGTTATTGGGTCATATACTGAGCCCTTTGATATCTTGATTTAGCCTAATGTGACCTTCTAACGGTTCCATCGCTATGGTGAACAGTATGGGAGAAAGCGGGCATCCCTGGCGTGTGCCATTGTTTATGGAAAGTGGGTCTGAATAAGAACTTTAATCTTGGCTGTAGGGCCGAGATATAGGCTGATGATTCGCTTAATCATTTGTGGACCAATTCCAAACCCTCTCAAAACCGATTGCAGATAAGACCAATTAATCCTGTCGAAGGCTTTTTCCGTGTTGGTAGAGACCAGGACTGTTTCCATTCCTACATTAGTAACGTGATCTATCAGATGTAAAGTCCTGATTGTGTTATCTCTGGTCTCCCGACACTGAACAAAGCCGGCTTGGTCTGCATGGATAATTTGGGGGAGGAATTTATTTAGTCTATTCGCCAAGATCTTAGCGTCTGTATTTATTAGTGAGATGGGTTGGTAGTTTCCTGGGTCTGTAGGGGATTTTTCTGTTTTGTGTATAAGGGTTATATGTGCTGAAAGCATGTCTTGTGAAAAAGACCCATTCTTATCTATTGCTTGAAAAGCCTTGGCCAAGTGTGGGGCTAGGGTTTGCTTAAAGGTTTTATAATATAAATTTGAAAAACCATCCGGTCCTGGGCTCTTTTGGGACGGTAAAGATTTGATTACTCGGAGGATCTCGGGGATCTCAATGGGTGCATACAGGGAGTGCAGAATTATTAGGCAAATGAGTATTTTGACCACATCATCCTCTTTATGCATGTTGTCTTACTCCAAGCTGTATAGGCTCGAAAGCCTACTACCAATTAAGCATATTAGGTGATGTGCATCTCTGTAATGAGAAGGGGTGTGGTCTTATGACATCAACACCCTATATCAGGTGTGCATAATTATTAGGCAACTTCCTTTCCTTTGGCAAAATGGGTCAAAAGAAGGACTTGACAGGCTCAGAAAAGTCAAAAATAGTGAGATACCTTGCAGAGGGATGCAGCACTCTTAAAATTGCAAAGCTTCTGAAGCGTGATCATTGAACAATCAAGCGTTTCATTCAAAATAGTCAACAGGGTCGCAAGAAGCTCAAGATGCCACTTGCCACCAGTTTGGCCATATTTCAGAGCTGCAACATCACTGGAGTGCCCAAAAGCACAAGGTGTGCAATACTCAGAGACATGGCCAAGGTAAGAAAGGCTGAAAGACGACCACCACTGAACAAGACACACAAGCTGAAACGTCAAGACTGGGCCAAGAAATATCTCAAGACTGATTTTTCTAAGGTTTTATGGACTGATGAAATGAGAGTGAGTCTTGATGGGCCAGATGGATGGGCCCGTGGCTGGATTGGTAAAGGGCAGAGAGCTCCAGTCCGACTCAGACGCCAGCAAGGTGGAGGTGGAGTACTGGTTTGGGCTGGTATCATCAAAGATGAGCTTGTGGGGCCTTTTCGGGTTGAGGATGGAGTCAAGCTCAACTCCCAGTCCTACTGCCAGTTTCTGGAAGACACCTTCTTCAAGCAGTGGTACAGGAAGAAGTCTGCATCCTTCAAGAAAAACATGATTTTCATGCAGGACAATGCTCCATCACACGCGTCCAAGTACTCCACAGCGTGGCTGGCAAGAAAGGGTATAAAAGAAGAAAATCTAATGACATGGCCTCCTTGTTCTCCTGATCTGAACCCCATTGAGAACCTGTGGTCCATCATCAAATGTGAGATTTACAAGGAGGGAAAACAGTACACCTCTCTGAACAGTGTCTGGGAGGCTGTGGTTGCTGCTGCATGCAATGTTGATGGTGAACAGATCAAAACACTGACAGAATCCATGGATGGCAGGCTTTTGAGTGTCCTTGCAAAGAAAGGTGGCTATATTGGTCACTGATTTGTTTTTGTTTTGTTTTTGAATGTCAGAAATGTATATTTGTGAATGTTGATATGTTATATTGGTTTCACTGGTAAAAATAAATAATTGAAATGGGTATATATTTGTTTTTTGTTAAGTTGCCTAATAATTATGCACAGTAATAGTCACCTGCACACACAGATATCCCCCCTAAAATAGCTATAACTAAAAACAAACTAAAAACTACTTCCAAAACTATTCAGCTTTGATATTAATGAGTTTTTTGGGTTCATTGAGAACATGGTTGTTGTTCAATAATAAAATTAATCCTCAAAAATACAACTTGCCTAATAATTCTGCACTCCCTGTATAGGGAATCAGAATCTTCCTGTGATGAGGTGGATAAGTCAGCTTTTTTGATGTATGTTTCCATCTCATGGATGAATTGTGCACCAGCTACCGAAGGAAGGTTATGAAGCTTTTTATAGTATTCCCGAAATATGGAGGCTATTCCTTTGCTATTGTGGATGTCTAGGGAATTAGGGGAAGATATACGGTGTATATAGGAATTGAGTAATCTCTGACAAAGGGCCCTCGCTAACACAGTGCTGGTTTTGTTTCCCTCAGTGAAATACCTATTTTTAAAGGAAAAAAGCCATTTTCAGTGCCCTTTTGTGTAGGTATAAGTTGAAGTCTGCTCTAGCTGTGGATAAGTCCTTAAGGAGTACTTTGTCTGAAGGGGATTGATTATGTTTTTTTTCTAGGCTATTGTATTCTTGTCTTTTAAATTTTGTTAGAGTCGTTTTGTGCTTTCGGCATTCCCCCCTCAGTACCGCTTTGTATGCATCCCATATAGTGTTAGGACCAATAGAGTCATCACTCTGGTTAAAAGAGAAATATTCTAGGAGTGCACTGGAATTTTTTTTCTGTGATTAGTGTGTTTTTTAAGAGAGATTCATCCAATCTCCAACAATATTGGGTAAAAGGAGCTGAAGGCCATGACATCTCAAGGGTCAACAGGGGGTGGGTGAGATGTGAGTTGAGTCAATCAAGTAGATGTAAACTTAATTGGTTTAAGAGGATATTATCAATTCTAGATGAAGTTTTCTGAGGGTGTGAGTAGAAAGTGTACTCCCTGGTATGTGGATGCTGTAAGCTCCAAACGTCAAAAAGCGATTGAGATCTTAGGCTTGCGTTAATATTTTGGATAGTAGATAGGGGGACACTACTATGTCTGTGGGAGCAGTCCAAACTTGGAGAAAGCCAGGAGGAGGATGCCCTTTGCAAGTGGTGTAAGTGTATCAAGAGTTTTCTGAAAGAATTTCACTTGACCTTTATTTGGGGCATTAACCAGCATGACCTGCTGATTATATAGCATACCAATTAAGATCAGTAATCTGCCTTCACTATCCGAGTGTTTAGATGTAAGTTGAAAAGGGAGACACCTATGTAGCAAGATGCCTACTCCATTTTTTTTATGGTGTTATGGTTAAAGAATCCCGTGAGGTAATAACTGGAGGAGCTTGTGGGAGCTTGCGTATTGCAAAAATGTGTCTCGTAAAAAAAATATATTTCCACCTTGAATATGAAACCAATTGAGAGCAATTGAACATTTTGTAGGTGAGTTGAGGCCCTTTATATTTTGGGATAACATTTTTAAATTTAGGGTGATGCATGGGTCTAGTACTTGAGGAGGTATAGTAGCGTGCCTGAGGATGGGCTCATGGATTAGTTGTAGTAATGTGTAGGGCCTAGACTGTCTAGTGCTCTGGCTGTTATACTCATAGTTGGAGGTAGTATCATGCGGTGTACTCACAAGAAGGGAGGATAGGGAAAGGGGAGTAGAAAGTTGAGAGAGAATGGAAGAATGGATGTCTGTAGCTGGTAAAGAAAAATAATAAGAAAACCTATTTTAGCTGAAGACAAATAAAACACAATATTAAACAACAGTTTCATCTTATCAGCAATTGTTTTATGCTATTACTCACAAAACTGATAGAACAAGGGTAAAGAGGGATTGGTGTTATTAGCTCTTTTTCGCAAGAGCTGTGTACAGGATAGAAAACTATATAATAAAGCTTACATTTTGGGAATTTCATATTGGTTCCCAGGTACTATATAAAAGAAATAGCTATAGCTCTATGGAGTTTTAAGGATGGGGTATGTAGAATTTCAATTGATATTCGAACGTCTCGACCATAATATTTATGCTAACAATTAACTAAAAGGGTCTTTAAGTCTGACCCGTGTAACAGTAGAATACTATTAGTATTGTAAACTGGAATAACTACCAACATGGTTCTAGAGTAAAACAATACATTTAAAAAAATTAAGGCAACAGTGAGTCTTATCTGGTATGGCCTGAATCAGAATTCAGAGCATGTAAATCTTTACTAAGTAGACAACTTCTTGATAGAATAGCTTAAGTCCGGTTAGCTGCTTTCAAAAATGGATTTCAGGTGTCTGGTTGTGAGGATGTGGATCCTTTCAGAGGTTCTGAATTAAGTATGTTTATCTTTCTATTGACTTTGATCAAGTTTTCTCTGCGAGGCTTGGGTGTTGAGGCATTGAAGTGCTTTTCCATTTCAGGGATGGCGATGGAATGTTGAGATTTGCACAGAATGTGTTGAGGTCTTCTGTATGTGAATATCTGTGATCCTCTGAGGACTTTTAAGCAGAAGGGGAATCCCCGTCTGTATGGGATCTTCAGGGCTTGAAGGTGGTGAGTGAGGTATCTGGCCTCTCTTCTTCTTGATAATGTTAGCGGACTGAGGTCTGCATATATATGTAGTCGGGCTCCCTCAGATTCATGAGATTGTGATTTCCTGGCAGCAGTAAGAATTCTTTCTGTATCTTTGTACAGCTGGATTTTTAGAATTACATCTCTGAGTAGGTCAGATTCCTTTGGAGGAGGACAAAGAGCTTGATGCGCTCTGTCTAGAGGTATGGTTTCAGACATGTCAGGACCCAGAAGTGACTGGAATCATTTGTGTAGATGTTCTTCTAGATGTTGGGGTTGGATGCAGGCAGGAATACCTCTTATCCTTAGGTTGTGCCTCTATTGTCAAGGTCCTCTAATAATAATATATGTGACTGAAGAGTTTCTATAGTTGATTGTTGTTGTTGTAGTTGTTTCCAGACAAATATAAGATAATGAGACAAATGTGTGTACATAAAATGATAACATAATGAGATCTGATATTACCTGAAACTCAAGCCATTGTAATAGGCTGTGGTTTAAAAGCACAAAACCAGCTACTTCATATACACAAATAAACCTGAAAATTAAATTTCTCCTACATTTTATACTCTGCAGTTAATTGAAAATACATTAATATAAAACAATTTTACAGTGTACAGTCCCTTTAACTGAAAAGTCACCTTACTATTCTTACTTTTAAAATAAATACTATTCCAATATTACATTTTTAAGCACTTGCCCCAAAACAAGCACCTCATTGGGGCCGATTTATAAAGCCCCGTATGATGATAATTCCACGCGAGCCCTCGGGCATCAGGAGGAGCAGCTGCTCCTTAACCCGTCCGCCACCTCTGAGGCGGCGGACAGCAATCAGCCTGATCAGATACAATCGGGTTGATTGACACCCCTGCTAGCGGCCGATTGGCTGTGAATGTGCACGGGCAGTATTGCACAAGCATTTCACGACAAATGCTTGTGCAATGATAAATGCAGACAGCGTCTGCTGTCGGCATTTATCGATGTCCTCCCGCACAATAATAAAACGGCCCCATAGAGTAGAATTTTTAGTGAGCTCCTTTGTACAATCTATTGTTTGAAATCAGATTGTCAGCTCCTTTATTTTTATCACTACCTATATGAATTTACATTGCTAGTGTTTCTACTAATTTATTCTGTCCTCTATGTGGTTAAGACAAATGGAATTACCGGTATTCCTGGAACAATGTAATAAATGACTGTTGATTCACTCAATGTACAACCTCAAACCCCCACAGAACATCAACACGTACCCTTCCCTATAATGAAGTGTCCATTAGATTTATAACTACAATAATAATAATGAAATAAATTATTTATTGTATAAGCATTCGCACACAATGTGCTATCAGTGTTATAAATAAATCCATAGATTAATTTATTTCCATTTTCACTTAGCAATAAAGTACAAAAAGCAAGAATGTTAAGGTCGCTTTTTATGTTTATTTAGGTAACTACTGCTGTCTGTCATGCATTTGATTTTACAGTATGGAATAAAGCACAGTGAGGACAAAGCTTATAAAAATATAGAGTTATGCTAACTTTTTATGACTATATTATTCTTAGACAAAGCCCATTTAGCCTTCAGTCATCTCCTACTGGTTCTGGATTTCAGGGCCAGATTATATACTAGTTATCTTTTGTTTAAGAATGTCATACTTGATATGACATGAACAAATTATATATACTAAAAAGTCTGGTCTGTGGAGGAGTTGCCATGTTTTTCCTATACTCACAGGGCAAGATTACAAGTAGCGTGTTATGAGTTTTCCGCGTGCGATGTGATCTTTTCGTAATCAATTTCCATTGCACATTACAAGTTTTGAAAAATCACGATTGCGCACGCATTCGCCTTTTACGCAACAATCCTTTCCGCGATCGAAGAGCTGTAGTTAACCGTTTTGTGCAACATAAAAGTTTCACAAAACACTTAAAAAATGCATTACAAAGTACAGTTACACTCATATTAACACTGTCTAATAAAAATGATTTAACAAACAATATTGCACACAAAAGTTATAAGGGCAAAAAAATATACAAAATCTCGGTAGTTAGAAAAAAAGCCAAAGAAGGGATTTTACATTGACATACATACACATACATAGAGAAACATGGATTTGTATGTATAGAGATCTGTTTAACAATAGAGATAATGAAAAGATTTTACATTACAATCGTATGCACATTAACCCCTTAACGACGCATGTCGTACAGGGTACGTCACACACAAACTGGTCTTTAAAGACCAGAGAAGTACCCTGTACGACATTAGGGTTTAAAGCGGCCTATCGCTACCCGGCATCCGGTTCCTGAAGGTGCAATGTGCACGCCGGGTGCCAGGAGCGTGCGGGGGGCCTGCAGGGAGCGCGATTATGCAACAATCAAAAGGATCTGCTCTGTAGGAAAAGGAGGATCAAGCTGCTTTCTTTTTGTATTGTGGCAAACTAAATAATGTGCTGGTACTGGATCGGAGGTTATAGGAGGTGGGAACAGCCGGGGAGAGCATTCTGCTCAGGTAGGGTAGGAGCTTCCCAGAAAAGCTCTTAAACACAAGGCTGGAAAGATAAAGGGTGCGTCTGGATTCCAGTGACAGCCAGTTTAGTTCTTTTAGCATGTCACAATGGTGGGTCCTGTAATTACATTGTAGCACAAAGCGGCAGAACGAGTTATACAATGTACTAAGTTTATTTAGGTGACTTTGCGGTGCAGGTGCATATACTACATCCCCGTAATCCATGATCGGCATCAGCATTTGCTGTACAATCTTTTCCTTTACTGTAGGGCTTAGACAGGATTTGTTTCTGTACAGGGCACCTAGTTATTGATAGAGTTTAGATGCAAGTTTTTCTATGTGGAGGCCAAAAGATAGATTGGGGTCTAACAACATACCCAAGTATTGAAAGAGTGGACTGCGGTCAGTCTGCAAATTGATTTTTTTTTGATGCGTAGATGGGAATTTTGTAGTTTGTGTAATTTAGGTACCATTCCAAAGATCATTGTGACAGTTTTGTCAGTGTTTAGGAAGAGTTTGTTTTTTTGAGATCCACTTTTCTACCTCTGTGAACTGGTCTTGGAGCACTGCCTCAAGCTGCAGCAGATCAGATTTTCTTGTATAGATTACCGTGTCGTCTGTGTACAGTTAAGGATTTGCAGACATTTGGCAGATCATTTAACCCCTTAGTGACCAGAGCACTTTTCCATTTTCTGTCCGTTTGGGACCAAGGCTATTTTTACATTTCTGCGGTGTTTGTGTTTAGCTGAAATTTTCCTCTTACTCATTTACTGTACCCACACATATTATATACCGTTTTTCTCGCCATTAAATGGACTTTCTAAAAATACCATTATTTTCATCATATCTTATCATTTACTATAAAAAAAATTATAAAATATGAGGAAAAATTGAAAAAAACACACTTTTTCTAACTTTGAACCCCAAAATCTGTTACATATCTACAACCACCAAAAAACACCCATGCTAAATTGTTTCTAAATTTTGTCCTGAGTTTAGAAATACCCAATGTTTACATCTTCTTTGCTTTTTTTGTAACTTATAGGGCCATAAATACAAGTAGCACTTTGCTATTTTCAAACCATTTTTTTTTCAAAATTAACGCTAGTTACATTAGAACACTAATATCTTTCAGGAATCCCTGAATATCCATTGACATGTATATATTTTTTTTTAGAAGACATCCCAAATTATTGATCTAGGCCCATTTTGGTATATTTCATGCCACCATTTCACCGCCAAATGCGATCAAATACAAAAAATTGTTCACTTTTTCACAAATTTTTTCACAAACTTTCAGTTTCTCACTGAAATTATTTACATACTGCTTGTGCAATTATGGCATAAATGGTTGTAAATTCTTCTCTGGGATCCCCTTTGTTCAGAAATAGCAGACATATATGGCTTTGGCATTGCTTTTTGGTAATTAGAAGGCCGCTAAATGCCACTGCGCACCACACGTGTATTATGCCCAGCAGTGAAGGGGTTAATTAGGGAGCATGTAAGGAGCTTTTTGGGGTAATTTTAGCTTTAGTGTAGTGTAGTAGACAACCCCAAGTATTGATCTAGGCCCATTTTGGTATATTTCATGCCACCATTTCACCGCCAAATGCGATAAAATTAAAAAAAACGTAAAATTTTTCATAATTTTAGGTTTCTCACTGAAATAATTTACAAACAGCTTGTGCAATTATGGCACAAATGGTTGCAAATGCTTCTCTGGGATCCCCTTTGTTCAGAAATAGCAGACATATATGACTTTGGAGTTGCTTTTTGGTAATTAGAATGCTGCTAAATGGCGCTGCGCATCACACGTGTATTATGGCTAGCAGTGAAGGGGTCAATTAGGTAGCTTGTAGGGAGCTTGCAGGGTTAATTTTAGCTTTAGTGTAAAGATCAGCCTCCCACCTGAAACATCAGACCCCCTGATCCCTCCCAAACATCTCTCTTCCCTCCCCTACCCCACAAATGTCCCCGCCATCTTAAGTACTGGCAGAAACTCTGCCAGTACTAAAATAAAAGGTATATTTGGGCTTTTTTGTGCATTTTTTGTTAGCATATTTACATATGCTTCTGTGTAGGGATCCCCCTTAGCCCCCAACCTCACTGATCCCCCACTAAACAGCTCTCTAACCCTCCCCCTCTGACTTAATGTGCGCCATCTTGGGTACTGGCAGCTGTCTGCCAGTACCCAGTTTAGTGAAAAAAAGCTTTTTTTTTTAAATAAAATGTCCCTTTTCTGTAGTGTAGCTTTCCCCCCCCCCCCAAGACCAACCCCCACCCCTTCCAGATCCCTTAGATGGTTTTTAAAATAAAGTTTATTACATTATTTTTTTACTTTTACTTGTTAACTTTTCTGTAGTGTAGCGGTTCCCACCCGCTCCCGCCCCGTGCACGCGCCCGCCCGCCACCCCCGTGCACGCGCGTGCGCCCATGCGCGCCCTCGACGGTCCCGATCCCGATCCCGCCCCCCGTGACGTCACGCGCAACACCGATGGCCGCCCACCCGCCTCCCAATTCGGCTCCCACCCACCAACGATACCGGCCATCGATGTCCGGTGCAGAGAGGGCCACAGAGTGGCTCTCTCTGCATCGGATGGCCATGTATGGTTATTGCAGGATGCCTCCATATCGAGGCATTACTGCAATAACCGGAAAGCAGCTGGAAGCGAGCAGGATCGCTTCCAGCTGCTTTCCACACCGAGGACGTGCAGGGTACGTCCTCAGGCATTAACTGCCTTTTTTTTGAGGACGTACCCTGCACGTCCTCGGTCATTAAGGGGTTAAAAATAATGTGAATAGATACACATATATATATATATATATATATGTGTGTGTGTGTTTATATGTATGTGCACACATACAAACATATATACACATGTAAACTTCTAAATAAACATGATGTTCGTCCATCATTGTCGATGAAGACCTCCACACCTCATTCATTCGATAACTGGGCTCTATTCATACCGAAGGTGACTGATGAGTTCTATTTGGCCAAGGAACGTCTTGTCACATGTTGGGCAGACATGTGATGCCCATGTCGATGATGTGGGACAGCTTGCGCATGCTCATGCTATCCTACAGCCTCAGCAGTACACCTTGTCTCAAAGCATTAATGCCTGTGTAAATGAGGCTGCACCCCGCTGGACGGTTCAGTGCAAGGGATTCCCATTTGGCGGAGTTGATCTCCAGGAACATCAGAGAGGCCTTCAGTGTGTCCTTGAACTGCTTCTTTTGTCCTCTGTGGGAGGCAGACTTCAGTATCTGCACCCTATCCTGCCACCTGATTTTTAGAAGCTTTCTCAGACTGGACATGTGGAAGTGATTAAGCAGCCACAGATGACTCAGATAAACAGTCCACATCTTACAGGCTACATCAGAGTTAAAAGCATGGTAGACCTTCAGCTGTGTTGATAAGCTGATCAACCTTAATGTTCCTAGATATTGCAGTGCAATCGCCCAAAGGCACAGCTGGCTTTAGCAATTTTACTGTTTACTTTAGCATCAGTTTACATTGTTCAGGCAAGGTCCACTGCCTGAAGCTTTTGTCCATTTACAATGATGGATGGTTCTAAATACAGATAATGGGGAGCTGACTGGTACATCACCTCAGTTTTCATGAAGCTAATGGTGAGATCAAAGTTTTTACATGCAGATGAAATCTTGTGCATACTGGCTTGAATTTCTGGCTTTGTACTCGCATTCAGAGCACAATCATCAGCAAAGAGAAAGTTTCAAAGCACAGTTTCCTTCACCTTGGTGATGGCACAAAGTCACCTCAGATTGAATAGTTTCTCGTTAGTACTGTACTTCAGGCCAACTCCTTCAATGCAATGTTGAAAATCATCAGTCACAGTGGCAGAGAATATCATGCTGAACAAAGTGGGTGCTAAAACACACCCTTGCTTGATGTCATTGGTGACTGAGAAGCCCTCAGATGTTTCACCATCATTAAGTAGAGGAGCCATCATACCATCATGAAATTGACGTGCCATTAGTATGAATCTATTTGGACAGCCAAATTTCAGCATGATCCTCCCCAGCCCTGTTGGCTGACAGAGTCAAACACTTTTGGGATGTCCACTAAAGTCATTTAGAGTTCACCATCTGTTCTTGACAATTCTCCTGTAGTTGACATGCAGCGAATATCATGTAAATGGTCCCACATCCCTTGCAGAAGTCACACTGCGATTCTGGCAGTAATTCCTGCTCCAGGTTAGTGATCAATCAGTTCAGCAGTACCCATGCAAGATCTTTCCTTGGTGCGGTCAAGAGCAGAGAGATTTCATGGTGATTGTTGCACAACTGACAATTGCCCTTCCTCTTATAGAGATGTATGATGGATGCATCTCTAAAGTACAGTGGAATAGATTCCTGCTTCGAGAAGGACTGAAACGGCTCAGTGAGTTTCTGTAGCAGCACAGGTCCACAGAATTTGTACACCTCTGCTTGTATTGTTTCTGACCCTAGGGCTTTGCCACTTGACAGCTGGTTGATGGCTTTCTTCATTTCATCCTCTTCTGGTGGAGAATCCATGAAGTCATTGACTGTAACCTGGGGCATCTTGTCAATGGCCTCATTATTGATAACTGAAGGGCAGTTGAGAATTGCTTAAAAATGTTTGGCCCATCTCTGGATAATCTGCATCTTCAGCTTTGACATGTTGATAATTTTAAGGGCCTTACAGCCTTGTGGTCATCTCTTCAGCATGATACGGAGCTTCATTTTGGATTAGATGCTCTATGAATTCCTGTTATGAACCGCAATAAATAGCGTTCAGCTTCAGCGCAAATGATCTAGCACAGTGTACAGTTAGCCAGCGAGTGATAATTAATAAGTCCGGTCGCAATATCCCAAGTTTTGAAGTAAGTGCCCCTAAGTCTTTCGCTCATGCACAAAAATTTGTAATATGCGCACTAGTCCAGCTGCACTAACTTTTTACTTTGAGCGCAGTTAGTGATCGAGTGGGGGGGGGGGAATAGTGCACCACTTGTAATCTGTCCGAATATGTATCTATACCTATTTGGTTTATTGTGTTCTCCATGTTCACAGAACAAATGACTGTGCAGACACAAAGGAAGAAAGCACATGTTAACCAGGAGAGGTCAAACAGAAAACAGTGAAAATGGAGCCCTTGTTCCAAACAGCATTTACCATTAAAAATAAAAAAATGACATTGCTGATCTTTTATTTGTTCTATAGAAAGTTTTTGAGCACCTTGAATACTTGCAATTTATAAAAAGTTACAACAATATCAGTACCTGAAGAAGAGGCGTTGCCTTGAAATGCAACTTAAGGGTGAAGAGAGGGTATGCTGCAACTTTTCTTAGTGCAAGCATCATTTTTTATAAGTGTTGGCAAATAAGTAAACTTTGCTACTTGATTATTGGCTTTGGAACATATTGATATTGCTGTGACTTGGTATATATTGCAAGTATTATTTTTTATGGTATTTGAGTACTTGCAATTGTATTGCATATATTGATGCTATTTTTAAAATATATATATTAACCCCTTCCCTAATGGACATTTCAGATAAAAAGGTGCCCAAAATACTGGAGAATTTTTAACATTTTTGCTTTCACTCCATTTGAACAGAAATAGATCCATGTTTTATTAATTTACCTATCAAAACTATATATTTTCTTAAATGGATAGGAAAGTCAAAATTAAACTTGAATAATTCAGATAGAGCATGTCATTTTGAGACACTTTTAAATTTACTTCTTTTTTTAAATGTGCTTTGTTCACTTAAAATCCCTTGTTGAAAAAGAATACGCACATATCCTACACTAGTGGGAGCTAGTTGCTGATTGGCGCCTACACAAATGTGTCTCTTGTGATTGGCTAACTAGATATGTTCAGTTAGCTGCCAGTATTGCAATGCTGTTCCTTCAGCAAAGGATAACAAGATAAAGAAGCAACATTTGATAATAGAATCATTTGGAAAGTTGTTTAAAATTGTATGTTCTTTCCAAATCATAAAAAAATATTTGGGGTTTTTCTGTCCCTTTCAGTAGGCAACCCAAAGTATTGATCTAGGCCCATTTTGGTATATTTTATGCCACCAATTCGCCACCAAATAAAATCATATAAAAAAAAATGTAAATTTTTTCACAAACTTTCGACTAGATTACAAGTTTTGCGTTAGAGGCTATGCGGTGCTAACAAGCAGTTTATGCTCACCACTCACTTACAGATAGCGCTGGTATTACGGGTTTTTACAACCCAGACAAGAAGTGAGCGTTGAGCAAAATGTTGCTCCTTACCGCACTCCAATACCAGCGCTGCTTACGTTAGCGGTGAGCTGGTGCAACGTGCTCGTGTACGATTTCCCCATAGGAATCAACGGGGAGAGCCGGCTGAAAAAAAGTCTAACACCTGCAGAAAAGCAGCGTAAAGCTCCTTAACGCAGCCCTATTAATTCCTATGGGGAAAAACATTTTATGTCTACACCTAACACCCTAACATGAACCCCGAGTCTAAACACCCCTAATCTTACATTTATTAACCCTAATCTGCCGCCCCTAACATCGCAGCAACCTACATTATATTATTAACCCCTAATCTGCCGCTCCGGACACCGCCGCCACCTACATTATACTTATGAACCCCTAATCTGCTGCCCCCAACATCACCGACACCTACATTATATTTATTAACCCCTAATCTGCCGCCCCCAATGTCGCCGCCACCTACCTACATTTATTAACCCCTAATCTGCTGCCCCCAACGTCGCCGCCACTATAATAAACATATTAACCCCTAAACTGCCGCCTCGCAAACATTAGTTAAATATTATTAACCCCTAATCTGCCGGCCCTAACATCAACAACACCTACTTACATTTATTAACCCCTAATCTGCCGCCCCCAAAGTCGCCGCCACTATATTAAAGTTATTAACCCCTAAACCTAAGTCTAACCCTAAACCTAAAACCCCCTAACTTAAATATAATTAAAAGAAATCTGAATAAAATTACTATAATTAACTAAATAATTCCTATTTAAAACTAAATACTTACCTATAAAATAAACCCTAAGCTAGCTACAATATAACTAATTGTAACATTGTATCTAGCTTAGGGTTTATTTACAGGCAAGTTTGTAATTATTTTAACTAGGTAGAATAGTTACTAAATAGTTATTAAATATTTAATAACTACCTAGTTAAAATAAAGACAAATTTACCTGTAAAATAAAACCTAACCTAAGTTACAATTACACCTAACACTACACTATAATTAAATTAATTCCCTAAATTAAATACAATTAAATACTATTATCTAAAGTACAAAAAAACCCCACTAAATTACAGAAAATAATAAACAAATTACAAGATTTTTAAACTAATTACACCTACTCTAAAACCTACCCAATACCCCCTTAAAAAAACCTAACACTAACCCCTTGAAGATCACCTTACCGGGAAAAGTCTTCACCCAACCGGGCTGAAGTCCTCAACGAAGACAGGAGAAGTCTTCATCCAAACCGGGCGAAGTGGTCCTCCAGACGGGCAGAAGTCTTCATCCAGACAGCATCTTCTATCTTCATCCAGCCAGCGCGGAGCGGGTCCATCTTCAAGACATCCGACGCGGAGCATCCTCTTCAATCGATAGCTAACACAGAATGAAGGTACCTTTAAGTGACGTCATCCAAGATGGTGTCCCTTCAATTTTGATTGGCTGATAGAATTCTGTCAGCCAATTGGAATTAAGTTAGAAAAAATCCTATTGCTAATGCAATCAGCCAATAGGATTAAAGTTCAAAACCTATTGGCTGATCCAATCAGCCATTAGGATTGAGCTCGCATTCTATTGGCTGATTGGAGAGAGCTGATTACTTTGGGGCAATGCCCCGCAAAAGGCCCTTTTAAGGGCTATTTGTAATTTAGTGTAGGGTAGGGCTTTTTTTATTTTGGGGGGGCTTTTTTATTTTGTTAGGGGGATTAGATTAGGTGTAATTAGTTTAAAAATCTTGTAATTTGTTTATTATTTTCTGTAATTTAGTGTTTTTTTTGTACTTTAGATAATTTTATATAATTGTATTTAATTGTATTTAATTTAGGGAATTAATTTAATTATAGTGTAGTGTTAGGTGTAATTGTAACTTAGGTTAGGTTTTATTTTACAGGTAACTTTGAATTAATTTTAGCTAGGTAGTTATTAAATAGTTAATAACTATTTAATAACTATTGTACCTAGTTAGAATAAATACAAACTTGCCTGTAAAATAAAAATAAACCGGCCAGCACTGCCTTTTAAGCCTAACGCAAGACTCGTAATCTAGCCGCTAGGGTTTCTCACTAAAACAATTTACATACCGTTTGTGCAATCATGACATAAATTATAGTAAAACTTTCTCTGGGATCTCCTTTGTTCAGAAATAACAGACAAGCATGGTTTTGCTATTGGTTTTTGGTATTTAGAAGGTCGCTAATTACAGCTGCGCACCACACTTCTGAAATTCCCAACAATAGTTAATTAGCTAGCTGGTAAGAAAAATAGAATAGTAATGTTGGTATTACCCTCCTACCTGCCACCTCCCTGATCGCTCCCAAATAGCTCTCTCCCCCCAATCCACAAACATACCCTCCATTTTAGGTACTGGCAGACAGTCTGCCAGTAAGCAGTTTATGGCTTTTTTTGTAGCGATCCCTCCTCCACCCTCCCACCTCCCAGATCAATCCCAAACAGCTCTCTAACCCTTACCACTACCACTAATGGTGGCCATCTTTGCTACTGGCAGCTATCTGCCATTACCAAATTTATAGTTTTTTATTATATTTTTAATTTTTTAGAAATTTTTAATTTGTCTGTAGTGTAGTGGCCCCCCTCCCATGATCATTATTTAGGGCCCCAACCTCCATCCCAACCTTTTTCTGAATTGCAGTACCCCATCCCTTCCTCTTCCTGCAAAATATGTTTTCTTCAGTGTACAGCTCCTCTCACTACATTTCCTTCCCCCCTACACCTCCTGCTGGCACCAACGGAGAATATATACACATATAAATAAGAAATGCCTTCAATACCATGCACTCACTTCCAATCCACATATTCCCCTGGGTGCTTCTTGTAATAGAATTTTTTTTTAAAATCAAACGCTTCTTTATTAGAAAATCATTAAAATCTTAGCCTTTCTCAAGATCACACACAAAAATGCATACTATCTGAAAGTGCACTTTTTTAATAGAAATACTTGAAATGTTCTCTTTATTTTAATATTTATATCTGTATATGATATATACAGTATATAAAAACTATATCTGTATATTTTCTTCTTATAGATACAGTTGTATGCAAAAGTTTAGGCACCCCTGACAATTTCCATGATTTTCATTTATAAATAATTGGTGTTTGGATCAGCAATTTCATTTTGATTTATCAAATAACTGAAGGACACAGTAATATTTCAGTAGTTAAATGAAGTTTATTGGAGTAACAGAAAATGTGCAGTGTGCATCAAAACGAAATTAGACAGGTACATAAATTTGGGCACCCTTATCATTTTGTTGATTTAAATACCTGTAACTACCTAGCACTGATTAATTGGAACACACAATTGGTTTGGTGAGCCCATTAAGCCTTGAACTTCATAGACAGGTGCATCCAATCACGAGAAAAGGTATTTAACATGGCCAATTGCAAGTATTTGTTCTCTTTGACTCTCCTCTGAAGAGTGGCAACATGGGGCCTCAAAACAACTCTCAAATGACCTGAAAACAGATTGTTCAACATTATGGTTTAGAGGAAGGCTACAAAAAGCTATCGCAGAGATTTAAGCTGTCAGTGTCCACTGTGAGAAACATAGTGAGGAAATGGAAGACCACAGGCACAGTTCTTGTTAAGGCCAAAAGTGGCAGGCCAAGTAAAATATCGGAGAGGCAAAGGATGGTGAGAACGGTCAAAAACAGTCCACAGACCACCTCCAAAGACCTACAACATCATCTTGCTGCAGATGGTGTCACTGTAGATAAAAGAAAAAATATATACAATACGAATAGGTACTCCCCTCTGATTAGAACCGCTGCCTTCCAAAAGTCTCTCCCAAAGGCTGTAAATTCAATATATGCTGCAAGTAGAGGTGCTGGTTCTTAGGAGTCTTCAGAGGATTCCTCTCTGTATTTCACAATTCTCCCTAAAGAGCTGTGTCTGTATCTGTTTAGAGAATATCACATTGGCGTAGTGTTTCCAAACACCTTTGCAAATAAGTGCATAATACTCACAGAATAGTATCAGACTAACGGCTCCACAAGTGGCTCCACAAAAACGGTCAAGAAAGAGAAACAAATTTCTTTGGATAAAAATATTGTTGTTTATTTGGCTCAATGCGTTTCAACGGATTTACCGTCTTTTTCAAGAGCTGTTAAAACTTAGTATGGCTTACAAAAAGTCATATTCAATACCGCATCGCAGGCGGCCTTAAATACACAATAATGGACGGTATCTGATACCTCATTGGTTAAGGTCAGATTTACACACAATTATAAAAAACATAACAACAAAGTCTAAAATTATTAGATTTAAACATAACACATCTCTAATTTAAAAATAATTTAAAAATAATCATATATAATTCGATTTGTCTAAGTTAGAACATAAAATTCCTACCTAAACAATTTGCTTATCAACAACCAATGAAAACACATTATTTCAAAAAAGAGTAATATCAACCAATCCTGAACCGTTCTGTTTTTCAGTTCCCTTTCGAGTTGTCCTGTGTGTTGAAGTTCCCAAACAGATCCGTTTCTATATCTCGTAATCACATGATGTTATTTGTCCAATGGGAAAAATGAATGGTTGTCAGTTCTTAGGAATATATTCAAATTCAAATGAGTCCCGTATTAGGCTAGAGTATCAATTGATTACCAGAAGAAAAAAAAGATTTATATGTTAAATTATTTATAGCATACAGGGAGTGCAGAATTATTAGGCAAGTTGTATTTTTGAGGATTAATTTTATTATTGAACAACAACCATGTTCTCAATGAAACCAAAAAACTCATTAATATCAAAGCTGAATAGTTTTGGAAGTAGTTTTTAGTTTGTTTTTAGTTATAGCTATTTTAGGGGGATATCTGTGTGTGCAGGTGACTATTACTGTGCATAATTATTAGGCAACTTAACAAAAAACAAATATATACCCATTTAAATTATTTATTTTTACCAGTGAAACCAATATAACATCTCAACATTCACAAATATACATTTCTGACATTCAAAAACAAAACAAAAACAAATCAGTGACCAATATAGACACCTTTCTTTGCAAGGACACTCAAAAGCCTGCCATCCATGGATTCTGTCAGTGTTTTGATCTGTTCACCATCAACATTGCGTGCAGCAGCAACCACAGCCTCCCAGACACTGTTCAGAGAGGTGTACTGTTTTCCCTCCTTGTAAATCTCACATTTGATGATGGACCACAGGTTCTCAATGGGGTTCAGATCAGGTGAACAAGGAGGCCATGTCATTAGATTTTCTTCTTTTATACCCTTTCTTGCCAGCCACGCTGTGGAGTACTTGGACGCGTGTGATGGAGCATTGTCCTGCATGAAAATCATGTTTTTCTTGAAGGATGCAGACTTCTTCCTGTACCACTGCTTGAAGAAGGTGTCTTCCAGAAACTGGCAGTAGGACTGGGAGTTGAGCTTGACTCCATCCTCAACCCAAAAAGGCCAATCCAGCCACGGGCCCATCCATGTGGCCCATCAAGACTCACTCTCATTTCATCAGTCCATAAAACCTTAGAAAAATCAGTCTTGAGATATTTCTTGGCCCAGTCTTGACGTTTCAGCTTGTGTGTCTTGTTCAGTGGTGGTCGTCTTTCAGCCTTTCTTACCTTGGCCATGTCTCTGAGTATTGCACACCTTGTGCTTTTGGGCACTCCAGTGATGTTGCAGCTCTGAAATATGGCCAAACTGGTGGCAAGTGGCATCTTGGCAGCTGCACGCTTGACTTTTCTCAGTTCATGGGCAGTTATTTTGCGCCTTGGTTTTTCCACACGCTTCTTGCGACCCTGTTGACTATTTTGAATGAAACGCTTGATTGTTCGATGATCACGCTTCAGAAGCTTGCTGCATCCCTCTGCAAGATATCTCACTATTTTTTACTTTTCTGAGCCTGTCAAGTCCTTCTTTTGACCCATTTTGCCAAAGGAAAGGAAGTTGCCTAATAATTATGCACACCTAATATGCTTAATTGGTAGTAGGCTTTCGAGCCTATACAGCTTGGAGTAAGACAACATGCATAAAGAGGATGATGTGGTCAAAATACTCATTTGCCTAATAATTCTGCACTCCCTGTATTGATGTACATTTCACTTTTTAAGAAAGCTCTTGTGTTTAAAAGATCTTTTCAAAAGATCGATGCAGCAGTGTTTTTAGTCTGCAGTTCTATATTTTTTCGTATTTGCACATCTCTAAATATATCTTTTCATGAAATGAAAAAAGAATAAAAAATGAAATAAAAAATTATGTAAATATCGCTTTATCAGCGGTCTGTGTCCTGTCTTTTCTTATCTGTTAGGGTATTTAACCTTTGCTAAGCAAGCTTTTAAAATCAATAATATACAACTAGACAAAAAAGATTTGTAGATCAATGTTTTAAATACAACTTTGTTAAATAGATCAATAGATCAATGTTGTGAATACAACTTTGTGGAATGATATATAAAAAAATTAACAGTATATATATATATATATATATATATATATATATATATATATATATATATATATATATCTTATTTGTTCTACAGAAAAATGAACCTAACTAGTAGGCATTTACAACCAATGTTATGAGGACCGATTTTTCAGCTTATATGGAAATCGGAACGTGTGTTATTGTTCTTGTCTTATCTTATCTGTTTCTGGATTAATGAATGAAACTAAACAAAAGCAGCAATTTTGGTATCCTTATTTAGGCCCCACTGTGCATAGGTCTTTAGTGTATGATCCATTTAAGTTCTCTTTGATCCAACTCATATTACATGGAAGAATCAAATAGAATTTTGGGTGACTCCACCACTTATACAGTATTAAAAAATAACCCCAAAAGGGAATTTACTTCTAAACTATATAACCTCTTATTGGAGGCACAAAATCAGAAACTCATCTCTAAAGAAGTTGTCAGCCTTCATTGATTATTTTATTCAACCATATGCCCAACAGGCTAGATCATATTTAAAGGTCACCAGACATGTCCTGCAAATCTTTAATGACACAACTTGGGAAGATAGTTATATTTGGCTAACGATGGATGTTACCTCCCTATATTCCATCATAGATCATAAGAAAGAGATATAAGCGGTTAAATAGAAGCTCTCTAATGACCCTAATTTACAGTCTAATCTCTTGGATTTTATTATCAGGGCTATAGATTTCATCTTACATCATAATTTCTTTTGGTACGCTGATAAACATTATTTACAGATTTGTGGTACTGCCATGGGTACCAGGTTCGCGCCAAGCTATGCCAATATTTATATGGATTTTTTTGAAAATAACAACATCTGGCATGGAGTTGAGTTTGGTGCGGACCTCGTGTCCTGGCATAGATATATTGACAATGTGATATGTATTTGGAAAGGAGGAGACTCCAATCTCAGCCAATTTGTAGAAAAACTAAACAATATGTCCATCATTCTAACCCCTGAACATGATAACTGTACAATAAATGTTTTAGAATTGACTTTGTATGTTAAATATAACAAGATACATAGTAAAACTTTCTTTAAAGAATGTGATACCAACACATATATAAAACATGACAGTTGCCATCATCCAGTTTGGCTGAAAGCAGTTCCAAGGGGTCAGTTTTTAAGAATTTGCAGAAACTGCAGCAATCTGGATGATTATGACAGCCAATCAGGCATGCTTAAACAAAGATTTTTGGAGAATGGTTATAAGAATCATACACTAGAAATAGAGAGACTGGATGTAAGAGGGAGAGAACGATCCAACCTCTTGAGTGAAACAAAGAGAGACAATTTGTGTCCAATTTTCCAAGATTTGTAACAACATTCAACACAGAACATTTCACTATTAAAAAGATTATAGAGAAGCACTGGCACATCCTTAAAGATGATGAATTTTTAGGTCCTACTATACCAGCAAAACCTACAATACAGGCAGTCCCCGGGTTACGTACAAGATAGGGACTTTAGGTTTGTTCTTAAGTTGAATTTGTATGTAAGTTGGAACAGGCACTTTTTGTAGGTGAAACTCTAGCCAAACATTTTTTTTTTGTTTTGGATAGCATAGGATAAAGTTTGTTTTGCTATCTGTGCCCCTGTTCAGAAAATTTCACATCACTTTCTGTCCTTGTGACAATTGGATTTTCAGTATTTTGGATTATCCTGGAAAGAAGGATTGTCGATAAAGCTCTATTTTCTCTGTATGTAAGTACGAGTTGTACTTAAGTCGGATGTCTGTAACCCGAGGACTGCCTGTAATTTTCAGAAAAGACCACAATTTAAAACAAAAATTGGCACCCTCCATGATAAAAGGGATGGCACCCAAAAAAACAATCAAAATCAATGATTTGATAGGATTCTATACATGTGGGAGGTGCAAGGGATGCAACTACACTAAAAGGACAAACAAAACTTTCACCTCTTCAGTTACTGGGAAGATTTATGAAATAAAATAATTTATCACGTGCAAATTAAAAATGTTATATATTTGTTACAATGCGGGTGCAAGAGTCAGTATTTAGGACAAACCTTGGGATTTCTAAATACAAGGATACTAGAACATTTTAACAAAATAGATAAAGCTCATGATGATCATGGTATACCGGTACATTGCAACAATTGCCCACTTTTTAAGAAAGAAAGCTTTCTGTGGCTGGGAATAGAGAAGGTTAGGGTACATTGGAGAGGGGGTCAAATATCCAAAGAGTTGGATCAAAGAGAACTTAAATGGATCATACACTAAAGACCTATGCACAGTGGGGCCTAAATATGGATACCAAAATTGCTGCTTTTGTTTAGTTTCATTCATTAATCCACAAACAGATAAGACAAGAACAATAACACACGTTCCAATTTCCATATAAGCTGAAAAATCGGTCCTCATAACATTGGTTGTAAATGCCTTTTATCTTTTTTTTTATCTTATTTCTGTAGAACAAATAAGATAATATATATATATATATATACACACAGCAAGTTACAGGTGCACTCTCACAAACAATACGCCAGATGCCAGGGTGCTAGAGTAGGTTAAGGTATAGCGAATAGAAAACAGCACTCTCTGGACATAACAGCAAATAAGATACTTTATTCGGTAACGTTTCAGGGAATGCTCCCCTTCATGAGACCCCTGATGAAGGGGAGCATTCCCCGAAACGTTACTGAATAAAGTATCTTATTTGCTGTTAAGTCCAGAGAGTGCTGTTTTCTATTCGCTATATATATATATATATATATATATAAACTGTTAATTTTTTATATATCATTCTACAAAGTTGTATTCACAACATTGATCTATTGATCTATTTAACAAAGTTGTATTTAAAACATTGATCTACAAATCTTTTTTTTGTCTAGCAGTATATTATTGATTTTAAAAGCTTGCTTAGCAAAGGTTAAATACCCTAACAGATAAGAAAAGACAGGACACAGACCATTGATAAAGCGATATTTACATCATTTTGTATTTCATTGTTTATTCTTTTTTAATTTCATGAAAAGATATATTTAGAGATGTGCAAATACGAAAAATATAGAACTGCAGACTAAAAACACTGCTGCATCGATCTTTTGAAAAGATCTTTTAAACACTAAAAGCTTTCTTAAAATGTGAAATGTACATCAATATGCTAGAAATAATTTAAAATATATATCTTTTTTTCTTCTGGTAATCAATTGATACTCTAGCCTAATACGGGACTCATTTCAATGTATTCCTAAGAACTGACAATTATTCATTTTTCCCATTAGACAAATAACATCATGTGATTACGACACATAGAAACGGACCTGTTTGGGAACTTCAACACACAGGACAACTCGAAAGGGAACTGAAAAACAGAACGGTTCAGGATTTTTTTAAATAATGTGTTTTTATTGGTTGTTGATTAACAAATTGTTTAGGTAGGAATTTTACATTCTAACTTAGACAAATCGAATTATATATGATTATTTTTAAATTATTTTTAAATTAGATATGTGTTATGTTTAAATATAATAATTTTAGACTTTGTTTTTATGTTTTTATAATCGCGTGTAAATCTGACCTTAACCAATGAGGTATCTAATACCGTTCATGATTGTGTATTTAAGGCCGCCTGTGATGCGGTATTGTATATGACTTTTTGTAAGCCATACTAAGTTTTAATAGCTTTTGAAAAAGATGGTAAATGCGTTGAAACGCGTTGAGCCAAATAAACAACGATATTTTTATTCAAAGAAATTTGTTTCTCTTTCCTGACCATTTTTGTGAAGCCACCTGTGGAGCCGTTAGTCTGATACTATTCTGTGAGTATTCTGCACTTATTTGCAAAGTTGTTTGGAAACACTACGCCAATGTGATATTCTCTAAACAGATACAGACACAGCTCTTTTGGGAGAATTGTGAAATACAGAGAGGAATCCTCTGAAGACTCCTAAGAACCAGCGCCTCTACTTGCAACATATAGATGGTGTCACGGTGCAATGTTCAACAATTCAGCACACTTTGCACATGGAGAAGCTGTATGGGAGAGTTATGTGGAAGAAGCCTTTTCTGCACACGCACAACAAAGAGTCGCTTGAGGTATGCAAATGCACATTTGGACAAGCCAGCTTCATTTTGGAAGAAAGTGCTATGGACTGATGAAACAAAGATTAAGTTATTTGGTCATAACAAGGGGCATTATGCATGGCGGCAAAAGAACACAGCGTTCCAAGACAAACACTTGCTACCTACTGTAAAATTTGGTGGATGTTCCATCATGCAGTGGGGTTGTGTGGCCAGTGCCGGTAGTGGGAATCTTGTTAAAGTTGAGGGTTGCATGGATTCCACTCAATATCAGCAGATACTTGAGAATAATGTTGAGGAATCAGTCACAAAGTTGAAGTTACGCCGGGGCTGGATATTTCAGCAAGACAACAAACCAAAACACTGCTCAAAATCTACTCTGGCATTTATGCAGAGGAACAAGTACAATGTTATGGAATGGCTATCCCAGTCCCAAGACCTGAATATCATTGAAAATCTGTGGGGTGATTTGAAGCCAGCTGTCCATGCTCGGCAACCATCAAACTTAACTGAACTGGAGATGTTTTGCAAGGAGGAATGGTCCAAAATACCTTCATCCAGAATACAGACACTCATTACAGGCTATAGGAAGCATCTAGAGGCTGTTATTTCTGCTAAAGGAGACTCTACTAAATATTGATGCAATATTTCTGTTGGGGTGCCCAAATGTATGCACCTGTCTAATTTTGTTTTGATGCATATTGCACATTTTCTGTTAATCCAATAAACCTCATTTCACTACTAAAATATTACTGTGTCCTTCAGTTATTTGATAGATGAAAATTAAATTGCTGATCTAAACCCCCAATTATTTATAAATGAAAATCATGGAAATTGTCAAGGGTTCCTAAACTTTTGCATACAATTGTATATAGGTATAGATATATTTAAAAAAATAATAATTATATATATATATATATATATATATATATATATATATATATATATATATAGATATATATATAATCCATTATAGAAGAGGACTGCACTCACTGGATTTGGTATATAAAATAAAAAAATTTATTAAGGTGACGTTTCGGGGTACGCAGACCCCTTCCTCAGACCAGGCAACAGTGCAAATGAACAGTGTGCAATATAAAGCAACATAGCCCCTCCCATCAAACAATTAGTGAAATTGCGCCAAAACCTATGTAACCATGACAACAGGTGAATCACCTAATTAACAATATTCCTACCTTTACTAATGTGATAGTTAAAAACAGTATAATTGTGCAAACCATATAAGTGTATCTTAAAACTATTCTCAAACAATAAATGACATGACATATGAGTAGCACCTAAAACACTCAAGGTGCACACAAAGAAATAAAATGTCCCCCTACAATGTGATGTGTGACATACTGAAATAGCTACCACAAAGAAACAAATTAACATCGATAAAGGCAGTCTATAGGAAACAGCACTCAATAAAAGATAGTTGCAGGACCTAGGCAGTATATCAGTATTTAAACATTAGTGCATCAGTAATGCAAATGATATACTGCCTAGGTCCAATAGGATTTTTTCAACCTTAATTCCGATTAGCTGATAGAATTCCCGGCTTGGATGAAGACTTCTCCCGGCTTCGTTGAGGACTTCTTCCCGCTTCGCTGAGGACTTCTCCCGGTTTCGTTGAGGATGGATGTCGGCTCTTCAAAACTGTAAGTGGATCTTCAGGGGTTAGTTTTAGGTTTTTTAAGGGTTTATTGGGTGAGTTTTAGTTTTAGATTAGGGTTTGAGTAGCAATAGAGCTAAATGCCCTTTTAAAAGCAATGCCCATATAAATGCCCTTTTCAGGGCAATGTGGAGATTAGGTTTTTTAGTTACGGTTTTATTTGGGGGGTTTGGTTGTGTGGGTGGTGGGTTTTACTGTTGGGGGGTCGTTTGTATTTTTTTTTTGCAGGTAAAAGAGCTGATTTCTTTCGGGCAATGCCCCGCAAAAGGCCCTTTAAGGGCTATTGGTAGTTTAGTTTAGGCTAGCTTTTTTTTTATTTTGGGGGGGCTTTTTTATTTTGATAGAGCTATTAGATTAGGTGTAATTAGTTTAAATATCTTGTACTTTGATTTTTCATTTTTTGTAATTTAGTGGTTTTTTTTTTTGTAATTTAGGTAATTGTATTTAATTAATATAATTTATTTAATTGTAGTGTAAGGTTAGGTGTTAGTGTAAGACAGGTTAGTTTTTATTTTACAGGTAAATTTGTATTTATTTTAGCTAGGTAGTTATTAAATAGTTAATAACTATTTAGTAACTATTCTACCTAGTTAAAATAAATACAAACTTGCCTGTAAAATAAAAATAAACCCTAAGCTAGATACAATGTAACTATTAGTTATATTGTAGCTAGCTTAGGGTTTATTTTACAGGTAAGTATTTATTTTTAATTTAGTTATTAATAGTATGTTTTCTTTAGATTTATTTTAATTATATTTAAGTTAGTGGGTGTTAGGGTTAGGGTTAGACTTAGGTTTAGGGGTTAATAACTTTAGTATAGTGGTGGCGGCGACATTGGGGGCGGCAGATTAGGGGTTAATAAATGTAGATAGGTGGCGGCGATGTTAGGGGCGGCAGATTAGGGGTTAATAATATTTAACTAATGTTTGTGATGCGGGAGTGCGGCGGTTTAGGGGTTAATAAGTGTAAGATTAGGGGTGTTTAGACTCTGGGTTCATGTTAGGGTGTTAGGTGTAAACATAAAATGTGTTTCCCCATAGGAATCAATGGGGCTGCGTAACCGAGCTTTACGCTGCTTTTTTGCAGGTGTTAGACTTTTTTTCAGCTGGCTCTCCCCATTGATGTCTATGGGGAAATTGTGCACGAGCACGTACAACCAGCTCACCGCTGACTTAAGCAGTGCTGGTATTGGAGTTCGGTACGGAGCACAATTTTGCTCTACGCTCACTTCTTGTCTTTTAATGCCAGGTTTATAAAAACCTGTAATACCAGCGCTGTAGGTAAGTGAGCGATGACAAAAACGTGCAAGTTAGCACCGCACCCTTCTTATCGCAAAACTCGTAATCTAGCCAATATATTTTAAAATAAAAACATTTTCTTCTATGTGAAGAACATAGGAATGTAAAGTATTCCTAATGCAACTTTGGCTTTAGCACAGTTGATCTAGCACAGTGTTGGGTTAGCATGTGAGAGATAATTAATATTATTTTTTTGTAACGCGTCCTACATAGATGGGGAGAAGACTTTAGCATGGTCCCAAGATCCGAAGCGCTAAATTTAGAATTGCTGAGTATTTTGCTCTCATGCTAAATTCTTATTTTTAACTTGTAATACTTGCGCAAATAGGGCCACGCAAATATTTTAGTTTGAGCATAGTTAGAGCACAAATGGGGAAAAACATTAGCACGCCACTTGTAATCTGGCCTATAATGTTTATTTTGGTTATAGTAGCACCAGTCAAGTATGAAGAAAATTAGAGTTGTGAACACGTAGATGTTCCGTTAGTCTAAAATCAAAGCGCAGCCGTTGCAGACATATGCAGCTAGGTAGGGTGGGGGATTGTTTGAGAATTGATTAAACAAAGATTTATTTGAAATGAATATTAGCAACTGAAATGGAAGAGTTAAAAAATGTAAGTCTAGGACCAAAACCAGGGCTTCGTGGAATGAGAAGGTGAGGAAGCAAGAAGATATAGGATTTAGTAAGCAAGTCTTAGATGAAAAAAGGAACTAGAAGATACAATTTATTTTCTATTTTGTAGTAGAGATTAAAAAAGCAAGACGGAAAGGGAAGACTGTTGAGCAAGTGCTGATGTTTAGAGAAAATGAAGAGAACAAAAAAAAGAATACATTGGAAAATGGATCTTGAGTGGTACTTAGGATAATGTGTAGTTGCCTATAGGAAATCTGAGAATAGGAAAGGTGAAATGGATTTGATCTATGGATTGAGTTTGCCCTTTCTGCATATGTTGTATGATATTGTGACAACAAAAACATTATGATGAAGCAGGGTCCAGGATTGGAAAATATAACTCTTGAGGCAATTTATCAGTGTAGACAATAATATTGAATTTGGTTCTGACTTTTTAGATATATGTTTATCCTACACTCTAAAAATCAGAATATTTAGCATTAGCCAGAAGCAATGAATATGGTAGAGAGTAAAAAGGTGGGTGGAAAAAAATAATACACAAATAAGAACCATTTGAATAAGAATGTCCTGTGTGTGTGTTTCCACTAACACTGGAATGTCCCCTCTGATCCGTATATATTACTCTGTGTGGTCACAAGAATTTGAAGGACAAATACGTTTTAATGAATGGACTAAACAGAGTAACCATTCTAATCACAGTGACTTAAGGGGATTTTCAGAGTCCTTGGTTAGGGTTTTACTATTTTTGCTTTGTTGCTTTAAGTCAGCAACTGAAATTAAACTTTTAATACTATTATTGTTATGTTGGTGATATTTCATACCTTTTCAGATTGCTTACAAGTGTTTGATTGAAGTCCTACTCTGTTGGCGTTTCTGTTACCCTGTCTTATGATCTCAAATCTGATAACGGCTACTGTTTCTTTGCTACAGGACCATACAGTGACAATTTACAGAAATCACTAGTTAGGCCTCATCTTGTGTATTGTGTTTGGTTCTGAAGGCCATATCTCCAGAAGGATATAAATAAATTGAAATCTGTTGAAAGGAGGGATACGAAAATGGTACATAGTCTAAGAATTTTTTTTTACCAGGAAAGGCTCAATTACCTAAATATATATAACATAGAGGTGGAAAATTTAAAGAAGTGATATGCTTGAAAATTTCAAGGTTATTAAGGGCCTTATTAAAGCTGAGGCTGAAAGTATTTTTCACAAAAAGAGCAACTCAAGAATAAGACGTCATGATCTCAAGTTAAAAGGGACAGTCAAGTCATAATTAAACTTTCATGATTCAGATGGGGGCATGCAATTTTAAACAACTTTCCATTTTACTTATATCATCAAATGTGCTTTGTTCCCTTTGTATTATTTTTTGAAAGCTAAACCTAGGTATGCTCATAAAATGATTGCTAAGCCATTGAAAGCCCCTTATCTCAGTGCATTTTGACAGTTTATCATAGTTAGACAGTGCTAGTTTGTGTGTGCCATATAGATAAAAATTGTGCTCACTCCCGTGGAGTTATTTATGGGTCAGCACTAAATGGCTAAAATGCAAGTCTGTCAAAAAACTGAGATAAGGGGGCATGCTGCAGAGGCTTAGATATAAGGGAAAAGTTTATTAATATGAATAGGTAATAAAGGGATTATCTATCATTTTAAACAATAAACATTTTCAAATAGATTGTCCCTTTGAGGTTTAACATTAATTTGAGGAAGCACTTATTCTCAGAAAAGCTAGTTGATTCATGGAATAAACTTCCATTTGAGGTAGTAAAGACAAATGCTGTTGGGTACTTCAAGAATTGTTGGGACAAACATAAGACTACCCTACAAACTAAATAATCATCCACTTTAAGGAAATTCTGTGCAGACCGGTTGGTCCTATGGTTCTTATCTGCTAGCATGATCTATGTTTCTTTCATCACAAGTAGAAAATCAATAGAGTAATAACTTGTTAGCTTACAAAATATTGACATGTGCATGGTCAAAAAAAATTGTTTCATCCAAAAGAGTTGTTTAATAATTTTAACAAACTTCTTACATTATAAAATGTAAACCATTAAAATAACCTATATTTCAATGTCAACTATACATACAGGGGCTGATTTATCAAGCCCGTATGCATCTGTTTCCGCATGAGCGTTCAGGCTTGCCGGAAACAGGAGTTACGAAGCAGCGGTCATAAGACTCTGAGGCGGCAGACAGCAATCAGCCCGATCGGCTACGATTGGAATGATTGACACCCCCTGCTAGCAGCCGATTGACCACGAATGTGCAGGGGGCAGCATTGCACAAGCATTTCACAAGAAATGCTTGTGCAATGATAAATGGCGACAGCGTATGCTGTCGGCATTTAATGATGTGTGGCGGACGAGATCATGTCCACTCACTATGATAAATTGGCCCCCATAGGGGTCAAATACAACCATTTGCAATAGTTTATTGATTTTCCTACAAAATTCACTATTAATGTCTAGGGGGACTTTTGTAGTGAAATAATTTGATTAGTTTTCCTAAAGGTGTGTAATCTACCCTATAACTCATTTGTTTGTTGCAGCCTACCTTGACATCATTGGACCACCTGACTTTGTAGTTTGCATCTGACCCTTTTTAATCAAACTGATTGAAAGTGGCTGAGCTTCCCCTAGTCTCCCACTTCCCTATGAAAGTTTAAGGTTTTATTGACTGGCTATCCCAAACATCAATCCTTAGTTATGCTATGGCTAGATTGGACGGGAGGCATGGATACATGAATGGTCAGACTCAGACCCCCTGCAGATCATTACAAACTAAGGAGCTGATTGGTCAAACTTATTTAGCTACTTTCCCACTTTTCTGTCCCTTTTTGGTAACAAATGGTAGGAACAAATGAGCTAACCATTTTGGTAAAGCAATTGCTCCTTCTTCCTCTGTTTCATCAAATAATGTGTTTGTCTGCTCGTACAATGGAAGAATTGATGAATTGGCATACATTTCCATTAATACAAAGCCCAAATGCACATATCTAATAGTTACCAATATTATTAGTAACAATGGGACAAATATAGGCAATCACAAGTATAACTGTAATTCAATGTAAAGGCAATAAATGTAATGTATACAAACTGTCTGTTTTCAATTGAAGATGATGTCAGAACTACCTACTTTTTGTTTGTTGCATTGTAATATGATATGAAATGGGGCATCTGATATCGTTGAATATTGAAAGCTGTTTCTGTGTGTTAGCAATATTTTTAATATCTATTTAAAGGGGATAGAAAGGTCAAAATTAAAAAAAATATATATTTCTGCAATAAACCTCCATTAGCAAAAACGCTTTTAGTAAAAGTCACTACCGTTTTTCAGCAGAATACACACATATGCTGTGGGTGCCCTGTGCACCAGCATTCATACACCACACCTTCTCAGAGATTCGGCAGTGGCTTTTATGACACAAATTAAGTTTTCACTGACACAACACACACCATAGCCAGCTCTATAAACAGGTATCGTATTTGAATCCTGACTCTCTATTGATATGTGCTTATGCCGCTGAAACAGTAATAATGTTTACTAGAAGAATTTTCGCTAACGGAAGTATATTGCAAAATGCTTTCACGCACAATTCAGTTTGGCCTTTCGATCCCTTTAAATAGATATTGCGTAACAACTTTGTCAAACATAAACCATGAATTTTCAGAGATGTTCATCACTGCAAAGACCTTAAAGAGAAATAGATCACCATTTTATTAAAATAGGGCAATTTAATTTTTAAAAAAAAGTAATTTAGTTTAAAGTTACAAAATAATTAACAAATACAGTGCCCCCTGGTAGAATAAGATCAGGCTACAAAGTCTCCTGCAGTGGAACGTCTGAAACACTATGGGCCTAATTCTCTAAAGGTCTTTGATCTGGTGAGATTATCTAAGAAATCTCGTCAGTACTGCAACGGTCCTCAGATAATTTTAAAAAGACAAATTGTAGCTTGAAAGCTGTTTATCTCAGTAGTGTTTTGGGTGTAAAAGAAAGTTAAGTGCATTACACTATAAAAAAAGTTTTTGCATGAATTCTATCTATATTTTTTTTGATAATCAGAATAGGGGAGAAGATCCATATAATCCCTGTTTTTTTGTTTGCAGGAAGAGAACAATGCTGATTCCATTTATTCTTTCTATTTTTTTTAGTAAATGCAGAATAGAAGTTATCACAGATTCTGCTGACCATACACAGGTAGCTTTTTTCAGAACGACTTTTGAAAATGCAAAATGATTGCAGAAATGTTGTAATTTTATTTGCACTGATTTGCATTTCAATTTTAATTTTTATATTGTCTTTAAAGGGATAGTAAACACCAAAAATGGTATTGTTTAAAAAGATAGATAATCCCTTTATTTAACATTTTTGCATAACCAACACTGTTATAGAAATATACTTTTTACCTCTGTAATTACCTTGTATCTAAGCTTCTGCTGACTGCCTCTTTATCTCAGATCTTTTGACAGACTTACATTTTAGGTAATTAGTGCTGACTCTTAACTAACTTCACGTGTGTGAGCACATTATTTTCTATATGAAACACATGAACTAACTCCCTCTAGCTGTGAAAAACTTTCAAATGCAGAGGCGGCCTTCAAGGGCTTAGAAATTAGCATATGAGCCTACCTAGGTTTAACTTTCAACTAAGAATAACAAGAGGACAAAGCAAATTTGATGATAAAAGTAAATTATAAAGTTGTTTAAAATTGCAGGCCCTATCTGAGTCATAAAAGTTTAATTTTGACTTTACTATACCTTTAACTACATTTTGCAATTGTTGATTAGTAACAAATATATTTTCCATAAAATAGTGCTATTTCTTTATTGCTCTTCATGCTATTTTAAATTAAAACTCTGCTATAAAGTCAAATTATATTATTTATCATTGTACTGAATTGGTGAAGTATAATCTAATTAGGCACGGGCAAATATTTCTATTCGGAATTTGTTTTCTAAACGAATGCCAAATATAGCCATAGACTATTTTGTACTATTTATTGGTGTAACAGTGCAACACGCAAATATCTGTGCAAATCCAGATTTTTGTGTTGCACTTTAACACAAATAAATCTATAATTGCAAATAGCCGAATGCTGATGTTTGCCTATACCTGTTTCTAATGATTTTCTTAATATGTATGCAAAGCATAGCTATATAGGTGAGTTCAGGACCAGCAATGCACCACTGGTAAAATACAATACAATCTAAGCACAAAAACAAATACTTATAAAATGGAAGATAAAAATACTCTCTTTTATGAATGCAACCCACATCAGAACCTCCTCACAAGTAACAAACAGAAAATATAGTATAAATCATACAACTTAAGGTATAACACTAAATGGAAAGTACAATAGTAAAATGTAACAAAGAACTTTAGCTAAACAGTCAAGCAGCTCAATGTGTTTCAATGGATGAAGCCTCTTTCTCAAGAGCAATAATTCCTTAAATACTCAGGTAAAAAAAACACCTGACCTCCTGTAGCAAATAGGGGCATTGGAGGACTGGTTTCCAAAAAAAATTTTATTACTGAAACCTGTTTAGACCAGTGGGAATATGTAAAACATTTAGTTTAATTAGGAAAAAAAGTTTTACTAACAAATGTATTAAATATCCAAGTTATAACACAAGCACTCACTGGACTTGATACAGGTGAAATAAAAAGTGTTTTATTCCATATAAACCAGTGACGTTTCAGGGTGTTCACCCCTTCATCAGACCAGGTTGGTCTGATGAAGGGGTGAACACCCGAAACGTCACTGGTTTACATGGAATAAAACACTTTTTATTTCACCTGTATCAAGTCAAGTGAGTGCTTGTGTTATGACTTGGATATACAGTATGTATATATATATATATATATATATATATATATATATATATATATAAATTACAAAATAAAATAATATAGTCCCAACTATAAAAATATTTAAAATGTACCAGATACCACACATATTATAAAGAACAATGTTTTAGAACATGAATGTTTCATCATTCAATATCTGAATATTATAGAAAGAATTGGTCTAAACGTATAAATAACCTTACAAAATACATGAACAAATCAATTTATGCATAACTATATATAAAATGTAAATATTAAATTGCACGTTTATCATTACTAGATTTAATATTAGCTTAAAATTTGCAGGGTTAAACACATAGGGCAAGATTACAAGAGTATAATCATTACTGCAAGAAGCACAAACACAATCGAGAAGTTGCAATGTTTTTACCACTTTCACTTGTATTACAAGTCACGTTGGAAAAAAAAAATCTCAACCTCACTTGCAAAAACTTGCGGTACATAACGATCCTTAGGCTTTTTTTAATGATGAGTGCAAAGTGGAAAATCAAGTTATTATTTTTTGTACTCAAGCAATTATCACATTAATGCTGGAAATATTAACTAAAGTGAAAAGCTCTGGTAAAGTCATTATGACTACTTATACAGGATTTCAGAAGCTATAAAACTGGCCTTCACACTTTTTCAAGACATTTTACAAAGCACCGTGCTTTTATGCATAGAAAGAAACACACTAATGCCATTTTTAGATGTACTTAAAGGGAAGGTGCACTGTAAAATTAGTTTTTCGCATGATGTGTTTCAATAACTCGTTATACCAGCTGCAGAATTTAAATTGGCTGAGCTTGCAGGGAGGGTAGATCTTATTAGCTTATCTCTGTATACTCAGTGAGACCAGTATTTTGAAAATGAAAATAGAAAAATGAATATTTATTACCTCTCAAATGTATTTATTTTTTAATCTGCAGTGTAGAGATGCCTCCTCAACCTTCCCATCTCCCTGATCCCTCCCAAGCAGCTCTCTAACCCTTTCCCCTCCCAGTAGTGGCAGCCATCTTAGGTACTGACAGTAGCCAAATTAGAGTATTTTTTTAAATTTTATTAATTTACTAATTATTTTTTTCTGTAGCATAGTGGTTGCCCTCTCCACCTCCCCCCTCCTTTTGATAATTTTGTTGCCACCTCCCCCCCCCCCCCTCTGATTTGACATTTTTATGTAATGTAGCATCCCATCCCTACCACTCGCTACCAAACCTTTTTTTTGTTGTGTAGCGTCCCCCCCTCCATCCCTCTCCGAACCTCCCTCCATCACTGAGCCACATCCCTCCCCCTCTGGCCGCCCTTCCTCACTTTCTCTGTTTGTATACAGTAACCATGTGATCGCTATGATTTACTATCACAGCGATCACATGACTGCCCTGGGCTCTGACTGACCCAGGACACACTGCTTCAGTTGTTGTGATATATGCAATATACTGTAAAAATCTTCACAAGTTTATTTATTGTAAAATATATATATTGGCGTATTTTTGTTTTATAAAAAAGATTAACAGTACTGGATTTTAATATCCCACATAAAAAAGAGCCAGCTTTTCCCATCCCAGTCACAATTTTGAAACATTCCTCACATTATAAAATGTGTTTTGTAAAAAGGTGGGTTTTCTACCATTGAAACAAATGAACTGGCATTTTGCTCAAACTAAATCTCACTGTACTGACCTTGTTTTAAAAATATTGCTCTACCTACCAGGTTTATGCAATCTCATTTTACCAACCACTTTTATGCAATCTCACCAACTACTACTAGACTTGTGCAAACAAGAAATTTTCAGTTTGTCTGAAATTAGTTTTCCTGAATATTCGTTGGCTGCACTATTCAGTATTCGTTTCATTTGAAACAAAATGAATACTGAATTTTAGTTAAACATTTAAATTTAGTTTTCATTAAAACAAATTTAAATTTTAAAAGCTACAGGTGAAAAGTTCACCTGTAGTTAAAATACTTACCTTAAAGGGACAGTATACACCAATTTTCATATAACTGCATGTAATAGACACTATTATAAAGAATAAGATGCACAGATACTGATATAAAAATCCAGTATAAAACTGTTTAAAACGTACTTAGAAACTCTCAGTTTAGCTCTGTTGAAAAGGTAGCTGGAAAGCCCACAGCAAGTGGGAAATAAGACACTGCCCCCTCCCCCCTTCTTTTGCATATGAAAAGACCCTTTACACAAACAGGAGCAAGCTGGAGAAGGTATCTCATGGTATTCCCCTTAAACTTTGTGGCTTGGTTAGGAGACCGAAAATCAGATCAATGTTATTTAAAAAAATAAGCAAAACTATACATTTAAAAAAAATAAATTATGAGCTCTATAAATAGATCGTCTACAAAACATTTATGCAAAGAAAAAATGAGTGTATAATGTCCCTTTAACACGCTCTGGAAAGCACGCTAACCCGATCCTCTTCTTGACAGAGCCCCAGGCGTGCTAACAACAGGATAAACGCTCTTGCTTCCCAGGACCTGCTCTAACTAACGCGGCCGGGACTTTGACAGGAAGAGGATCGGGTTAACGCTCTCCATAGTGCGTTAAAATAAGTATAAACCCCTTTAAAAATTAAAGGAAACTAATGAATACTGACGATTTTCTTTAATTTTGTTTGGTAAATTTAATTTTAATATTAGTTTAGTTAAAACAAAAACAAATATCCAAATTTTGTCACAAATTCACATGTCTAGTACCAACTGTGTTTACGCAATCTCACTGTATCAACCAGGATTGCATAAATGCAGTTGGTACAGCAAGAATGCATAAACACGGTCTGTAGTAAGATTGCTTAAACTCAGTTGGTACAGTGAGACTGCATACATTTTTTAGAGCAGAAGAATTGGCTTATTAGTTTCAATTATAGAAATTGCTGCCATTTTTATTTTAATATCCAGCATTGAGAGGACTCTAGAGTCATTCATTGGCTGTTCATGCTTGTGAAGTAACCAGTACCGTAATCTGCTAATAATTATGTAGTCATCACCCAGAATTTTTTATATTAGCTGATAGCTTCACAATCCTGATGATGTCTGATGATGTGCAAATGACTTATACAGTAGTTTGATGATCATCAAATGACTCTAGGATGGTCTCTAAAGTAATCCTGTTTTTTTTGGTTTATTAATCTTGTTTCAAAACCAAAATCCAGCCAAAAATAAAAACATTTTTTACAGTAAACATAATAATTATAAATTACATACCACAGATGCTTGTACTGTATAATCATAATGCCCAGGGATAGGCAAAGTGTCCGTACATGGAAACGGGTGTCCGTGACTAGCCCTTGCAGTGCCCACCACAACCTTAGTATATCTTTTCTTTCTGATTAAATAATAGGAAGAAAAAAAAATATGTAGTGTGAATAAAGTTAGTGGCTTGTCAAGAGACTGCTAGCGATATTGGGTGATAAGTTATGGAATAAATAAAGCCTGAGTGAAATACTGGATGTGTATCTGCATCTGTATAATAACACCCAGCACTATACAAAGACACAGTAGTGACACTGGCACATGCGTATAGCCAGACAAGGACTGGTTATAGGGTCAGTGGTATCTGCATCAGTATAATAACACCCAGCACTATATAATGACACAGTAGTGACACTGGCACATGGGTATAGCCAGACAAGGACTGGTTATAGGGTCAGTGGTATCTGCATCAGTATAATAACACCCTAGGACAGAGTTAGACAGAGCTTTAATATTCTGGATAAGGGTAAAATCCCATCAAGCTGGAAGGAAGCGCATATGAAACTTATAAATAATTTTTATTTATATCAAGCTAAACTTGCTAGATTTTATGCGGCTAGATCCTCAGGCTGTCCAAGATGTCTATACCTGAATGCTGATTTATTTCATATGTTCTGGGCTTGTCCTAAGATAAATCAGCTATGGCTAAAAATTATATACTGGTTCAATATTGTTCATAATCTATCTATCTCCCTCACATTCCAGGATATTGTTTTATTATTTAAGACCTTTAGTAATCAAGACAGTTCCTGGGTAAAGTCATTAAACACTATAATAATAGCTGAAAGACAGTGTATATTAAAAAGCTGGAAAGCGAGAAGAGGTCCTCCCTTTTCAGAGGTTATCCAGGCGATTCAAGATCAGATTATTTTTTAATCTTACCATCTTCAGGATCCTTCAGAAAAAAGAATCAAGACATTTTTTTTTTTTTTTTTTAAATAATTTTTTTATTGAAGTTTAACACATAAATTTACAAGCAAACATCGCCCTGGGGCAAAAATTACACCAGTGTAAATAATACATTGTCTATAGGTTGACAATTTTTGGAAATAGAGAAACAAGATATACATGTACTAATATAATTACTTATCAAATCGTAAGCTGGAAAATAGACAATAAGTTTAGGCGAAATGGAATACAACTTCATTTTATGTTATCCGTTTAATATATGCTCTCCACAGAACTGTAGAAAATAAACAATAGAGTATCCAGGTTAGAGAAGTCAAGCTGTGGAGAGTTGGCTTATGCATCAGCCACCTTTGGGCTGAGATATCTAGGGGGGGGGGATATTCAGCGGGTAAGCACCGCTATACGTATAGGAAAGAGGGAGGGGGGGAGGGAGCCTTATATGAGTATGCAAAGTTTAAGGTTTAAAGTATGAGCTGGGAGGTTAGAAATGTCCAAGGAGGGGGAGTCCCAGGGCTGACTAGGGGTTATTAAATCTAATAAATAGCGAATTAGGGTATTCCCTGTCGATAAGCTTCTCCTTTATTGGTGTGATTGTATCAATATTGTTGAAGGGAAGTTAGCTAAAATAGGGGCATTATCAGGGCGTAGAATGGTTTTAACCCTGTATAAATTACGAGCCAGGAGATTGTGAGAGTAGGTTGGTCTTGACCATATAGCGGGGTAGATGGAATGTACCCCTATTGGCTTGCCTTACTTAGGGGGAGTATATACGCTGTCAAGACCTAATAGAAGCTCTTTATTTTTTATTTTTATTTTTTTATAGAAGTTGTACTCGTAACACAGGCCTTAATAGTAAACAGGTCAATAATTAACAGCAATAAGAAGGGGTGATTGCATCTGTCTAAATAATCCGTGTGGGACATATAACAAACCTGGGCATGACACCTTGTTTATATTATACAATCAAATACTCATACACATATAGTAGGCGATAAATATATCTTGCATATAGTTGTTACAATATTAGTATATAGACTGAACAGTAAGCTGCATGACACAGGAAGGTATAAGCAAGGCGTATTAAGGCAAAAACCATTTAAGTAATGCACAGATTTTTAGTGTAATAAATATTTTAACTAATGTAGAGAGCTGTACTCGTAACACAGGCCTTAATAGTAAATAGGTTAATATATAACAACAATAAGAGGGAGTGATTGCATCTGTATAAACAATCAGTGTGGGACACCGAACAAATCTGGGCATGACACCTTGAATATATTATACACTCAAATACTCCTATATACATAGTAGGTGGTAAATATACCTTGAAGCAGTAAAGTATGTGCTTGATGATATATGTAACCTCATATTGAATTTGAAATCACATAGTAGAGATATCAGGCTACTACATTGCATAAATTCATACCAACTGTATCACATAGTTATGGAACAGAGATATTGACCAACACCCTTAAATAAGATACTAAGAGAGCCGTTGCATTACTTTTTACATATGGAGAGATTTTAAGTCAGTTAAAAATGTTATGTCTCAGTTTAAGAAGCTTAGGTGTCTATTCAAGCTCAGTCCCAACCAATCCGATATCTATAGAACCCCATATTAATCCATTCTAGAGATAAAAGTATATGGGGATAGTGAAGGAAGTGGCACTAGGAGTAAGTTTAGTTAGGCCATAATAATTATTCCTTAATATGAACATAGCCACACACAACAAAAAACTTTTGTACTCCTATAGAGGGAGCCTAAAAACATTTACACACAAGCTAAAAACAGCAAGTATAATTAGGTCAAATTTAAATGTATTTCAGAAAACATGAGAGTATTAGGAGACAGGGTCTAATTTGGCCATTTAGGTGGAGTGAGCGCCCATGCGCCGCTATCTAATGAAGCTAGGCTGACATCTCATAGTATTTAAAAGGTTAATTGTCAGGGGTAAGGGTAGACTTAGAGATAAAATATCTAGATATGTTTTCCTCCGTGACAATATAGATTATTGGTGCCCCATATATGTATATATATATGTTTAAACAGGGGCATATAATATAAGCTTTAAACATACTGCGACAGTTTGCACCATCTAAATAGGGTTGTGTAATAGGTACTATCTCCTACAATCAGCTTTGTATGAGGATATATGTCTAAGTAAAACTGAGTGCTACCAAGCTCATTAAATTGACTCATATATAAGATAGATATACTTTAAGTACCAACACATGCAGGAGCTTACATATATGTATATCCAAATAAGACATATCTAGAAAAGCTCTAATGGTGTGAAGTAATAATATTTGAACAGAATAAGAGCCAGTATGATATGATGTGGCATAAAACTAGTGAGTAGCTGTATTACATTCCTGCACCTATATTTACTGTGAGTGACAGCTGGCACATAGCAAAAACAACATTTTTGAAATATAATGTAAGTCCAGGAGGGGAACATGGGAAACATATATGCTTGAGTATGTACCCTCCTATGCTATACCTCCATGTTTTTAAAATTACTATGTACCAGTGTTTCATGAAATGAGATATATGAGGTGCCAACAGCATGTTTAGTGCACATTTAAGTCTTTCAAAGTTAGGCCAGTATAATATGATGCGGTATAAAACTAGTGAGTAGCTGTATTACATTACTGCACCTATATTTACTGTGAGTGACAGAGCTGGCACATAGTAAAAACAACATTTTGAGATATAATGTAAGTTTAGAAGGGGAATATGGGAAAAACTTAAATTTAGAATAAGCTTTGCATGTAAGAGCATTATCACAAATTAACCCCTCAATCCAAGATTTTCAAGCTTATGAGCCGTCATTAGGATATAATAGATCAAATAGATCAAAAAATATAGGGCAGTATCTTAGTGATAGATCAGTATTGCAGAGCATCAAGCGTTTGTTAATGCCATCTCTTAGTAAGTTCCTGGGTGAAGACAGTGAAAACAAATACTGCTGAATTAGTAACTATCACTATATTTGTAGTAACAAGTGTGCAGAGCAGAAGGGTAATACAAAAACAACTGTCCAACAGTTCACTACCATCAGTCTTGTTCCTTTTGTAATGGGCAGTGCCCTCTTCTGCTATAGGAATAAGCCTTAGGTGAGACTTCAACCAATACCTCTTACAAGCCGGGGAGTTGCGGGGCCAAACTGAAAAACTTTTGTGTCACAAACCATGAACGCAGATCTAAATTCAAAGTCTGCGTCCCATCTGACTCTCACTGTGTCGGTCTGATGCAATAGAGGGCAATAATCTGCAGCCATAACAAGAGCGCAGGGAGCGACCATGGAAAACCAATCTGACCTCATATTTGAAACAGCTCTGCTCGCTTTTGTCTCACTATCAGTGGGAGCACAACCAAAAGCCTGCACCTTATCTTTGTCGGAAGGCCCCAACAAGGAGGAAGCATCAGTTTCCCAGACGCAATCTTGTGCCAGTAGAATAGTAGGCAGTAAATCTCCATCGCGGTAGTCAGGCTCCTCTATGTTAACAGAAGCCGACAGGTCTAATGTTTGCCCCAGCGCCTCCTTCTGAAGTATCCGTTTCGGTGCTTCTGCGGTATTCACCGCGAGTGTTGCACAATCAGCTGGCCTCAAGCAATATCGGTCTTGTGAAGGGCAAGCTAGATCCTTAGCGCCGTTCCATCGTAGCGATAATTGGCGTCGTTCTGTCGGAGTGTCTGTCAAGGGGGGCTCTTTAAGTGCGTCTCCAGACAGGCTTCTCGGTATTCCCCACGTTACTGAGATCAGCGTATCAGTTAGATCAGTGTAGCAGCTTGTTATCTGCTGATCCAGACCTTGTAATAAGGTGTAAAGTAGCTCCTGGGTCTCCTCCATGTTGAGAGCAGTTTCAGGCTCAGACCTATTGACGGGTATCAGCAGAGGTAGGCCCAAGTATCCGGCCTCACTCGGTGTAGCAGATCTCTATAGTGAGGGTGCTAGACACGGGGTTAGCAATCAAAATCGAGTCAGGTAAAGTGTCCTTGCTTTGTAGATCGGCTGATAGATAATTTAACATAGAATTTAGCTCATTTTATTTCTATATTTAGTTATTTTAGTTAGGTACGGCCTAGGAGCTCAGAAGACACATGTCTGATCACCTCGGCTGTTGGCTCCGCCCCCAGAATCAAGACATTTTTATTTAGGTGGTATTCTATTATTAAGACCTACCCTCTAGCTATACAAAAACAGATTTTAGCGCATTTTCTATCTTCTATTAGTTTTGCTGAGATGGTTATATTAGAATTGTTCCCGCATACATGGATTACAAATGCCACCGATATACAAGGCTAGTGGGCACGGAGATGGAGGTTTAGAGGTAGTATTCTTTTCCCCTCTCCTTTTTTTTTTTCTTTTCACCCCAGCACTATCCTTTTTTATTTTATTTTTTCCTATGGCTCCTCTCAGCCAGGCGCTATGAGGAGTCAATTATAAAAATGCTGATGAAATATTGTTAGATGTTTTTTGGATTATGTTGTCCAGTATTGTTATGTTACTTGATTTTGTCACGCAATGTATATGACAACAAGGGAGATCCTTGTATATTGTATTTCTATTTTTGGCTACCAATAAAGAGATTTAAAAGAGACAGTATAATAACACCCAGCACTATATAATGACACAGTAGTGACACTGGCACATGCGTATAGCCAGACAAGGACTGGTTATAGGGTCAGTTGTATCTGCATCAGTATAATAACACCCAGCACTATATAATGACACAGTAGTGACACTGGCACATGCGTATAGCCAGACAAGGACTGGTTGTAGGGTCAGTGGTATCTGCATCAGTATAATAACACCCAGCACTATATAATGACACAGTAGTGACACTGGCACATGCGTATAGCCAGACAAGGACTGGTTATAGGGTCAGTGGTATCTGCATCAGTATAATAACACCCAGCACTATATAATGACACAGTAGTGACACTGGCACATGCGTATAGCAAGACAAGGGCTGGTTATAGGGTCAGTGGTATCTGCATCAGTATTATAACACCCAGCACTATATAATGACACAGTAGTGACACTGGCACATGCGTATAGCCAGACAAGGGCTGGTTATAGAATCAGTGGTATCTGCATCATTACAATAACACCCAGCGCTATATAATGACACAGTAGTGATACTGGCACATGCGTATAGCCTGACTGGTTATAGAATCAGTGGTATCTGCATCAGTATAATAACACCCAGCGCTATATAATGATACAATAGTGACACTGTCACATGGGTATAGCCAGAGGAGGGCTGGTTATAGGATCAGTGGTATCTGCATCAGTATAATAACACACAGCGCTATATAATGATACAATAGTGACACTGTCACATGGGTATAGCCAGAGGAGGGCTGGTTATAGGATCAGTGGTATCTGCATCAGTATAATAACACCCAGCGCTATAAAATGTTTTTAATTTCAAAATGTGCCTTGGTGTCCTTTACTATGGTCTGTACTTTAGAAAATGTCCACCACAGCCTTTGTCTGTGCCTATCCCTGATAATGCCCCAACTCATATGTATGACTAATTCGTTTACCAGTTGTGCTATTCTTTTGGAAGTGAAAAGTGTAAATTTTACAAATGTAAATTGATATTGTCTTATTTGTATTATAAGGTATATTCCTACTGAACGGTCATGGTATTAGTGATTTGTATTGGTGTAAAGTGTAACTGGTAGGTTTATGGTAATTTCACAATAGGATGCACGTTTACTTTCAGATATAGTAAGTTGTGTTCAAGTGGTACTAGCACTCGAATAGGAAAACTTTACTTTCAGTTTGTTATGCAAGTACACATATGCTTGTGATATACTAAAAGTAGCAGTTCCACACAAGCTCAATTTCTGCTAAAAATCTTGCACAAAATACCGCTCCACTTGCATGGTTAGAGCATTTACTATTGCACTATTCCTATAAGATTATTTTATTTTTGCACATTTATGTCTCTTTAAAGTCTATGGGATTTGTTATAGATATATCATTTCATATACCACAGATAATCTAAGAGGCAATGTTGTGTAAAATCCTGGTTGAACTTCACTTTCTCTGTGACACTTTTCAAATATGTGTTCCATGGATATCAGAATGACAAAAGATGAAAGGTGGAATCGGTGATTTTTAGAGGTGAGCACAGGTGAAAACATTCGGTTTGGCTGAATCATTCGTATTTTGGGGCCTATCTATCAAGCTCCAAATGGAGCTTGATGCCCCGTGTTTCTGGCGAGCCTGTAGACTCGCCAGAAACAGCAGTTATGAAGCAGCGGTCACAAAGATTGCTGCTCCATAACCCTGTCCGCCTGCTCTGAGCAGGCGGACAGACATCGCCGGAATTCAACCCGATCAAGTACGATCGGGTTGATTGACACCTCCCTGCTGGGGGCCCATTGGCCGCGAGTCAGCAGGGGGCGGCATTGCACCAGCAGCTCTTGTGAGCTGCTGGTGCAATGCTGAATATGGAGAGCGTATTGCTCGCCGTATTCAGCGAGGTCTGGTGAACCTGATCAGGTCCGCCAGACTTTGTTAAATAGAGGCCTTTGAATATTTGTTAAGCGTGCTTTTCGTTTTTTCTTTTTTTTTTTAAACTAAACGAATACTGAACATTCATGGATCATTTACATTTATTTTTGTTAAACAAATGCAAATGTTTCTTTGCTACAAAGTTCACCTGTAGCGTTCAATACTTATCTTTAGTGCTCTGAGGAGTCGTGTTAATCCCAACCCTTTTTCACAGAGCACGGAGCGCGCTAATAGGAGGCTTATTGTGGCGGATCCCAGGGCCTACGCTAAAAGACCTTTGCCTTTAGCGCAGCCCTTGGGATCCACTGTGCTAAGCCTCCTATAACTTGCGATGGGGAGTTGTGAAGAAAGATCAGGATTAGTGCGGCTCTCCACAGGTAAATATTTTATCCTCCGAAGGTAATTTAAAGGAAACATATGACTATGGCGGAATTTTTATCACTATTTATTTGTTTTTATTAAAATTTCACTGAGCGTTAGTCCAGAAATTTGTTTTGTGAAAATGATATGAATATCTGGGTTTAATTAACAAAATTCGTAATGAAATGAATGCACATTTCTAGCACTGATTTTGCATTGTAATTTATTGTGCAGATTGCAAAATGTGAGTTTATTCATAGAAATTATTTGTTGATACCACAATTGGACTAAATAAGAATTTTTTTTTTCTCAAGTATTATTGAAGAAGATTCAAGTATTTTTCAAGGACTTTGTATCTAGTATCTAATATTTAAAGTACAGCTTGGACTATTTATTATTGTTTATGTGTGAGATTCCTGCATAACATAATAGTAGATTATTATTAAGATATATTAGTAAATACCCAAGGTTACTGTGAGATGTCCAGATGTTCACACAAAGGTCAGATCTCATTGTAACTATATTTTCGCGACCAGGGACTTATTGATATATTTATCATTGTAAAGACCTTGAATAAAATAAAAGTCATTAAATTGTTATTTAATGGCAATTAGGTTATTTTCTAAACATTTATGTTATTTAAACTTCTAGGCCTAGATTACAAGTGCAGTGCTATTCTTCACACATACATACATGCACATATATGAACATATACACATGCACACATACAAATTCACACACACACACACATATATATATAAATATATATATATATATATATATATATATATATATATATATATACATATATATATATATACATACACACACACACCTTTGAGTCATTTTATATTTATATATAAATATATGTGTGTGTGTATATATATATATAATATATATATATATATATATATATATATATATATATATATATATATATATACATACATACATACACACTAGGGTTGCACCGCAGCACCAATACCATTTTTTTAAGACCGAGTACAAGTACCGATACTTTTTTTTCAAATACTCACCGATACCAATTACCGATACTTTTTTTAATGTCATATGACAGTTTACCAAGCACAATACAGACTAATGATTTAAGATAGCTTCTTTGTAATTATGAACTGTAACTCAAAAGACATAAATTAAATAATAAAACAGTTTTATTTGATTGTTGTCGCAAAGTTCAGAGAACATGTTTATAAATAAAAATATTACAATAAAATATAATAATAATGATAACAATAAATAAGAGCTGCAGCAGCTGGGGCTGGAAAGCTATAATTTAAAGGGGTGATTACTGGATGCCATTGGGTTGTAGGGTGCCTATAAAACATCGATCTGACATTTGTATTTAATACAAAGTAATATAATTTAATTTAAAAAAAGTATTGGGGAAGGAGTGTCCCAGTAATCCCCTTTGAGAAAAATGGGGCATTTGCATTCTACTGACTCAACAGAAAATAGAGCTGGTCTTCATATTTTTCAAGGGCTGCTTTATATTCTAAGTCCAGCCCTGGCTAAGGATGTTCCTCAGAGTACAGTATGTTTTGAGCATAATAATTATTTTTAAAGAACAGAAGCATCTATGCATGTTCAACTATAAGTCTGTTTCTTCTATCAGTAAGAACGTTTGACGCTAAGCTGAACAGTCTTTCACTTTTCACACTACTGCTTTGGGCAGAAATATATTTTTCGGCCATTTTAGCCAAAGCTGGAATTCTCAGCTTATTAACTGCCCAGTACTTCAGGGGTTTGCCTGAACGAGGTGCAGAGATCTCTCCCAGGTAGGTTTCCAGCTGTATAGTAGCGGCTTTTGGAGCACTGCTCTCAAACGTACAATAATACAAATAACAGCAATTTGTATTGGCAGAACAGAAGTGAACATGTTTTAGTAAAGTCTCCACTCCAGCTTCAAATAAAATGGGAACATGCAGTTTGAAAAACACCACAAGATGTATGGGTAGAAAGTGGAGGTATCGGTTTAAGTATCGGTGCATTTGCACGAGTACAAGTACTCATGCAAATACTTGGTATCAGCACAGATACCGATACTAGTATCGGTGAAACCCTAATACACACACACACACTGTATAGTCAAGCAAAAGCCAGAACAGAGATTTGTAGTGTACCTATAGTGAGATGAATTTAGTGCGGCTGTGCTATCCGACCCCCAGATGTGAGCACGCCTGAGGCTTTGGTTTAGGCGGTAACTTTTAAGTGTCAACGTGTAATATGAGAGCAAGAATAAGAGTGGTGGTAAAAATCAATAGTGCTAATATTTTTAGCTCCACTTGTAATCTAGGCCATAATTTGCCACTGTTTTACTAATGACTAACCAATTGTAAATGTACATGTTATTGAGTTATACTAATAAAGTAAATGTATTGAAAGAAAGACAAATGGCAAAGAGGAAATGATCATATTAAAGCATGGTTTATTGTTAGTGCTCAGTAAACTTGTGCAGCCAAGAAAATTTAATTTTGGACAGAATATTCAGGGAAAGTCGTTTCCCTGAATATTTGTTGCTGCGTTATTCAATATTTGTTTTGTTTAAACCAAAACGAACACTAAATTTTAGTTTAAAATTTACATTTGTTTTCATTAAAACTAATGTAAATGTTCAAAACTACATGTAAAAAAGTACCTTTTGTGTGCTAGAGAGCGCGCTAACCCGATCTTCTTCTTGCCAGAGCCCAGCTGCGCTAACAGCAGGCTTAATGGACTCAGCTCCCAGGACCTACACTTTAGTTCAGGTCCTGGGAGCCAACCTTGCTAAGATTAGTAGAAATATATGGGTTGGGGGATGGCAGAGTCTAATGTTAAATCTCAGGTATCTCTTGTATATTTATATAAATGACTCAACATTCAAATTATCTCAAGAAATATCTGATGCAGTGAACTGGTTAAGAAAGACATGCAACAACTAGTTAAACTAATTGTAATAATGGATACAATCCAGTTTAGAAAAGGAAACCAGTACTGCAATAGTATAATACTAATTAGCTCTGCTGGAGCAATAGTATACAAAAGTTAAAAGTGTTCCATATCATTCATACTCTTAAACTTTATTAATTCAACTAGGAACTCACACACATACAGTGACAGGACAGAGAGGGGTCCGACAGGGGTAGCTTAGTCTCTCCTGCTCGTTTTTTAACTAGCTTGCTCTTGTTGATAAAAATATGCTCTATTAATCTAACAATATCTTTCACATCCTCTGGTCCTTAATAGTGTAATATTAATTAGCCCTCGGATTGTAAGGGCTTAGTCTATTTTATTATATTTGGGACTGAGGACTGTTGGATACTTTGAATCATTTTCTTAATACCCAATTGCGACAGCGCAGTCAACTGAGTTTAAGTGTTTTTAATCTCTCTGTCCTGTCACTGTATGTGTGTGAGTTCCTAGTTGAATTAATAAAGTTTAAGAGTATGAATGATATGGAACACTTTTAACTTTTGTATACTATTGCTCCAGCAGAGCTAATTAGTATTATACTATTGCAGTACTGGTTTCCTTTTCTAAACTGGATTGTATCCTCTATTATAATTAATTTAACTAGTTGTTGCTAAGATTAGTTTTAGCTCGGCTGGCGCTCTGGCAAGAAGGATCAGGTTAGTGTGCTTTTTAGCACTTAAAAGTATTAACCATTAAAAAATTTAAAGAAACAAATGAATACTAATGAATTTTTGTTGGTGCTTTCATTCAGATATTCAATTAGTCAAACTAAACGAATATTCATTTTTTTTGTTACAAATGTGTATTCTTAACAAAACAAATGCACATATCTAGTGCTTGGAGGCACTGTTTGACAATAACAACTATCTGCAAAAAAAAACCACAATAAATAATATATGTGATTATGTGTAAATTAATTACATTAAATTAATTAAAATATATGCTTATTTATAGCAGTGTTTCTCAACCTTTTGGAAGTACACCTGTAGGCATACAGTTGTTTCCTATGTACCCCAACTGTAGTACAAATATTATTATATGAGCAAAAATGTAACTCATGTGTATCGCTTGATTTCATAAGCTTGTATCAGCTATAGTAATGAAGTAAAAACATGGGAATCGGATGTTTGTTTTATGTTTTCCGGAAGTTAATATTTGGCAACATTACAAAAGAGAATAATAAACACTTGAGATTAATAAATATATGCAATGAACGTGCTTCTTACAGTAAAAAAAAAAAGAGAGAAAAATAAACTCTATACTGCATGATGAGGAAAGTAATATGTATGGTACCATCTTTTTATTTTTAATAACCATTTCAAACACAGTGAATCTGTCTCGTTTGTATGTTGCACTTTTCCTATGTCACAGTGGCATATTTATCTGGCCCTTGGTAACAGTAATACACTTTCTAAGTTCATATCAGTGAAGCGCAGCTCCAGCCCTCATATGTCACTAACAAGCTAGAATCAAAGCTTTTACTAATTTGAGGTGAATCGGTGACTGAGTAGTGGTCCAACCTAGTCAGGGAAATATTCACACTTTGCCCTGTTACAAGTGTTTGTGGGTAGAAATGAGAAACACAGCCTTCTTTGATATGTCATCAATAGATACATCAGGTAAAAATGAATTAATGCCAGTCCCTGGAGAACCCCTTGCTAATGTCCCAAGTACCTCTAGGGGTACACGTACCTCAGGTTGAGAAATTAGGATTTATAGTATCAAGGGTTTGTATTTGGGTACAACGTGATAAGTTTATTTAAAAGACACCATAAACCGAAGACAATTTGCAGCCCCTGACCAGGAAGCAATAACTTTTTGATGACTTCTGGAAGCCACATAAATGCTTTTACAGGACAGTAGAGTAAATAGCTGCATTAAAGGGACATGAAACCCAATGTTTTCCTTTCATGTTTCAGAGTATGTGATTTTAAACAATTTTCCAATTTACTTATTATCTAAATTATTGTCTTATCTTGGTATCCTTTGTTCAAAAGGATACCTAGGTAGTCTCAGGAATTGCTGATTGGTGGCTGCACATATATGCATCATGGTATTGGCTTACCCAACAAGTTTAACTAGCTCCCAGTAGTGCATTGCTGATTCTTCAACAAAGAGTTAAAAAATGAAGCAAATTAGATAATAGAATAAATTGGAAAGTTGTTTAAAATTGTATTGTCTCTCTGAATCATGAAAGAAACATGTTGTTACGTCGCTGGTCTTTCTATGGGGGTGTCTTTAATAGCTAGGTCTCACCGCCAGTGGTTAGACAGCGTTATTTTAGAAAGCCTGCAGGAGGAATGCGGCAAGACCCACGCTATTATACCCAGACAACGACTAGCGGCATTAATGGGTTAATATTGTATGTTCTATCCAAATCATGAAAGAACATTTTGGGGTTTTCTGTCCCTTTAAGGTTGTCTTGTTTATAATTCTCTTTAACTTTTTCAAGTTGTCTTTTCTGTAAATGCTAGAGTGGACTATTTTATAAAGGGTGTTTTATTGGTTTTTGTCGTTGTTTTGAAGTGACTATATAGTTTTGTAGTGACTCCCAGAGAAAAAGAGCGCAATGAACTGGGGAATAAAAGAAAGCCCCAAATAGTGTGATAACGTTTAACACACAATTTTATTTACATAAAAATAAGGTACTCACAAGCGTACAACAAATATTGCACATAAAGGTATCTTTGTTATTTATTCACACAGTCCTTGTGAACAACAAGCTTCTCAAGTTCGTTGCAGGAGATCTTCCCGGTTGGCATAGGACATCACCACCCAACACATGTCTGCTTCCGGATAGAGAGCTGAGGTCCCAAAGGGCTTAACCGCACTGCCCCAATGCGTTTCTCACCCGCTACTGGGTGCTTTCTCAAGAGGATGTGAGGATACACTGAAGTCTACCTCTTAAATAGGCTAATACTTAAGCGCCATCTATCTGTGGTAAAGTGAATATTTTTTTAAAAATGGGCACCGCTTTCACTGATACTTTATCATGCTTCAATTCCCAAACTGATAAAACAAGCTACAAGCAATATAACACATCCCTTTAAAATTCATATATAACTATACAAATTAATTGATTTAGATAAGCACAATTAATATGCATTACTCTAAAATAATTATGCAATAAATAAAATAGGACATCCTATAAAAACTTATGTTAGTAATAATACTATAAAATCATTAACAACACTAAGCCTATCATAAATAAATTTCCTCATTTGAACTAGATTGGCGTAAAATTCTTAAAACAATATTTCACAATATTTAAAAAAAAAATATATATATATATATATAGAGAGAGAGAGAGAGACAGAGAGAACAATGTGGAAGAAGGGCACTCTCAGGGTTTGTATTGAGAAGAATATTTGCTTTATTCTTAGAACATTAATACATGGTCGACGTTTCGGCCCTCAGTTTTGCCTTCATCAGGACAGGTATTATCTTAAACTGCCGACTGGCAGTAATCATAGATCCAAACAAGTCACTTGTTTGGATCTATGATTACTGCCAGTCGGCAGTTTAAGATAATACCTGTCCTGATGAAGGCCCAACTGAGGGCCGAAACGTCGACCATGTATTAATGTTCTAAGAATAAAGCAAATATTCTTCTCAATACAAACCCTGAGAGTGCCCTTCTTCCACATTGTTCTTTAATTATCTCTCATAAGGATTGCACCCAGGTTGTGGCTGCCCCACCTGTTTGGAGTGCTGGGCTATATGCTATTTTGACTTTATATATATATAAATCATACCTTAAGACACTAGATTAAAAAGAGACTCCCCATATTGTCCTTATTATACTATTTTCTACACCAAGTTATACTAAAACCCATTTAACTATTAACCTTAAAACACTTGACCTATATATTATATTATATTCAACAATGATCGAAATAATGGAACAACTATAATTCCTAGCTGGTTCGAAACCCATTTGACTAGAAGAGCTATCTCATAACCATAATTAAATTATACCACAAATGCCGCAATATCAAGATCTGCATTGAGGCCATTTGTGGTTTGTGGATCCAAAATGTCTCCATGTGTCTAAGCTGCAATAATCTGTCCCCTCCTCTACTATTGGGTAACACTATCTCAATTCCCTTGACTGTTAAACATTTAGGATCACAGTTATGTTTTTCAAGGTAATGCCTGGCCACACTATGCTTCAATAGAGGTTTCTTTATATTGTAAACATGCTCACTAAATCTCTTTGACAGGCACCGTTTAGTACGCCCTACATATTGAAGGCCACAACTACATTGTAACAAATACACAACATATGTGCTTTTACAGGTGATAAATTGTTTTACTTTAAATTCTTCTCCTGACCATGATTTAATAGTAGATCTTTCCTGATCAATAGCTTTAAACATGGGGCATCTACTTTTATGGCACCTATAAGTGCCGTTTAAAGCTAGAAAATTTCTATTTGTACCACTATAATTTCCATGACTCCTTCTTGTATTAGATTTGATGTCCCTTAATTTGCTGGGCACCAGTATATTCTTTTAATTGGTGTTCTTTTTAAATATTACATTTGGCTTTTCAACTATGTTATAAAGGGTGTTTTGTTGGTTTTTGTTGTTGTTTTGAATATAGTTTTGTAGTGCATGTATTCTTGACAGTAGAAGTTGTTCAACTTGGCAGGTACAAAACTTTATGAATCACACAATTTTTGAGCAGGCAAGTTGTAGACGAAGACATTATTTCCATGAGCAAGTTTTATTGAAGGGCCCTAATTTATGCTATAAAAATACAGATACATACAACAGACTAAACAAAACAAATTAATACAAGGATTTAATAGGTTTTAAAGGAACACCAAACACTTTGAGATCACAATATATTTTTAATTTTGTAAAGTAAAACAACTTTGCAATATACTTCCATTATTTTAAGTTAAAACAAGGTTTACCTTGAATGAAAGCAGGAACCGGGCAGGTATCAGAACAGGCCTAAGTTGTAACTGGGTGGGCAAAACCAGAAGTCAGGAACAAGAGAATAGCCAGAAGAATAGTAATCAGGACAGATTTCCAATATCAGAATAGTGATAGAAGCTTTCACAGCAAAAGGAGAAAACAAGAGAATTCAAAAGTTCTGTTCCAGAGATCAGCAACCAATTTATCAGTCCAAAATCCAAGGCTCAGGCAGGCATAAGACAAGAGACATAACCCATGGACACATGCTAAGGTTAGACCCAAAGAGTAGATGAGGAGCAAGAACAACTGGACATCCATAAAGAATAACCAAGCATAGATTGACATTAGCAGGAGCTTTCTAACACTTCCTTTGTGGGTCTTGGGGCCAATTTAGCCACAGAGCCAGTCAGGTACAGAGGGCATAAATAGGGCTATCCTTAGCAATAGTCACACAATCCATACAGTTATCAGAAGAAGTCTGAATACCCTGTGTGCTAATCTTAGTGCATCTTTCCAAATCCAACACATACACAAAAAGGTATAACATAGGAAATGAAAACGACAGGCCCTTTTACATTATGTAGGTTTAACATGTACAACAATTATTAAACACAGTTATAGCAACTCAGTGCACTATAATGATATATTTCAGATCTTTTGTTATTGTAGAACTGTGTGTAACAGAGAACGTTTTGCTCATATTGTTGCCAAAAATGTGGGGGTTTTTTACTTTTTTTTATTTGATCAAGCATGAGTACTAAGGAAGTTCACCAGTTTATTACAAAGTAAATGAATTAATCTTAACAGCATGAAACAATTTGCAAACTTATTAAAAATGATGAATGCATTATTTGAAATACTATAATGCACTTTTCCTATTATAAATAACATTCATAAATGTTGCAGATAATAATCCTGTTTCAACTCTCTTATAAAATGAGTTATTATTGCACACCAGATAAGTATAAATGTCCCTAAGTTTTCAGTTACCAGAGCTTTGCAATATGCCTGTGATTGAATTTTGTAACTGTAACAGTAGCTAAAATAAGTCACACAGTAACGTTCACATCTCCATTACAATAGTTTGGTTGCAGATGGGGGGTAATAAACGTTTTCCAAGATCAGGAAATGAAAACTCTAGCAAAAGATAACACTACCCCTGCTGTTCAGTCAGCAGGAGGGCTCAGTTGTGATTGATTACTAGAAATGTCTTCAAACTAATAGATTGCTTTTCTAAGGCCTGGATTAGGTACAGTTAATCAAACCACTGCTGGCATAACCAGAATGTTCTGCTTACGCTGTCAGCTGGGTTAATTGTATTGTCTTTTTTCAATTATACCTCAGTTTCTACATCTTTATATTTATTGCTTTACAGCTGTTGTATTACAGTGTTTAATCAGTCTAGTATGGTCAATGTGCAGCAATTACAAGAATTTGCAGACAAATATTCCAGTGGGTGAAAATGCTAAATGATCCAGAGAAGGCTCATTAGTTTTGTGAGTTTTAGTTAAATGCCAAGAAATATAAGGCACAGAATAATACATATGAATCTCAGATGTTGAACTAAGAAAATATTTATACAGAAAAAAAATAAACTACTTCTTTTATGATTGCTGATATATTTTTGTATGTTGTGTTAAAACACATTATTTTTGGTGGTGAAGGGACGGTTAGATTTCTACACTGCTGTGTGAATTGACTGCAGATAGCTATGTATAATGCTCATAAGTAACTGCAAAATGACACCTTCAAGTATAGGGATTGATTCCTATAGAAAGGGGTCTTTTGCATAAGAATTATTGTGCAGTGTCACATGGATTTTTTAGGGATTTTAAACTAGAAGCTTTAAAGTCACAGTAAAGTCAAAATTAAACTCCCATGATTCAAGCAAAGCATACCATTTTTAAACAACTTTCCAATTTATTTATATTACCTAATTTGTTAGTGTTCTCTTGGTATACTTTGTTGAAAAGCATACCTAGGTAGGCTCAGGAGCAGCAATGCACTGGTAGTGTCTAGCTGCTGATTGGTGTCTTTACATATGTGTATCTTGTTATTGGTTCACCTAATGTGTTCAGCTGCTCCCAGCAGTGCACTGCTGCTCCTTCAGCAAAGAATAGCATGAGAATAAAGCAAATTTGTTAATAAAAGTAAATTGGAAAGATTTTTATCATTGGGTTTTAAGTCCCTTTAAAAGGAAACCGTACTATATTTTCCCTTTAATATGTTCCCAATGACTTGTTATACCAGCTACACAGTATAAAATGTATTGGAAATTTATACTTTAAGTTTATTCATATGATTGAAATAGCTGCCCAACATGAGTACCTAAGTATTGGCCTTTGTGTATAGAGAGTATGTGCTAAAGAACAATGAGTTGTGGTTTCAATAAGTAAAACTTGCTATTCCAAAAACAAAAAAAATTGAATTTCTAATACATTTTTTTACAAAGCAGATGATATAACAAGTCATGGAACGCAGATTAACTGGAAACAAATGTAACAAAACAATGTCCCTTTAACAATCCAAAAACAATAATGTGCTTAACACAAATGTTTTACATCAATTTAAAATCAAGTCTGGCTTGTTAAAGGGGCATGAAACCCAATTTTTTTCTTTCATGATTTAGAAAGAGCATGACATTTTAAACAACTTTCTAATTTACTTCTATTATCCAATTTGCTTTAATCTCTTGATATACTTTGGTGAAAAGCATATCTAGATAGGCTAAGTAACTGCTGATTGGTTGCTGCACATAGATGCCTCACGTGATTGGCTCACCGATGTGCATTGCTATTTCTTGAGCAAAGGATATCTAAAGAATGAAACAAATTAGATAATAGACGTAAATTGGAATGTTGTTTAAAATTGTATTCTCTATCTGAATCATGAAAGAAAATGTTTGGGTTTAGTGTCCCTTTAAGTGGCATATGTTGGCTGCATTTTTTCAATGCGTAGTTCACTTAATAATACATTATCTTTTTTTTTTTGTTTAATAAAAAAGTAAAAAATATAGCTCAAATCACTTTTCACTATGAAACTTGTACTCACATTAAATAAGATCACAGCTAAGTGTTTGAATGTTAAAGGGACATAAAACCCCAACAGAACATACAATTTTAAATAACTGTCCAATTTATTTCTATTATCAAATGTTCTTCATCCTCTTGGTATCCTTTGTTCAAAAGCAGGGAGGTTAGTTTAGGAGTGAGCACATGTCTTAAGCACTAATTTTTTGTAATGTGTTTATTAAATGTGTTTATACTTAAACTCCCAAAACACACACCATTTGAAATAACATGAAAATACCTTTCAAATGGTTGGTTTTGAAAGTTTGAACACCAGCCCTTCCATCCAGCTCCCTTAAACCCTCTTCCATTTTGAGACACTTCAGGGTTTCTGGGACATGATGATGTCATCACACACATGCGTAATAAGGTCACCAGTAACTCCCTAAGCAATACTGCACACTAGACCACTATGGATTAGGTGAGGGTGGGGTTGCGATGAGCTCCAAGAGCGACCCTCCCGAATGACGGCACGTGGTTGTCATCCGCAGTGAATACAATGTGTCGATGACAACCATGTGTCCTCACGTGCAGTGAAGGGGTTAAAGGGACAGTCAATCGTTTCAAAGAAGGCAGAAATTATCATCTGGGGTTGCCATGTTCCTCGTTAGAGGAGGATTGCCAGGTATTTTGGTGCTGGACTCACCGGTATAGACTTGATCAGATTGATGTACTTCAGGAAAGTTCTCCTCTGTGAAAGCACAATTGGACAAAAAGAGGCTGTTGCCGGGTGTCAATGTGCCAGAGAAAAAGCTATTGAGCTATCCTTCGTTCCTGGTTGAGTGCTTCTACTTGTTGTTTATATGTAGAATATGACTCTTGGGGGTCTCCCTAAGTGTCATGGGGCAAACGTAGACTCCCTGCCGAATGTACCTAGAGGGATATGACTGCACCTGACTGACGAGGCCCAAAGAAGGCAGAAACCATTGTCTGGGCTTGTCCCTTTAAAGGGACAGTCATGTCCAAAAAAAACTTTCCTGTTTCAAATAGGGCATGTAATTTTAAACAACTTCCCCATTTACTTTTATCACTAATTTTCTTTTGTTCTCTTGGTATTCTTAGTTCAAAGCAAAACCTAGGAAGGCTCATATGATAATTTCTAAGCCCTTGAAGGCCGCCTCTTATCACATGGTTTTTTATTTGCTTTTCACAACAGGGGAGAGCTAGTTCATGTCAGCCATATAGATAACATTGTGATCACGGCTGTGGCTTGTGGCAGACACTGCACTAATTGGCTAAAATGAAAGTCAATAGATAATAAATAAATAAAATGTCATGTGATCAGGGGGCTGCCAGAAGATGCTTAGATACAGGATAAACACAGAGGTAAAAAGTATATTAATATAACAGTGTTGGTTTAGCAAAACTGGGGAATGGGTAATAAAAGGATTATCTATCTTTTTAAAACAACAAAAATTCTGGTGTTGACTGTATAGAAAATTTCAGTATTGGTTGGGATACCACAGACTAAATCTGCTATTTTAAATGCTGAAATAAAGGTAAAGGAGCTATTTGTAAACAATGCAATACACTCCAGCAGGTAAAACAGTAATTGGGAACAAATTAAAGGGTACACATTTTTTGGGGTAAGCTGCCCCTTTAAGTAAATGTTAATTATAAGTTTAAAAGAAATTGTATGAAACTGTTACACACATCTCATTAACTGTTGCATTGTTCATTAAAAAAAATGCAAACAAACATGTTAGGCAATTATCAGTATTATATTTATTAGCTGTCATTTTTTAGTTTTACTTGCTTTTTAACGGGATTTAAATTATTCATTTAAAAATCCAGTTAAAAAGCAAGTAAAACTAAAAAATGACAGTTTCAAGTTATAGTGATAAAAAAGATGAGGAAAAAACCCTCCTCTGAGAGCATAGTAACAAATAGGTCATTGTACATCCACACTACCCTCTACAGAATGTCTCACCTTTTTTGCTTCTAAATATCCACTTCAAAACAGGAATTCCAATATCCCTTGCCCCAGTGGAAAAGGTTTTTTTATGTAAGGGGTGTGCAGATATGATACAAATGGTCTACTGGGTGCCACTAGATTTTCTGTTATATCATTTACTAATTTCACAATGAATTTTAGCAAAACAGATAAAGAAAGAGCAAAGAACGAACAAGGAAAAAATCATCTTATCATGGAAGCTTTCCAAGACAACCAAAAAAAACATAATTTATGTAAGAACTTACCTGATAAATTCATTTCTTTCATATTAGCAAGAGTCCATGAGCTATGGGATATACATTCCTACCAGGAGGGGCAAAGTTTCCAGAACCTCAAAATGCCTATAAATACACCCCTCACCACACCCACAAATCAGTTTAACGCATAGCCAAGAAGTGGGGTGATAAGACAAAAGTGCGAAAGCATAAAAAATAAGGAATTGGAATAATTGTGCTTTATACAAAAAAATCATAACCACCACAAAAAAGGTTGGGCCTCATGGACTCTTGCTAATATGAAAGAAATGAATTTATCAGGTAAGTTCTTACATAAATTATGTTTTCTTTCATGTAATTAGCAAGAGTCCATGAGCTAGTGACGTATGGGATAATGAATACCCAAGATGTGGATCTTCCACGCAAGAGTCACTAGAGAGGGAGGGATAAAATAAAGACAGCCAATTACGCTGAAAATAATCCACACCCAAAATAAAGTTTAAATCTTATAATGAAAAAAACTGAAATTATAAGCAGAAGAATCAAACTGAAACAGCTGCCTGAAGTACTTTTCTACCAAAAAACTGCTTCAGAAGAAGAAAATACATCAAAATGGTAGAATTTAGTAAAAGTATGCAAAAAAGACCAAGTTGCTGCTTTGCAAATCTGATCAACCGAAGCTTCATTCCTAAACGCCCAGAAAGTAGAAACTGACATAGTAGAATGAGCTGTAATCCTTTGAGGCGGAGTTGTACCCGGCTCAACATAAGCATGATGAATTAAAGATTTTAACCAAGATGCCAAAGAAATGGCAGAGGCTTTCTGACCTTTCCTAGAACCGGAAAAGATAACAAATAGACTAGAAGTCTTTCGGAAATTCTTAGTAGCTTCAAAATAATATTTCAAAGCTCTAACTACATCCAAAGAATGCAAAGATCTCTCCTTAGAATTCTTAGGATTAGGACACAACGAAGGAACCACAATTTCTCTACTAATGTTGTTAGAATTCACAACCTTAGGTAAAAATTGAAAAGAAGTTCACAACACCGCCTTATCCTGATGAAAAATCAGAAAAGGAGACTCACAAGAAAGAGTAGATAATTCAGAAACTCTTCTAGCAGAAGAGATGGCCAAAAGAAACAAAACTTTCCAAGAAAGTAGTTTAATGTCCAGTGAATGCATAGGTTCAAAAGGAGGAGCTTGAAGAGCCCCCGGAACCAAATTCAAACTCCAAGGAGGAGAAATTGACTTAATAACAGGCTTTATACGAACCAAAGCTTGTACAAAACAATGAATATCAGGAAGATTAGCAATATTTCTGTGAAAAAGAACAGAAAGAGCAGAGATTTGTCCTTTCAAGGAACTTGCAGACAAACCTTTATCCAAACCATCCTGAAGAAACTGTAAAATTCTCGGAATTCTAAAAGAATGCCAGGAAAAATGATGAGAAAGACACCAAGAAATGTAAGTCTTCTAGACTCGATAATATATCTTCCTAGATACAGATTTACGAGCCTGTAACATAGTATTAATCACAGAGTCAGAGAAACCTCTTTGACTAAGAATCAAACGTTCAATCTCCATACCTTCAAATTTAAGGATTTGAGATCCTGATGGAAAAAAGGACCTTGCGACAGAAGGTCTGGTCTTAACGGAAGAGTCCACGGTTGGCAAGAGGCCATCCGGACAAGATCCGCATACCAAAACCTGTGAGACCATGCTGGAGCCACCAGCAGAACAAACGAGCATTCCTTCAGAATCTTGGAAATTACTCTCGGAAGAAGAACTAGAGGCGGAAAGATATAGGCAGGATGATACTTCCAAGGAAGTGACAATGCATCCACTGCTTCCGCCTGAGGATCCCTGGATCTGGACAGATACCTGGGAAGTTTCTTGTTTAGATGAGAAGCCATCAGATCTATTTCTGGAAGTCCCCACATTTGAACAATCTGAAGAAAAACCTCTGGGTGAAGAGACCATTTGCCCGGATGTAACGTTTGGCGACTGAGATAATCCGCTTCCCAATTGTCTATACCTGGGATATGAACCGCAGAAATTAGACAGGAGCTGGATTCCGCCCATACCAGTATTCAAGATACTTCTTTCATATCCAGAGGACTGTGAGTCCCTCCTTGATGATTGATATATGCCACAGTTGTGACATTGTCTGTCTGAAAACAAATTAACAATTCTCTCTTTAGAAGAGGCCATGACTGAAGAGCTCTGAAAATTGCACGGAGTTCCAAAATATTGATTGGTAATCTCACCTCCTGAGATTCCCAAACCCCTTGTGCTGTCAGAGACCCCCAAACAGCTCCCCAACCTGTCAGACTTGCATCTGTTGAAATCACAGTTCAGGTCGGAAGAACAAAAGAAGCCCCCTGAACTAAACGATGGTGATCTGTCCACCACGTCAGAGAGTGTCGTACAATTGGTTTTAAAGATATCAATTGAGATATCTTTGTGTAATCCCTGCACCACTGGTTCAGCATACAAAGCTGAAGAGGTCGCATGTGAAAACGAGCAAAGGGGATCGCGTCCGATGCAGCAGTCATAAGACCTAGAATTTCCATGCATAAGGCTACCGAAGGGAATGATTGAGACTGAAGGTTTCGACAAGCTGAAACCAATTTCAGACGCCTTTTTTCTGTCAGCAACAGAGTCATGGACACTGAATCTATCTGGAAACCTAAAAAGGTTACCCTTGTCTGAGGAATCAACAAACTCTTTGGTAAATTGATCCTCCAACCATGTTCTCGAAGAAACGATACAAGTTGATTCGTATGAGATTCTGCTAAAAGTGAAGACTGAGCAGGTACCAAGATATCGTCCAAATAAGGAAATACCACAATACCCTGTTCTCTGATTACAGACAGAAGGGCACCGAGAACCTTTGTAAAAATCCTTGGAGCTGTTGCTAGGCCAAACGGCAGAGCCACAAACTGGTAATGCTTGTCTAGGAAAGAGAATCTCAGAAACTGATAGTGATCTGGATGAATCGGAATATGCAGATATGCATCCTGTAAATCTATTGTGGACATATAATGCCCTTGCTGAACAAAAGGCAGGATAGTCCTTATAGTTACCATTTTGAATGTTGGTATCCTTACATTACGATTCAATATTTTTGAATCCAGAACTGGTCTGAAGGAATTCTCCTTCTTTGGTACAATGAAGAGATTTGAGTAAAACCCCAGCCCCTGTTCCAGAACTGGAACTGGTAAAATTACTCCAGCCAACTCTAGATCTGAAACACATTTCAGAAATGCTTGAGCCTTCGCTGGATTTACTGGGACACGGGAAAGAAAAAATCTTCTTGCAGGAGGCCTTATCTTGAAGCCAATTCTGTACCCTTCTGAAACAATGTTCTGAATCCAAAGATTGTGAATTGAATTGATCCAAATTTCTTTGAAAAATCGTAATCTGCCCCCTACCAGCTTGGCTGGAACGAGGGCCGCACCTTCATGTGGACTTGGGAGCTGGCTTTGGTTTTCTAAAATGCTTGGATTTATTCCAGACTGGAGATGGTTTCCAAACTGATACCGCTCCTGAGGGTGAAGGATCAGGCTTTTGTTCCATATTGTGACGAAAGGAACGAAAACGATTATTAGACCTAAATTTACCTTTAGATTTTTTATCCTGTGGTAAAAAAGTTCCTTTTCCTCCAGTAACAGTTGAGATAATAGAATCCAACTGTGAACCAAATAATTTATTACCCTTGAAAGAAAGGGAAAGCAAAGTTGGCTTAGAAGACATATCAGCATTCCAAGTTTTAAGCCATAAAGCTCTTCTAGCTAAAATAGCTAGAGACATATACCTGACATCAACCCTAATGATATCAAAGATGGCATCACAAATAAAATTATTAGCATGTTGAAGAAGATTAACAATGCTATGAGAATTATGATCTGTTACTTGTTGCGCTAAAGCTTCTAACCAAAAAGTTGAAGCTGCAGCAACATCCGCTAAAGATATAGCAGGTCTAAGAAGATTACCTGAACATAAGTAAGCTTTTCTTAGAAAGGATTCAATTTTCCTATCTAAAGGATCTTTAAAGGAAGTACTATCTGCCGTAGGAATAGTAGTACGTTTAGCAAGAGTAGAGATAGCCCAATCAACTTTAGGGATTTTTTCCCAAAACTCTAATCTGTCAGATGGCACAGGATATAATTGCTTAAAACGTTTAGAAGGAGTAAATGAATTACCCAAATTATTCCATTCCCTGGAGATTACTTCAGAAATAGCATCAGGGACAGGAAAAACTTCTGGAATAACTACAGGAGATTTAAAAACCTTATTTAAATGTTTAGATTTAGTATCAAGAGGACCAGAATCCTCTATTTCTAATGCAATTAAGACCTCTTTAAGTAAAGAACGAATAAATTCCATTTTGAACAAATATGAAGATTTATCAGCATCAACCTCTGAAACAGAATCCTCTGAACCAGAGGAATCATTATCAGAATCAGAATGATGATGTTCATTTAAAAATTCATCTGAAAAATGGGAAGTTTTAAAGGACCTTTTACGTTTACTAGAAGGAGGAATAACAGACATAGCCTTCTTAATGGATTTAGAAACATAATCTCTTATGTTAACAGGAACACTCTGAGCATTAGATGTTGATGGAACAACAACAGGTAATGTAACATTACTAAAGGAAATATTATCTGGATTAACAAGTTTGTCATGACATTCATTACAAACAACAGCTGGAGGAACAGATACCACAAGTTTACAGCAAATACACTTAACTTTGGTAGATCCAGAACCAGGCAGCGATTTTCCAGTAGTATCTTCTGACTCAGGGTCAATCTGGGATATCTTGCAATATGTAATAGAAAAAACAACATATAAAGCAAAATTGATCAAATTCCTTAAATGACAGTTTCAGGAATGGGAAAAAATGCCAGTGAACAAGCTTCTAGCAACCAGAAGCAATAAACAATGAGACTTAAATAATGTGGAGACAATAGTGACGCCCATAATTTTTAACGCCAAAAAAGACGCCCACATTATTTGGTGCCTAAATGCTTTTGGCGCCAAAAATGACGCCACATCCAGTAACGTCAACACTTTTGGCGCAAAAAAACGTCAAAAAATGACGCAACTTCCGGTGACACGTATGACGCCGGAAACAAAAAAATAATTTTTTGCGCCAAAAAAGTCTGCGCCAAGAATGACGCAATAAAATGAAGCATTTTCAGCCCCCGCGAGCCTAACAGCCCACAGGGAAAAAAGTCAAATTTTAAGGTAAGAAAAAAATTGATTTATTCATATGCATTATCCCAAATATGAAACTGACTGTCTGAAATAAGGAACGTTGAACATCCTGAATCAAGGCAAATAAATGTTTAAACACATATATTTAGAACTTTATAAAAAAGTGCCCAACCATAGCTTAGAGTGTCACAAAAATAAGACTTACTTACCCCAGGACACTCATCTACATGAAGTAGAAAGCCAAACCAGTACTGAAACGAGAATCAGCAGAGGTAATGGTATATATAAGAGTATATCGTTGATCTGAAAAGGGAGGCAAGAGATGAATCTCTACGACCGATAACAGAGAACCTATGAAATAGACCCCGTAGAAGGAGATCATTGAATTCAAATAGGCAATACTCTCTTCACATCTCTCTGACATTCACTGCACGCTGAGAGGAAAACCGGGCTCCAACCTGCTGCGGAGCGCATATCAACGTAGAATCTAGCACAAACTTATTTCACCACCTCCATAGGAGGCAAAGTTTGTAAAATTGATTTGTGGGTGTGGTGAGGGGTGTATTTATAGGCATTTTGAGGTTTGGGAAACTTTGCCCCTCCTGGTAGGAATGTATATCCCATACGTCACTAGCTCATGGACTCTTGCTAATTACATGAAAGAAAAGAAAATGTAAGTTCCTCTTTTGCCTTATCTCATGAAATCTTTACTTTCTGACCTTCCTGTTTCTCATTACTCTTTCCTGCAAGCTATAATAAATCTAGGGCCATCTCTATTTTATTTGTCTCCCTCTTCTCATTGAAGAAGACTCAACCAGTCCAATATCACAAAAACTACAGTTCTACCCTTTCTATTAAGGTTACTCCTTTATCTACTATTATTTATACCTGTTATCTTGTCTCTTGCAATACTTTATACAGAAAATGCTCATGGCTAAAGTATTTTCATATCTAAGACCACACTGTGGCTTTATCAACCCCTATGAGCTGATACATATGTGACTTTTTACCAGCTGAAAGCGATACTACGACACATAGTGTTACAATTTAAGGAACAATATATCATTCTTTTTGGATTATCTGGAATATTACCAAAACTGAGTTTTATTAATACTTTTTGAGGAGATTGGCATAACTTTTTTCCTTTTTATACATTTTTATTAATTTCATTCCTACATTTAACATATGTTTTTCTTTGAGTTCATTCATCTTGTACCGCATATTTTATAGAAATATAGGTTAAAATACCAATAGATTATCTTTATTATTTACCACCGTTGGTTTATATTGTGAAGTTTATATTGTGAATTTTACTATTATATATTTTATGAATAAATAATTTGATATCTTATATACCCATTACTGGTTGATGTGTTTTTGCTTATAGTGCTTCTTTTAGTTTAGTCTAATTATCTTTGGGAAGGTTGTAGAGACCTTTTCTTTTAAGTTGCTTTAAACACAATGAGGCCTACTTATCAAGCCGTCAACTTACTTCCATTCAACGGCAGCAATACGCTTGCCTAACATCGCGGCCACAGACCTGAATACGCTCTCCATATTTAACTAAAAAGCTGTCAAAAAACACGCACCAAGTACGGGGCGATGAGCAGTGGACAGTTGTTAACTAACAGTCATCGATCTCGCTACTATTCGGCTTTTTCACAGCTTTATTTGTATACTGTCACTAAACACAGCCACTATACTAAACTGTTTAACCCCTATCCCACCGCTCCCGGTCCCCACCACAACTAAATAAAGTTATTAACCCCTAAACCACCGCTCCCTGAGCCCACCGCAACTCTAATAAACTTATTAAACCCTATCCCAGCACTCCCGGACCCCGCTGCAACTAACTTAAGGTATTAACCCCTAAACCTCTGGCCTCCCACATTACTACCACTTACTAAACCTATTAACCCCTAAACCGCCAGACCCCACATCGTCATAAACTAAATTAACCTATTAACCCCTAAACCTATCAACCCGCTAATTTTAGTTTAATTTAAATCTAAAGGTAAGTTTAAATTTATTATAAGATAGGGATGAGTTAATATTTAAATAGGCGGTTTAGGGGTTAATAGGTTTAGTAAGTGCTAGTGATGTGGGAGGCCAGGGGTTTAGGGGTTATTTAGTTGCGGTGGGCGGTGGGCTCCGGGAGTGGCGGGATAGGGGTTAATAACTTTATGTAGGTGGTGGCGGGTGGCGGGGCGGCAGATTAGGGGTTAATAAGTATAATGTAGGTGGCGGCGGTGTAGGGGGCGGCAGATTAGGGGTGTTTAGACTCGGGGCTTATGTTAGGGTGTTAGGCATAAACATAACTTTTAATCTCCCATAGGAATCAATGGGATATCGGGCAGCAGCGAACATGAGCTTTCGCTGCTTTCAGACTCCCATTGATTCCTATGGCATCCGCCGCCTCCAGGGCAGCGGATTGAAAAGCAGGTACGCTGGGCCGGAATAGCGGCGAGTGTACCTGTTAGATATTTGTTAACTAGCAAAAGTAGTCAGATAGTGATGAATTTGCATTCGGAACATCTGTAATGACGTAACCATTGATCTGTGTCAGACTGAGACCGGCGGATCGTATGTTACGCCACAAATTTCAACTTTTGCTGGTCTGTAGGCTTTGATAACTAAGGGGAATCAGGCTCTCCACAATTACGCTGCGGAATTCCAGCGTATTTGCGGTTGACGGCTTGATAAATAGGCCTCATAGAGAGTGGTTTAGTTCTATTCTGTGTTTTTTTAATAAAGTATTTTCAATTAAAGGGATAGGAAAGTCAAAATTAAACTTGCATGATTCCAATAGAGCAGGTAATTTTAAGACACTTTTAAATTCACTTCTATTTTCAAATGTGCTTTGTTCTCTTAGTATCCCTTGTTAAAAATGAATATGCACATATCATACACCAGTGGGAGCTGCTGCTATTTGGTGCCTGCACAAATTTGTCTCTTGTGATTGGCTAACTAGATGTGTTCAGCTTCCTGTCAGTAGTGCAGTGCTGTTCCTTCAGCAATGGATAACAAGAGAATGAAGC